>NC_141202.1:4420000-5020000 GCF_054491065.1 Syngnathus leptorhynchus
ATAAATGTTCAATTGGATATTAAATATTCACATCAGGGCTCATGGAAAGTCACTTCGGAAAACTCTGATGTGTTATTAGCCAGTCTTGAATGTTTTTTAACTGTGTGTTTTGGGTCATTACACTGTTGCAAGATCCATGACCTGCGTCTAAAAAGCAAGCTTTGCAACACTGGACAGGACATTTTTCTCAAGTACACCTTGATAGTTTTGAGATTTCATTGTACCTAGTACAGATTTAAGACATCCTGTGCCAGAGGTAGCAAAGCAGCCTCAGAACAGAACAGAACTTCTCCATCTTTCACAAAGCGTTATTATCCTTGCATCCTTTATTTTTGTGTCTGTGAACTAAGAGCCGATGTGCTTTGCCAAAATGTTCCTGTTTTTGTTTCAAATTCCAGTCTACTATGAGACTCAATTCTTGAGTGGTCACCGATACCAAGTACCGATACCACTCATATGTTTGATAGACAAACTTTCCTCCAAAAAACATTCAAGGATTATTATTTTAAACAAAGACCTATAAATCCCAATATAGAAATTTCCTTAAATTTACATGAAATTAATGGCAATTTTCTACTCTCCTAATTTCTAGTTCCTGTTCATAAAATGGCCACAAGTACTGATACCTTGAAATAGAGCTTGTATCGGCACTGATACCCATTCTCCTTTTTTAAAATAATTCTTCTGAACCACAATTCAAAGCCAGTGTCTGATTTTCATAGTTTTTTTATATATATTTTCGATATTCAATATTAAATTCTATATCTTATTTTCAAGTAATAACTGATTCAAGTTATTTCTGTGCGAGTTTTTCTTTCATGAACACAAGAGTAGCAACAATTTAGTCCACGTGTACAGTAGAGTCAGGTTTATACTGCTACCATTGTGACTTATGATGTAACATTTATCAGACTGGTGAATCTAGTTAAATGGATGTCAAGTGTGTGTTGTCATAAGTGGTATCTATGGCAACGTCCATAGTATTTACCCATGCAAGACAGGCTGCAGGTGCAGGATGACTTGAGCCTTATGGTTGTTGCCACTGGACCCCCCTTCCTCTTCCTTCTCCATCATGAGATCCCCTGCAGACACAATGACCTCAACACCCCTCCTCACAGAGCTGCACGCACAGAGAGCCAGCCACGCATGTTAACAACAGTATCTCGACCAAATAAACGCACACACGCACAGACGCTATCTTCACGCACGCACACACAAACACACATGAAAGCCTCTACCCCAAGCCGTGACATCTGACATGCAAGCACCATAAAAAAAAAAAATGAACGCATGACAATGGGCTTAAAAAGGAATAATCCACACATAAAATGGTCACAGTCCAAAACAAGCCTATACATTAAGGTAATGCACGCATGAGGGGATGAATAATCTGTCTTTTCAACAATGGAACAACAACATGCAATCAACAGGTGAAGGCAACGTGTCATATATATATATAACCATATTGGTCCCTATTAAAATTGTTCAAATTGAATGCCACTCTCCTCACAATTAGGCAGTGTGATGTGAAAATATAATGACAATGGTGAGTGATAATTACATCATAATGACAGTTATCAAATATCGATTAAACCTTTAATAAGTGGGAGGAGTCATAATGTATTGCACTTTGTTGGGTTAAACGGGATCAACCACCACAACAATAGATTTTCATAATGGCAATCAAGGTACTCTGTCATATTTTATAAGGTCAAATGTGTTTAGCATTCATCATGCATCAGCTTTATCTACTTGAGATCTAGGAATATACAAATGAGGCAAATAATGATATACAAATATACCAATCATTAAAAAGTAGTTATTTGTAGTTATGTCTCCAGATCAGGGATTTGACTCGAGTAGGTATGGATGGATGTTATACAGGAGCAAGGAAATGCAAAATATATTATTGTAATTGTATTATAATTTGAATCAAGTAAGTTAAGCACCGAAATACTCATCTAAGTTGAAAGTTTGGGGGGGATCCTTTTGTTCAGTATGATCAAAAAATTATTGTGTTAAGAAAAATGCTCTCATTTTTAAGACAACTGACAGCGTTCATTTTGTTATCATTTGCACAACACACTATGTCAGTCGTGCACAAAGAGAAAACCGCTCAAATATGAATGTACAAAGAGGTCATTACTAACCGTCTATTCAAAAATATTTCTTGCCAAATGCAAGAGCTCCAACATAGCAACACTAGCAAGTAGCAAAAGAGCTTGAGCCGCGTTGCGTGCTTCCCTCACACTCCTTCACCCACTCAAACTGACGTCTGCGAGCGCGGAGTCACGCACAGCCCGGCACGCACGTTCTCCAACAAACGCACAAACCCACTTGATCTACACACAAGCGCGCATACGCATTCGAACCAAAGAAAAAAAAACACAAACCCCTAAACCAGCACCTGCTACTTTGAGTCAACATTATCATAGTTTGACTTACCGTTGTTGAGTAGGGCACGGATCTCCTCATCCTCCGCCGGCCAGAGGGGTAGGAGAGCATGCGCCGTGACGCGTCCACGCTCCCCGCACTGAAGGCAGCCTTTGCCTGAGAAGCATCTGTCCCGCTGTCACGACAAGCGGCGCGTTCGCACGCGATGCTGTGTAAATCGGTCAAATTACTCTTATGTGCGAGGGCGCTGCTTGATTGGCACGCCTCTCAGCCCATTGCCGGACTACGCGTCTAATGACACGCAACGTACAACACGCACACATCTACTCTAAAAAGCAAACATTAGAAATGTTCAAATGTCATTCGTGCAGAATTCTCCTCCTTTGTTTTGCAACGTACCTCAAGAGGAGACGTGCTTTTGTCAAAGGGTGACGGGGGGCGTATACGTGGAAGTGTTCTAACATGTCAACGGTTTTAATTAATCATGAAGAAAAAAAAGTGTAGTAGATCCGAGTTCAGCGTTACCTTCCCTGTAAACAAAGGTAAATCGTTAACAACAGCGCGTAAACCGACTTCAGATCAGTAGAGCCTAGAGCCCGCCTCTTGGAATGGAATGCGGGCGGTAGAATGATTGACAGCACAAACGGACCAATCGTATGTCAAGGTAGGCGCCTCGTGGCCAATAGTAAACACCCAGTACTTTCTACTACAACTTTTCCTCAGTTGGGGAGAGCAGAACACATTGAAGAGCCTTCAGGGGGCTCGCACTTTATTTGTCTGTGGAAATCATGAGAAGAAAATGGGAAAACATCGGAGATGCGCTGAAATCATTTTTAGTTGGATACTGCCTTGCATTTTGCGCTTTTTCCAAGCGCGTCCACGGCCAAGAGGGTAAGTTAGGAATATTAGTTAATTACTGGTCTCGGGGCTTTTATTCTATACGTTTTGCAAATTGCATAACATGTTAAAACATATCGGCAATGTGAATAAGATAATAATAATTGTTTCTGCTCAAACTCACAGCCAGGCTGTAAAACTATTTTTATACACACTCCATTTAGTCTTATCTTCTGTTCTCCAATCTCATCCCACTGTCACGTCAAAGATGGCTTTTTATCAGTCGGGTAGGTTGAGTATATATTATTCGTGATTTATTACACTTTTACATGCTGTTCTCAGATTTTTTTTGTGGGGTTGATCACGTGTAACACATTCTTTACATACTCTTCCCTTCATGTTTACCTGCAGCTATGAGTTTACCTTTCCCACAGGTTCTCCCAACCGTCGCGACTCAAGAGTGCAATCAATTTGTTATTTTTTTGTCTGTCTCCTTGTGGCTGGTGATTAACTACATAGTCACTTTATAATTATTGGGGAACATACAGAGAGCATTGGGGTAGAAAATAATATTTCCACTCTAGTGACTGTGACTATTTACACAAGTTCATTGATTTATGACCGAGATTGAATGTGTACGTAAATCAGATGACACTGCAGTCTATGACAGCCGTCTGAAAAGTCATTGTCACACATCACATGATCTGACTGCGGGATGATATATTGCAGTCTGAAAACACACACGGGTGGCCTCTCCTGTGTCTGTGTGAAATTTAATGGTGTTGGGTTCATATTTGCAGTATCTCTGTGTAAAAAAAAAAAAAGGCTTTTTTTTAATGCCAATGAAAGTTGGCATTTTTCTTCCACTATTGTACAATGACACATCATGTATCGTTCAGTATTCCGCAATGCAGGGATTTTTGAGGGATAAAACAAAGATGACTAAAACACTACACAGTGCACAAGTTCTACAGGTGAGCATCACGTCTACTTGTGTAGACCTGCCAGCAAAGTACTCAAATATCCCCAAATCAATCTATTTCTCTGCAACCATTCTTAACAATTTCCCAAAATGGTCAAATCGGGATAAAATGAGCTTATTTTTTTGTTTTTATAGTGGCAAGGAGGTAAGTTATTTAACCAAAGCAGTGCTTACTAAAGTATAAAACCCTTCCACCGGAAAGTGACAAATCCATGTTTGGTTGCCCATGGTTACTGTATGTCGCTGCGGCATTTCCAGGAAATCCTTAGGGGGGCTTGAAGAGCCGCAAAAACAGAAAAACAGAGGAAGAGCTGTGTCAAAGTTGGGGGCTGGTGTGGTGCGCACACAAGGTTATCCTGCAGTTTGGATTCAACAAATCTTAAACTCCCTTATAAGGAAGACCACGACCAAGCAAGAAGCTCAGACGGTGACCGGTTCATTTTTAATCTTTTGATCATTCCTGGACCACTTGACTACTTAGCTTATTACGGGCGCCCCCACAAAACCCACCTCTTTGTGTTCACTACGGGAAATTGCTCACTTGTTTACTGTGGCCCACTGATGGGTTAGATTATCTAAATATTAGTGTTACAGTACGGTTCATGTCGCAGAAGCAGATGTTGGAAATTATGAATCAGCATGGAGGAAATGGAACTAATTAAAGTCGTTTTAAAAAAGGGGGCTGAATTATTTTATTTTTTAAACTAAAATAATTTGTATATTCTTTTTTTCTCGGTATTAAGATTGCGATTTGATATGTGATTATTTTTTCAAGGTCCTATTTTTAATGAGCAAATTAATTCAAATTAATCTGTATTACACTCAATATGTAATGTCTTTGGCCTAAAATGAAGGCTTCCTGACCGACCCAAAAAAAAGTTGAAAATATTATCCTGCTCTATCCTCTGCTCTCTTCATAAATCAACCACAGAATCAAGATTTGACCACTAAAACTACTTTGAATGTTCAAAATACAAGTAAACAACTCAAACAATACAATGGGTATAAAAAGTCAAATTGCTGGTGATTACGTGAAATACAAATTATAGCAAGATAAACGTCAAAAATACCCATAAAAGTAAAATTAGGTCATAGCTCATCTTAATTGTGGAAAAAAATTATAAAACTGTCATTTTGAAGAGGGATGTGTGACTTTGTATAAAGTCTGTATGACACATGGACAGTTAAAAACACGCTGTGGTTTCCTGTGTGTGTTCCAAGAAGGCTTTTATTAGTCTTCATGCCAGACGGGAAGTGCTAGCAATGCAGAAGTGTGAAAATCTGTTGCTTCTCACAGCTGCTATAGAATATCCACACTTACGAATGCACTTATTGAAACAGTAGACTATTTCTTTTCTGTTTTTGACTCATTCAAAAGATCTTTATTTGTATTGCTTCAGGTGATGGCTGCGGACATACACTCCTGGGCACAGAATCTGGCACGTTGGCCTCACAGAACTACCCGGGTACATATCCCAGTCACACCTGGTGCAAGTGGAAGCTTCGTGTCCCGGAAGGGCGCACGCTGAGACTTCTTTTTGGGGATTTTGACATCGAAAGTAGTCCCAATTGCAGTAATGGCTCTCTTGTCATCACAGATAAAAACGGGCATCCAAGCCTGGGTAAGAGATTTCACTGGCCGCGTCATTTGATATTTTCATCCTATATTTCTCTTATACTGATGATTTTCAATTGTAGACATTCTCCGTGCCAATACACCCAAGGGCATGTCAATTCAGTGACACATTGATTTAACACGCTAACTCAGCGAACACATAGTTATGCCTTGAAGGTATAGAAATTTGGCTCTGGACCAAAAGGACGATTGAGAAATTGATGATAGGATTGCATTCCCTATTGTGTTTGTTACTGGATACCGGAGTACCTGAGTCATGACTGTAATGTTCTTTTCTCTCGGCTAGGTTACTGTTCCTACAAGCAGTGACAGCTCTACAACTCTTTAATATTAATCTTACAAATGTTGTGCAACGAGTGAATTCGCTGACGCCTCATTGAGTTCTGTACTCGCACAAAAGGACTAGTGTAAAAAAAAAAAGCGATGATGCATTATTGTTATTGAAAAAAGCAATAGTAGTGTGGCTTTTGACTATTAATACCCCAAATTACCCCAAACGTTGTGGAAATCAAGCAAAAAGTCGAAATTAGAACATCAAGCAATAATCTTGACAGAATGGCTCGGTTTGATTGTATTTTATTGTTTCTTTGCCTTTGTTCGATTTTTACGATGACAACAATACAGAATGAGCCACCAATGGCAATGAGGTTCAATGGTAACCATGCAATTGGAAATTAAATTTAAAATATAAATAAATAAATAAATAAAAATATGCTTGTCACACATGAGCGATACAATCAAGTTCATATTAATTACAAACGGTACAAGCATATGCTAACAACAACAGCATGCTTCGGGATACACTTTGGCTTATGACTAGCATGAATTTTGACATTTTCCAACATTTTGATCTTTACCGTTCCCTCTCTGCATGTTCTCAGGCCCTGTGTGTGGTAGACTTAACGCATCCCAGAAGAATATAACACTTACAAGCAATGAAGTAACGATAACCTTCAAGTCCAAGTCACATCTGTCTGGACGGGGCTTTTTGCTGTCCTACGCCACGGACCTTTACCCAGGTATATCCCGATTTCCCGTCGCCCGCCCACTAAGATACTTCTTCTGCGATATGTGTGCAAAACCTTGGCTGGTATATTGTGTCCCAAAAATCCTTTTGTGTGTATGTGTGCAGTTTTATGTGTGTACATGTGTGTTTGTCTCAACTGATTGGCATTCAGCCTCAGTCGCCATCAGTGCTCGATGTGTTTGCTGGGAAAACTTCTCAGGATGAATACCAGGAGGCCACTGGTGTTGTTCAATGAGCTTTGATTCTTCTCCTCTTACAACACCAGGACCATCAACGGTCACGTGACATCATCTACATGACGTATAGTTTATAAGGGGACATCTCGTGATGTTAGAAGAAAGAAAAAAAAAAGACTTTGTTTTGTTTTTCCCGCATCATGTGACCGGTCTGAACAGGAGTCTATACTTAGTCTCCCCGGATGAGGTCATCGGGACCGCGCTGCGTGTATCGCAGTTTCCTGTCTTCCCGTAGCTTGTTTGTGAAATCTCGCCATGTCTGGACACACAAACCGCCCGTCTGTTAGCTGAGATCACACGAGAGCCAGTCGCCGAGCTCGTCAGTCAGCGTAACAAAGGCTTTGCTCATCTCGGCACTGATGGCCGCTCATCCCCTAATATAGCAACACTTGCAATACACTGGGCTATCTCATGTTGTAAAGGGGCGGGGGGGGGGGGGGGGGGGGTCACTTATATAAGCATTTTAATACATGGTCACGTCTTCCTCTAAATCCCACTATGCATTATTTTGTCTCCCATGTTGCAGATATCATCTCTTGTTTACAACGGGGGTCTCATTTTAGCACGCCACATGTGAGGTTGGTGAATCATGCAAGCGTCTCTTTTTCTTAAAAGAGTTCCAAGAGTTTAAATTTCTTATGTTTTTCAGAGTTTACTGTCCTGCTGGGTGTAAAAATGTGACAGGAGACATTTGGGGAGGTCCCGAACAAGGCTACCGAGATGTAAGTAAATAGCATTTACAAGTCAAGTGATAGAATTGGTTAGCCGTATTCGATACTACTTTTTTTTTTCCCCTTGACCGATACGAATACGACTGATACCGATACCAAGCACTGATACTACTATAACTTGAAAAAAAACGAGAAACATCAGAGAAAATGAAAGATCGTTATTCTCTTCTGCCACAGACGTCGGTGCTGTGTAAGTCTGCCGTGCACGCCGGAGCAACGTCCGACAGTCTCGGAGGTCGCGTGAGCGTTAGCCGTGGGAAGAGCCTCACGCGCTACGAGTCTACCTTTTCCAATGGGATCTTTTCTAAAACGTCCGTGACACTGTTCATCATTGCCTACGTCAAATTTCTTATTTTTTGAATGTCGACTTTTATCTTTGGATAGGGGGTCGTTATCGGAAAAGAAGCTGGTGTTCGCTCAAGGTATAACCGGATGCCCCCCGAGTCACATCTTTTCATTCTGAAGTGTGCTACAGATTATAAATAGGATTTCCTGGCTGTTTACAAAACATTTCAGCGCATGGTAATGAATGACTTCCATCCTTTCTTCTGATTGCTCAACAGAATGCAACAAGATCCTGGCGGTATACGGTTCAAACGCCTCATCTTTTGCCGACAAACTGTCCTGGTCTAGCAGAAAGGTGCATTCTGGACACGAGGGGCTCGTCTGGACCGCAGATTGGAACGATCCGTCGCCCTGGGTGGAGCTTGGACTCACTGATAAAAGCTCTATCACAGGTAGGGTTGAGTCAAATAAGCCCTCTGGAAAACCTTTAGTTACTTAGTTCATATGAAAGCTAATAACCTTATATAGCTAGATCTGTATATTTGGAACAATTCCACTACAGTACATTAGTGCAAAGTTATTCCAATAAATGAATAATAAAAATGGCCAAATTATGTATTCATACGCAAAGAAGAAATAAGGATTAGCATGGTAATCAATTATTGTTTTTGTTTGGGTTTGAAATCAAAATGATCACTTAGTAAACACAGAACATTAATTTATCTGAGTAGTATTTCCAACTTCTCAGTAATCTTGAACACAGAATTAGTTAGTCAGTCAGTCAGTCAGTCAGTCAGTCAGTCAGTCAGTCAGTTAGTTAGTTAGTTAGTTAATTAGTTAGTTAGTAGCTGACAGACTCCTTAGTTAGTTCTACTTAGTTGGTTATTTAGTTCTACTTAGTTAGTTAGTTAGTTAGTTAGTTAGTTAGTTAGTTAGTTAGTTAGTTAGTTAGTTAGTTAGTTAGTTAGTTAGTTAGTAGCTGACAGACTAGTTAGTCGGTGACAATGCAAAGTGAAACAACGTTGTTCCATTTCTCTTTTTTTCAGGGGTGATCACAACGGCATCGGGCGAGAACCACATCAATGCTTACACGCTTCTTTTTAGCAGAGACAGAATGAACTGGAAGGTTTACAAAGACGCTGTCAGCAATGAAGAGAAGGTCGGTTGGATTTGAGACAACATTTGATGATGCGGTGGTCGAGAAACTACCAGTTGTGGCATCTCTCCCTATCTGTGACAAGGTGTTTGAGGCTTTTGCCGACGGTCAAGCCAGAGTGCTCAACAGCCTGTATCCTCCCGCCGTGGCTCGCTTTATCCGTGTGCGACCTCAGCGCCACCATGGTCGACCTTCAGCTCGAGTCCAAATCCTGGGCTGCCCCGTCAAAGTCACGCCAAGGTCTCGCTCACCCAACGGTACGTAAAGTCTTTTTTTTAGCTCCCCTAGTTATTCATCGAGTGACTTTTTTTTTTTTTGTCTAACAGAATCAACTTTCAGCAAAGCTAACGAAACAACTCCAAACACATCTCCCACACCCACAGAAGGTCCCGTTTTAGTGGCGTCCAAGCAGAGTGAGTGCACATATAGTATTTGGAATCTTTGTTACGTGCTTTATAGCATGAATTCAAATGACTCACGACTGGCTGTGCAGGGTCCGGTCAACCAGTCATCATCGCAGTGGGAGTGGTCTTGGGACTAATCACGTGCTTTGGGTGTTTGTTGGCTGGAGTCTGGTGGAAGAAAAGGTTTGTTAAATTACATTTTCTTAGGTGATCAGAAAGAAGTTTTTTTTTATCACTAAATGATACCAAATAAACAAAAACAATTGGTTCATAAACAGCAAACGTGGAAAAAAAAATCTAATTGACTAAGGCAAAAAAAATGTGTATGAGATGATTCGATTAATCGATAGAATAATCAATTCTAAAAATATTCGATAGTGACAGTCCTACGTTTGTGCTGTTCCCTGCAGAAAAAAGGCTTCCCAAATCAAATACTCCGTGCCAACAAGTAAGTCTGCTTCTTCCCTCAACTTGATGCCAGTGTTGTTTATTGTGCTAAAGGCTAACCGTGTGTTCAGCAGGTTGCCAGAGTTTCCAAATCAAGACTCTCCCGTGCCCACCATCAGAGCTCATCTCATACCCTCTGGAGCGAAATATCCACGACGACCTACCGAGCCCCCCGCTCAATGGTCAGAATGATATCAGCTCATGTCCTTTTCGGTTGTTCGTCTTTCTAATGTTCATTCTCATTCATTTTTCCTGTCACGGGGGGGCGGGGGGGGGCTTCTCAGCTTTCTCCATGGGTTGTCCATTCTTTGGCCCATCACCCAGTCTCTGTGTAAACATTCCGTTCTTTGGCCCGTGAAGCCTCTCTGAAAAGGGACCCTTTAATTGGCGCTCGATAAAGGCCGCTTAGCCCAAGCTTTCCTGCCTCCCACCAGCCCCCCCGCCCCCTTAGAGGGGCCCCTTCTTTTGAGACTGATAAACAGGACGGAGGGGCGACACTAAGACAAAGCGGCGTCCGGCACAGCCTGTCTAATTAAATCTGTGCGTTGGAGGAGACAGAAGACCAGGCTAAAACTGTATTTTCACTAATTGTGGCTGTTTTGACTATGTTAAATAACGTTTTTTTTATTTCTTAGAATATGCACAGCCTGGTACTGGACAGAAGGTGGGCTCTACATTCCGGCCCTCCTCAGACGAGGGCTACACCATCCCATTCACGTTCAGCCACTACAACCCATCTGGCAACATGCCGGAGTATGCGGAGCCGCTTCCACCGGAACCCGAATACGCCACACCTTTCGGCGAGCAAGAGTGCCCACCCTCTGCAGGGGGCACTCACGGCAACGCAGGCGGGCAACAGACGTCAAGTACCGGACCCCCGGGGAACTACGACTGCCCCTCACACAGGATGCTCGACAACGGCTACTGCACTCCCGCCCTCCACGCCAATACACAACGACCTTACAGCGTCGTCTACGCTGAACCGAAATCATGTTACTCTTTATTGCAGCGGTACGAGGAACCTTTGTGAGGCTGACTCGCAAGAAGTGGGGATGGACTGTATTGCCTGAAGTGAAATAAAGCTGACACAGCAGAATCTCCAATGACACAAGAACTTGAAGTTTGATCACAGTGATGCGGGAGCCATTGCACACTACCGTGTGCCGGAAAAAAAAAAAGAACAAAGTGTAAATACACAATGTCGCACAAAGAGAATATGACTCCTTCATTATCACGTTTTTTTATTAATGATAAAAAATTGGATGATCAATGGATGTTTTTTTTTCACAAGCTGCACTTTGAGAAATTACATGAGAATAGTTATGTATTTACAGTCAACTTTTTTTCCCAACTGAGATGCACTGGGAATGGCGTGGTGGTAATTTACTGTAGGACACCACTAGGTGGCTCTAGTGAGCTATAAACATTGAAGAGATGTACTGGACGGTTGCCTAATAAATTGTGCTAAGTGCAACATGCTTATAATAAAAGATTTTATGACGCAGACGCACAATGGACACGTTCAAATTCTACGTTGAAACTGCTGATGGAAAACAACAAATTGTGATTCAACTTTTTTTCAACGTTTTTAACAAGTGCACAAAATTCTCCCACCCAGGAACACTGGAATTTTTTTTATACAGAGTATTCAATCACTTTTTGGGTGTGACAGTGGTATAAAGAGATTTATACTAACATTAAATTAGTAATAAATTGTGCTTTTTTTTTTTTATTACAGCCTGTTTTCCCCATTTTGTACTATTATGTAAGGGTTGCACAGAAAGTGCCATTACTGAAGGTCATTGTAGTGTCGTTTGCAAATTAACATTTTATTTGTAAGGCACAATACTAAACAAATGAATTAATTAAAAAGCACTTTAGGGTAAATTGATGTAAAAATATTCCACATAAAATAAAAACGATTTGACCAATATACGCCAATAAAGACAAACATTTAAAAATGAATAAATGCAAATCATTATATTGAAAGGTTGTATACGATTTCAAAAGCATTTAGTAAATTCACTAAACTGGATTTTGCAGCGTTTAAGCCAACGAACATTATGCAGTTTGAAAAATTAATTCTGTGACTTTCGAGTACCACTAGAGGGAGCCCAAGTACCACTACCACACTTTAGAGTAGAATTTCCTTTCCGTTCATTTCACTGGCATTTGAGTTCAAATTTTAATTGTTGTTGCAATACATAATTCTGTATTTTACTGTGGAAGGTCGAGCAATAATACTGTAATTTGTGTTTTGTAACAAATATCTTTTGGCAACCATTTAGTGTCACACCTCAAAAGCAAAACCTATTCCCCACTGTCATGGGTGACACCTTCATTTGTGCTTCCATCTATGAGAGCCTCCTCCTCCACAGAGTAGTGCGCCAGAGTTTGGTGTGTATTCCGTGAAGGCGCATCTTTGAAACGCAGGCCGCAGTCTTCACACTGGTAACTGAGCCGTGCGCTCTCTCCCTCTGTCGGAGGACACTTGTTCCCACCGGGCACTGTCAATCCAGGCTGACTCGCGGTCTGCGATGAAGTGTTGCCGTCAGGGCTTTGAGGCGTGTTCAGATTAGCGGGCGGATAAGCGCGAGGACGCCCGAGCGCCACCCTGGTGGGCCCCGCCAGTTCCGGATCCAGACCGTGGACCGTTTGATTGTGGAAGCGGATGCCGGAGCGGTTGGAGAAGGCCTTTCCGCAGATGTTACAGACGAACGGCCGCTCGCCGGTGTGAATACGGATGTGAATCTTGAGGGCTCCGGATTGGGTGAAACACTTTCCGCACTGGCTGCAGCGGTAAGGCTTTTCCCCCGTGTGGATCCTCTGGTGGGCTCGGACCCCCGCCAGGTGGGGGAAGCCCCTCCCGCAGAAGTCGCAAGAGTACGGCCTTTCGCCTGTGTGGATCCGCCTGTGGATCTTGAGAGCGCCCGACTGACTGAATGCCTTGCCGCATTCAGAGCAGGCGTACGGCCGGGCGCCGGTATGCACGTGGAGGTGTATGCGCAGGTTGCTGTGCGAGTTGAAGGTCCGACCGCACTCTGTGCACAGGAAGCCGGAGGCCTTTTGAGCGTGCTCGGCCCGCTGATGCTGCAGCAGCTGCGAGGGTCTGGAGAAGGATGCCGAGCAATGCATGCAGGGGTGCGACAATGGAGCCGTCGACGGGCCGCCCCGTTCCTCGGGCCTGCGTTGATGCAGGCAGGACTGCAAAGACGCCAGGCAGGAAAGTGAAGGTTGCGAGTACGGTAGGCACGTGCTGATAGGGCAGTGGTGGTGGTGGAAGTGGTGGTGCGTGTGACAGAAGGCAGAGCAAGGGAACATGGACGAGAAATGGTTCAAAGAAGACTGTCCGGAGGGAAGAGTTTCAGGGTTGGGGCTGCTCTCAGGAGATGAGCCCCCAGGTCCAGGGCAGCTGTCAGGTGGGAGAGGATCACAGGTGCTAGTGGAGGATGCATTTGGCTCTTTTGGAGCCTCCAAAGAATGTGGAAGCGAGGACGAGGCTTGTCTGGGAGAGGAGTACGGGCAGCCGGGGCAGGTGCAGACATGGCGTATGTCTAGCACACATGACAGGGAAAGGGTTATATTTGTTATTCTTTTTATTATTATTATTATATGTGATAGATGATGATGATAGGGTGGGTCAGTACATGACCCATTGAGTACCAGGACAGGAGCATCTGCTCCCATGTTCTGTCTCTCGTAATTAGTCTTTATTCATCGGTTTCAAGATATGGACAAAATAAATAAGTTTAAGAAATGTATAATTTCAGTCGATTTTCTTTACGTCTTAAGTCCATCTGCATCTTCGTGACGCAATTATTCATTTGTAGTCTTCAGTCAACTCGCTTCCTGATTGGCTACGAGTGCCACGTGACAACGGCGGAGCCCGTAGTTCAGACGTTCGTTTGTTTACGCCTTACAATATTACATCTTGATTATTAAATCAATTCGGAGCTTATCAATGCGTGCAAATCACTCTTATGATTGCATTAAAAACACTTACGGTCTCTTGTTGCGCTTTTCCTCAGCGCCGCCTCGGTCTTGTCGTGCATCGATCGAGCTTGTTTGAGCGTGTCCCCCCCTAACATGCTCCACACGTTCATGATGTCGGGCTGCTCCTTCGCGGAGCTCCCAGATGACATCAGGAGGTCCCCAATGAACTGGTGCATCTCCATCCAATTGCTATGGTCAAGCTGGATGGTGCAGCACGGAATAAAATGAGTGACACTAACTAGCATGGCTTCTTGCTATGGTGAGGAGAAAAGTACTTACATTGTCGCCACGCTTGTCTTTGTCCATCATTTCACACAAACACGACTGAATTCAAATCGTCTGCTTCAAGATGTACAAGAAATGCAATGAATGAATAACATCGAATATCATTTTATGGTATATTTGTATTTGATCAATAATGGCTGGTTCGGACGTCACGTTTCAGGCGTTTCGGACATGTGACCGGAAGTTAAATACAATCTGGTGACACGACAGCCACGCACTTTATAAATAAACACTTTTAGAATCTATTTTTAATAATGCATTTGTATTGTGTAATGATGAAAATAATACGGTATTTAACCGTTGTATATTTTATATCCTAAAATCTGACGTCACCAAAATATTGATAGGCACAAAGCGCAGGTCACGTGACGACGCAGCGCTACAAAACCAAAATACATAAAATAATTCAATATTGCTCTCGTCAAAACTGAGAATTATTACCATAGTATAAGGTAACGAGTCACCATTGCAATGTATTTTATCAAATCATGTCAGCATTTTATGGCATGAATTAACCCTGTAATAGATTAAAAAAAAAAAACAATAGAACACATTGCTTATATTTATATTACAGCACACAGTATTTGTTATAGTTCTTTGGAGATACACAGATGATCAAATGTCATTTTCAAAAGGATAAGATGTTTGTTGAATGGAACTTTCCCACAAGTTTTTATTTGAGCTACGTTTTGAAATCAGTTTGCATGAACATTCACCCATCACCAACAAATGTTGCTTAAACAAGACCACATGCAACAGAATGAAAGTCCTGAGCAGTATTCCTGAGTAGAGACTACATAATACGGATCTTATTAGTGATCGAAAGAAATGTATGTCTGTGCTTTACTCTTCCTCTCTGTGGTTATTTCATTTATAACATACAGCATTCACATTGTTCAATTAAATCTAATATATATGAATGAACAAGAATTTAACAGATTTAGATTAATTTGATTTACAATTTGTACTTGTCGCTTGTGAATTTACAACTGGAAAGGAGCAGCTCATTTGCCACATTGTTTGCTATCTAATTGCAGACACAACTTTTTCACCATTCTCACAGAACAGGTATTAAAATTTTGCATTAACTGCCATCATAATACCACACTGCAGACCATTGCAACCTCAATAAAACATGACTGTATCCATGCATTTTTTTTTCACATTCTGTAACATAAAAGCAATTATATAATCATCGACTTGCAAAACTTTTAGGTGATGTTGCTCCACAAACAATATTTCAAGTATCGAAGAATAATAAAACCCAGTGTTTACATCCCACATAAAAAAAGGTAGAAATTACACAAAAATAAGAATAATCCTTGTACAAATTGAGCAAGAACTGCAAAGGTACCAATGAACAATTTAAATAAAAAAAATCCTAATGTGCCAAAGATAGGAATGTTTTTTTTATATCAAGAACTATACATATATTCCCTAAAAGATGCAAGTATTGCTGAAGACACAAAATATCATTTAGAAGTCTGTTTAATGTAGGCATTATATTGTATTACTGCCTCTTTTGGAGTGTTCTAAAATGTCAACCTCCACTTTAATTTCTTGCTACGGCCTCTACATTGAGTCAGTAGATTGAGGCTCCGTTTTGATTACGGGGGACGTTGTCGAGAGATCCATAACACAGTTATTCAATTCTCGTCCCGCCACCTCGTACTCCAGCGGCTCATTTTTAATCACAGCAGGAGGTGTTGGAGTGGACTCTTTGTTGGATAAATCCATTGGTTCACACTCCGCATCTCGGATCGTAGGCCAGATGCCGAGGTGTTGATCAGCGGGAATCCCTGCTTGATTTTGGACTTCTGGTACTACCTGCGCGATCCCGGGTGGAAGTGTCAGGTTGTCGCCGTTTGTGGGAACTAACAGGACGAGATTAGTACCAGGCGGTGGTATTTTATCAAGGGTGAGCTTCCAACAGCCATCGGGGGTGGAATCGTCCCCTCTCGTGAGCTGGAGAAGAGCAGAGTTGGTGGCGGGTACGGCCAAGCTGTTTAGCACATGGGTTGGTGTATCATTTGTGGTTGGAAAGGTCTCGAGATTGCCCTTCTTCTTTGAGACAGTCTAAAGTGGGGTGGGGGAAGAAGAAAAAAAAAAGCAATTTATTGAAAAATTACTTCTTTCAAATGAGCACATGTCAAAGCAAGGTGTTTTGGTTTATTTGACTGCTTTTTACTGCGTTAATAATAATTCAATTCTATGGTAGTGCTCGTTGATAGAAACTAACAAACCACTGATGATAAAAAAATCAATCAAAATAAAATAAAGGTTGCTTCCTAGTCTACACTTACCGCAGGTTTAGCAGGCTGAGGTGCTTGCCCACATGTCTTCAGGTGGCTGTCATAGTTATGCTGATGGGGAAAGCCAAGTCCACAGCTCTGACAAAGGCAAGGAGAGTTGCCAGCATGGCCGCCCATGTGGGACATCAGTAACAAGGCCGAGCGGAATCCCTTCCCACACTCGGCACATTTGAGGACCCTCTGGTGTGCTCCGGCGTGATTCTTTAACTCCTCCGGAGTGTGAAAGCTGAGGCCGCATTCCAGACATCGGATCTCGTCCCCTTTGACCTCACTGCTGCCCCAGCAGCCGGTGTCCTTCTTGTGTCGTAGGAAGTCCCCCTGACTTGAAAACTCTCTGAGACAAGCCACGCAATGGATGCGCCCGGGTTCGCACTTGTGCTGGCGGTAGAGATTGGCTAGGCGAAAGTGACAGCGGCACCTTACGCACGTGTAAGGCGACAGGCCAAGGTGGGAGAAGCTGTGTTTGAGGAGCGCGTCCTTGTTCCTGAAGGTCTCGGAGCAGTCGGTGCATTTGAAGACGTGGTGGCATGCCTTCTTCAGGTGGCGCTTGAGTGATTTGGCCTGGGTAAAATGGCGGCCGCATTTATCGCAGACAACCTTAGGCATGGATTTGTGCAGTTCCACGTGATGCTCGCAGGCCTTCAGGTTGGTGAACACGCGCTTGCATAGGTCGCACTCGTAGAACTGGCTCTCAAAGTGAGTATTGGACAGGTGGTGCTCCAGAGATTTCTCCGAGGCAAACGACGTGAGGCAGATGCGGCAGTGCAGCCGGTCCACCTTGTTGGTGGCGTGCGTGCGGAGGTGCGCACGGTAGTTGTGGATCTGCGAGAAGCGCTTGCCGCATTCGGCGCAGCTGTACGGGCGCGCTCCCGTGTGCAAGTTCATGTGGTCCTGCAGCTTGAAGTCGGTGTGCAGTCGCAGCCCGCATACGCTGCAGATGTTGTCGACGGAATCGGATGACTCTGCAAAGACAAGGACGGTTGAGGTGTCAGCTTATTTAATTATTCTGCTGTTACAAGTACAGCTACCGTTTTTTTTGTTTTTTTTGCATCACCATACTCGTCGGAGGCATGCCATACCATTGTCGAGACTTTCTTCATTCTCATCCTCATCTTCTTCCTCTTCCTGGCAGACCACCGACACGTCGCTATCATCAGAATCGCTCTCCACCGGTTGCTGTTTGGGCACCGGCGTTTTTTTGCCACCGCCTTGCACGGGGGTCTCCACACCACCAGCCTTCTGTCCACTCTGTGATAATTGTAGCTGTTGACCTGGTGATGCCCGGAGACCAGTACCTGCCTGGAGCCCAGGTGAAGTACGGGCCTGCTTGGATGGCTGCCCTTTTATCAGCTGGCTTTCTCTAGGCGGGTCAGAGGTCGTCAAAGCAGGAGAGGGGCAAGGTGACTGCGAGTCGTCACATGACGTAGAGAGGCTTTCCTGACGTTGGAGGATGTCGGGAAAGCCTAACTCTGTGAGTTGAATATCAATTGTGTACTGTACAGACATTGTGGCAGCCGGGGTTTAATTTGGTAGAAAATAACTGGCCTCCTGTGTGCTCAAGGTACTGCTATCGGCTAAAAAACGCCTGGGCACTCCCCACAAAAGACTCCTTGACTTGAGGCAACTTCAAGCTAGTCTCTTCTTAAAATGTTTCTTTCTTAAAAAAAGACTCATTGACTTGAGGCAACTTCAAGCTTGTCGCTTGTTCTTTAAATGTCTCTTTCATCTGAAATGTTCAACATTGTCCTCTTTAATTTGTAATGCGACCAATCGCCAGGCCTCTCAGTCTGGGCCAGCGCTATTACAGCATGCTCGTTCTACATACTTGTTGTGAGAAAGTCTTGAGCCGCACCCGTCAAACAGTAAGACGGGTCTTCAATCCTTCAAACATGCCCTTCTCTCCACATTTACTTTGTTGAAAACATCTTTGAAATTGCTGCGGGAATCCACCTTGAATGAGGCACGCCGTTCATCTGGCAGATGGACTCGCCTTTCTTGTCAGCACACGGTCCACGAGCGAGGTCAGCATCGTCAGTTTTCCAGTGTAAATGGCAGAACAAAATAGAATGAAGTCCCCCGGTGCTATGACGATAAGGGTGTGTTTTAACGACGAAAATTACGTGAACGCTTCTCTTTGCCGAGTTGAGCAGCAATGAAAACAAGTAAGGCACCACAAAGGCAGGAAGTCGCCGTGAATAAGACAGCGCACCTATCGTTCCGGAATGGTATTACACGCCTAATCGCATTCATGCTAATTACATACGTGTAAATTGAGAGCAGTGTGATAGCTTGAAAACAAGGACTACAAATCACTTCTGCAAAAGCCTGCATGGGCTAAAGTCTGTTTTATTTCATATTTGCACTGTCCAGACACAGCAGTGGGAAAGAAACAATCCATAGAGAAGACACTCAATATACATTATTTACTGTGGGACTCTGTAGCATGATAGAGCCATAAATTTCATTCTCGAAATGTCTTTGACATAATAATTGAGTTCAGTGGAAAAGGGAAAGCAGTAATTAGAAATCATGATTACAGTGGAGCAATTGTCCACATTGAACCTAGAGCACCCAGCAAACAAAACTGAGAAGTCTAATAAAAATGTAGGCATGTTAATTTAAACAAAGCCATGATCAAAATTTTAGGTGTAAAAAAATACATATGAACCAGAGGCTGTACATTATTTTGACAAACATTTAAAATGTAACATCTAATAGCTTACAAAATATGCACTTATTATTGTTAATGATAAAAAACAAACAAAAATCACACCACACAATTAAAAAAAAAAAAAAACTTTTTTTTTTTTTTAAGTGGATCAAAACTGTCTATGTTTTCACAAATCAACTATTGTTTAGTTAACATTAAGTAAACACTTAGCTAGTCAATGAGATGTCCAATGTAAGATACAGCTTGAAATCCAAACTTCCTACATCTTACGAATTAGGATCCTAAAACAAGAAATCACTTCGGGTAACTGCCACTCACGATTATCTTTTGGGGGTCTCCGGCTGCTCCTCGGGGTGGGTCTTCTGGTGAGCCTTCAGCGTGCGCTCGCGGCCAAAGCTCTTGCCACAGGTGGGGCAGGCTAAGCGGCCGACGGCATGCGCGCGCGACATATGCGCCTCCAGCTGCTCTGGCCGGGCAAAGCTCTCCTCGCACTCGGCACATGGGTGGGCTTTCCGCACCGTGTGTTTCTCTTTCTTGTGAGTGCGCAGCTGAAGTGAGTTTGGGAAGGAGAGGTCACAATCGGGACACGCGTGTTGCTTGGCCGCCGCAGTCTCTGCTTTCACTTTTGTCTCCTTTGCCGCTTCATCGCCGTCAGCCGCGACAATCGCTTTTTCTTTGGGTTCACCTTTTACGGCCACGGCGGCTTTAGGGGGTCGACCTCGTTTGGCTGTGCCTGCTTTTGCTTTCTCCTCCACTGGGGCTGCCGGTATCTCAGGAGCGGCGCCTGTGTTTTCCGCCTCCCCTTCCTCACAAACCTCTGCTTCATCCTTCTTCTTTCGCTTTCCCCTTTTCTCGGTACTTGCCACTTCCTCAATCTTCACTTGCCGTCCGCGCTTCTTGGCCGGCAGGGTGCTGCCGTTGCACTGTTGGCCTTCGGGATACTTCTTCTCGTGTTCGTTCAACTCCGATTCGCTGTCAAAGGCCTGGCCGCACTTCTTGCAATTATGACTTTTTGCGGGCTCCTCCGGACGCTCGGCTGTCTCGACGTCGGGGCGAGGGTGCAACGCCAGGCGATGCGTACGCAGCATTGCCGCACTCCTGAAAGTTTCGGTGCAATCTTTACACGGCAGCTGCTTCTCTGGACACACATGCCTTCTGTGTGTTGTGAGCTGGAAAATGGAGAACATGAATTACACTGATGAGAAAAGTTGACTATCCAAGCCAGAATACTTTTGCACATAAGCACAGTTAGAACATATAAACTTTCCAAAGGAAACCATGATTTGAATCTAGAAGGCAGACATGCTAACTAATGGGATGCCGTGCTGCTTTTCTACAATATCCTAAGGAGAAAATCTAATATTAGTCTCACTTCAGTGAATGTTCTGAAGCTCTCGTGGCAGTGGGCACATTTGAAGGGCTTGTCATCTTTGCTGTGTGTCGGCTGGTGCAGTGTCAGCTCCTCGGACGATAAAAACGTGCGGTCGCACACGTAGCATGTAAACAGCGTGTTGCCCTGCGCAGAAATGGCACATGAGATTAAGATTTATTGACTTCAAAAATTACAAGTCATGATTATTTCCTAAGGCCCCTTTCGGAGAAATTATCAGTCACGTGATCAACTGAAAACGCGAGCAAAAAAACATGTACAGAAAAAAGGAAGACTGAACTAGTCAAACTTGACAGCACACCTGTTGAAGTTGTTGTTTGTACTCTTCCCGGTGGCTCTTCTTCATGTGCCTTTCTTTAGCTTTGGGATTACAGAAGGTGATGAAGCACTGGAAACACTGCAGATTCTCATGCTGGTCTGAAGGGATGGAGGAAAAAGCAACAGGTGAGATTGCCAGTGCAATGCTCAAGTCATCTGTGTCAGGATGAATCAAGACGTTGACTCAAAGACACCAGGAATTCATTATTGAACATGTATCACTTTTTCAACACAATCCCATTTGTGTTACAGTGGCATGATATATGGAGATCTTTTTCTGGCACATTTTAGGCCAAGTCAAAACGCTGTGATGCAATACGACGATGTTTATACTCACAGGGTTGAGCAGTTTGTGCAAGAGGTCCATTCAGAGTGATGGGCCGCTTCAACGTCTCCATCGGTTTTTCAGTTGGGGCTTGTGGGGTTGTTCCCCGTCCCATTACAATCTCTTCAATGTTCAAAATATCAGAGTCCATCGTGGATTATTAAGCATCCACAGTGAAATCCTGTACAAAATATTGAAGTTGAAGTCAATTATTAGTTGCCAAAATTATTTCAACCACAATATCAACATAAAAATTGCAACACAATGTTTTGTTTATCATCCAGAGCCTGACCATCTGCAATTGTTGTACGGAGCCAAATAGACTCTTCACGATTTTCTTTTTATTTTTTTTAATTGTGTTTTGATTTTTTAAAAACGTTTTTATGCCGAAAACCTACAAATTATATGAGGCTACTAATCAAAACATCCCTCCATTCAGTTAAATTAAAAATAAAATAATTCGACGGGTAATAATTAAGAACACAGCCTACACTTCTGAAAGTAACCACGCATCTACAACGTATTAACGACGTAAATTTATTGGGTTGTTTAATTTCCGCCGTTTATCTTTCAGTTCACGTCCGTTCGCGTTCTAGCCTTCCCAGGCCGCTAGCGTGCCTTACTCGTTAGCCCCACGTAGCAAGCACTTTCCACCGCTATTATCTACACACATGCAAGGGTATTCGTCTCCATCCGGAGCTCACTGTAAACATTTATCAAACACCTTTAGCGCAAGATAATGGTTGTTTGCGATAAATATCGGAGCTAAAATCCACAATTGACCAAAGTCGCGAACCATCGTAACACTAAGCTAGCATGCTAAGCTTTGCTAGTTAGCGCTAATAACACAGAATGCCGCTCAAATAGGATCGTACACTTTTTCGGCTATGTCAGTAAGTTTGGCCCCGTAGATAGCGCTTACATACAATCGCGATGATTGTAATGCAAGTGAATGTCTCTAAACAAAGCCTCGTTATCAAAATAGTATTTATGGAGGAGTACGTTACCTCAAAGCGCTCTTTGAATGTAGTTAGACTGACAGATTGACCCCAGAGAAGTAAACGGCAAGCATAGATCCGAGTCGGACACTTCCTGACGTGAGACCATAACCGTTAAGGACAACTAAGATGGCTGCCGTCCACTGCCGTTTACTGGTCGCGTAGTAAACGAACAAAAACGAATCTTCAAGTCAAACAAATCCGAACTGTATGTACGCAAGTTTACAAGCAGTATTTAAAACATGTATGTACACAACTAAACGGAGAAAAATAATTGAAATTGTTTCGTTATGTTTGATTCTATGTAAAAATTCAGTCACGTGACCAGTTTGGTGACGAGATTTATCGGGCAATCTCATTGGTGGCTTTCTTTTAAATCAAATGTTTACATTAAACAGCAGCATTTAATTATTTTTTCATTTTTTCAAATTTCGATGCGGTCTTTATCAACTCCTACAATTTTCTAGCACTTGAGACATGTAACGTGCAATGCATGTTATTTACGGTTTTTCATAAAGTTCCTTATTATTAGGTTCCGTGTGCGTTACTTATGGTACAGAGGTGTAACAAGGTTGAACCAAACGAAAACCTTCAGGGTTCAATTTGAAAGTATTCAATATTGCTGTATGTCTGTAAAGAAGAAGAAAGATTAAACAGTCATTTGAGAAGTGAGTTTACTTGAAAAAATCTTTAAAGTAATTGAATTCCACTGCCGTTTTGTTATGCATTATTTTACAGTTCTGCATTACGTTTCCAGTGCAACATATTCATAGGCCTTTGAAAAAAAATTATGTTACATATTACCAGTAACAATATCTACAATTTAGAAACATACACATTGAGAAATGTTAAATAAGCATTAAAAAATTAACTCATGATAGGAGACAAGCAAATTACTTGAGTCAAATCCACCTTATTCAGTACATACATTAAGATCTTGACAGTAATACAGTCTTCGTGTGCAAAATTGTTTAACGTACTACACTCTTAAAAGATCACATATTTGACAACCAGTTTCTTTTTTGTTGTTGTTAATTCATGACAGAAATGTTCCAGAAGCACAACATGGCCAGTGCATATCGTTGTGAATAAAGGACAGAACAAACCAGACAATATCGACATGTTTCGTTATTTTCTGATGTCTGGTTTTCTCTTATTAATTGAGGCTATGTAAAGAATTTTTTACAATATCCTCTCTAAAAAAATCTCATGACTAAAAGGGATGGTGCTAGAGGTTCCCTGAACTTGCCTGATTATGAAAATTTATAAAGCAGTTGTGGTGGCGGGAGATACAAAGAAAGACGCAGCACTTGAGGCACAGAACTCGTGATGTCCTCTGACAGTTGCCAAAACGACACCTGCCCCCTTCACCCTCTGCGAGTTGCTCTGGCCAGTGACCTGAACCGTCGTACCGTGTTGTCGCATCGGGTAGTGGGCTTTCTTCGACTGTGCCGGGGTTAGGTGGGTCAGGGGAAGGTCGAGGGAGGACAGAGTTTTGAGGGTCTGTGCCGCTGGAGTGGATCAAAGCTTTGGATACGGCCAATCTGAAGTCCATAAGAGACAAAGGTGCTTGTGCGCTCATGTGATCGTGTCTGTACAAAAGCCAGGAGTTGACCAAAGCCATATCAGTTAGGTACCAGAGCACAGCGATAGGCCAGCCCGACGGTGAGGTGGAAACCCGGATGGAGTAAAGATTCAACAATTCTCTATTGAGGCGAGCCGCCGCCTGGGCTTTCTCAAAGTTACTAATGAGAGACGCCATGTTTTTATGACCGTTTCCTGCCGTGGAGAGAATGAAGCCGCGGTGCGACCTGCGCAGCATCAGCTTGCCGTCCGAACTTACGAACTCGTCTCCGATCTGGCCCTGCGCTCCGCCGACCCGGCCCGCACCGTGGATCCCGGCCACCAGGAGGCGCTCCAGCATGGCGGGTGTGGAGAGTTCTTGCTTGCAAAGAAACACGGTGCTGCCTTTGGGGACCATTTTCTCAATGGTTTCCTCCTTATTGGACAGATCCGCTTTCAGATCCACATGAAGAAGAAAGCCTCCAAATCCAATCAACGTGGTGCTATGCAGAGCCAGCCTGTTGTTGTGCACCTTACCAGTTAAAGGAATTAAATACTGATCCACTGCTAAGTCACCTTGTCTTCGGAGTGACCGGCAGCCGTTTTGGAAGCGGCACAATAATGGCACAACCTTCCACAAAGGGTCCACAGAGTCATCGTCTCTCCTGTCAGCGGGATTATGAGAAAAGTCGCTACGAGTTCTTTCTCTCATATTACTATTGCGCGGATCCTGAGCAAGTTTCAACAAGCGTGATAGTTGAAGGAAGCGGGAAAGCGGCATGGTATCCGCAATCAAGGGCACTTTGGTCAAATTGTCCCAGTAGAGTCGTGGACTGGGAAACTGCAGGGAAGAGGTCAAAAGTGAATTAGTTATGCTAACGTTTGCATCTAACAATGAAAGACTCAAATGAGAACTGGATCCACAGACCTTTAACGTTCCCATTGCAATGTGGATCCCAACAAACTGTGCGACTTCCCTCACAGTGACGCAGTCGGATGTTTGATTGGTGCAGCGGGCCATTTCGACCCAAGTGTCCCAGCTAAAATACCTGGAGAAGTACTCGGTGGGCTCTCGAGTTGCTGCTTTGCACACCCTTCAGAATAATAAAAACATGTCATCTCAATCAGAACATAGTCTAACATTATTTACCTCTAACGGAAAAAAAAAAAAATGTTGCCACCTTACCTTTGTGTGGTTCCGTCTGGCTGTTGAGAGCAGTCGCCGTGGCTCTTGCCGAAATAAGCCAAAACTTCTGCTTCTGCGTCAACGTGCGGTTGGGACAACTCCCAAATTCTTCCATCCTCTTCGTCAGAAGCTTGTAGAAGATAGCTCCGCACGTCCGTCGGATTCTGAAACTCTGCTTCGGCTGAGAGTTGCCAAGATAATGTTTCGGTTCAAACAAGCCAGAATCTCCATTTTTTTATTGATACAGTTCCTGTATCGGTTATCATCAGTAAGTGAAGAGAAAACAAACCTTGTCCGTCAGCAAAGTCATGAACATCCATCAACTCCGATCCTCTCACATCATGGTAGTCTTGCTGAATGCCGTCATCTGTAACATTTCAAAATGTCTTCCGTAAGCTTTGTTTTAGCGTGAACATGTCTGAAAACAAACCAGGACTCACATAAAGGGCAGGTTGTGGTTGGATGGAGCGTCCGTCTGACATCATCGGATGCTTCTGGGCTTCTACCCAGAGGAAGTTCCCTCTCTTCCACTTTCACCGGGTAGAAGATGCACTGCTTGTTGCTTAAGTCCGGGGAAAGGCGGCAATCGCTGGACGTGGTCTCAGTGTCTGTGACTGTCAGTTTCGGAACAAAACATTTAAAATTTAGTTTTAAAATTTTACATTAGCTTCACACTAGCATTAGCTTAACACTATTCTTACGTGGGCTGACAGAGTGCCGATCAGTGACTTGCTCCGCATTCCATTCCCTGCTTTGACTATCCGGTGTGGACCGGGCGTCATGAAGCGGGACTCTGGTCTCCTGCTTCACCAGAACCGTGCGAATGTCTCGGTTTTGCTGTGCTTGCGTTCCTGCTCCCGATCCCAGCAGCAGATCTGATGTACTCTCCTCAACCTTTATCACAGCTTGCGTCTCATTTTCAGAGGTGCACTTCAAATTCTGAAATTTATATATATATAAAAAAACATTACGTTTTATTAGTAGCATTTTTCTCAAGTCAGTGGGGCAGTACTTCTCTTCTTACCTGTCTTTGATTTATACGGGAGATCATGATACGAGGCTGCCCAGGTTCAGCAGTTACGATCTTCTCAAGATAGATTCCTGGAGATGGCTGACTCTCTCTGTCTGGAGATACACTTCCCCCAGTGGAAGTTGGGGGAATAAGTGAAGGGCTTCTGTGTGGATCAGGTCCCGGAAGAATATCTGTCTGGGCAATCGTCTCATCGTGATGATTAATTTGGGAATTATATTCTAGTTTTTCATAAATGACCTGACAGTCCTCCTGTCCTACCTCGAATTCAGTTCTTGTGACAGGACCCGGTTGTAAACATTTCTTCGACATCGCATTCGCTTTTAGACGTGCTTGTCCTTGTCGTTTACGTCCTTTTCCTGCTTTCTTTTTCTTCTGGACTAACACCTCCTCTTCCTCATTTTTAACTCCTACCTGTTGCGTGGAGCAGGACACAGACTGCAAGCTTCTCGCTTCTCTTGCTTGATTTTCAGTTTCAAAGCTCCTGGCTTCAGAATTAGCAGCTTCAACCGATCCACTTTGGGGAATGTTGTCTTGAAGCAAATTGCTTTCATTGTCCTCCCCAACGGTGACGAGGTCCACTCCAAGAAGATCATTGTCCTTGACGTCCTCTTCTACGGGGGCCCGGTGGTCAGATTCTAAATTCTCGGGCAAACGTTTTTGCTGGTTATCTACAGACTCGGTAGATTCATTTCGCTCCACTGGAGCGGTGCTTTCAAAGCGAGGATCCAAATTAGAAGCCTTGTTGATTTTGATCGGTTCTAATGGTTTCGTAGAAACCGAAGGCTGAACATCGTTTTCACCAGGTAAAGCCAGAGATGGAATCAAAGCAGGAAATGAGACATTTGGGTGACTTTCTTCTAACGCCGTCAAGGGTTCATTACCCCAAGCGGTGGTCGGATTGATAAGACTTTCTTGATGGTGGACATTTAATCCGGCGACACCTTCAAAGACGTTGCCGTTAGTGTACGTAAGCTGAGGACTTTCTAAAACATGTACCATGGCCTTGTGCTTCTGAAGTGAAGCAACTTCAGTGAATATCTCCCCGCAGTTTTGACATTCCAACGCTCGCTTGGAATGTGCCGCGGTGATCACCCCTTCAACCTCCAAGTTGGATGAAGCTTTTCGTTTTCGACCAGTTTTTGGTTTGACGAGTTGGGTTTCAGACGCTTGATGTGATGATGTCTTCCGAAATGACAGCAAGGAGATAGTTTTGGGGTTCTTTTTGGATTTGCCTTTTTTCTTCTCGGGATTATTTGCAGTTTTGGTTTCGGGGTTTGCATGGTTGTCTTCGCTGTGCTGGGATGGGTTTTCCGGAGGTGGAATCTCGGATGTTTTGGAAGGGTCCAATTTGTGAACCTTCAGCTGGGGCTGCTTATGACCTTTGAGTAAAAGAAGAGAATCTTGCGTGACTTGTGTGCCGGGTGATTCGACTTGTCCTTTGCTTTGGTTGTTTTTGAGGCTCATTGCATCTTCCTTTTTCTTCTTCCCTTTATCTGTCCTCTTTTTCACCTTTGTATTCTTGGAAGAACATTTTTGCTCACCTTGAGACTTGATTTTCTTCTTTTGTTTACTTTTATGCTGATCGCTTGCTGCACATTCTTTTTTCAGTTTTTTCTTTTTTTGTTGTTTTGCCGGTGAATCGTGAGTTAACGACGCCATACTGCCTTTACCCGGAGATGCCGTGTTAGCTTTTTTACTTTTAGCGGCAATTTTTCCCTTCTTCTTTGATCCCGCTTTATTTTCCGACACATTTATTGCCCCGTCGATCACGAGTTCTTTTTGGGGAGACTGGCATTGCTGCGAAGGCACTCTTTGTTTTTTATTTTTCTTCTCTTTCTTCCGTGGAGTGAAATTAACAAGATGAGACTTTTTGGTTCTTTTACGTTTCGCTTGTTTGCTATCACTTTGTAAATCTTCGTCGAGGATGGAGCCTATGAGTTCTTGCATATAACCTTGTATGAACAAGGCTCTGGCGGGCTTTCTTTTGCGTACTTTCACAAGTTCTTGAGCTGACATTACATTTACAGGTAACTCCAAGGTCTGTGGTGCCTCTTTATTGGATGAATTTGAAGGACACTTTTTAGCAGAAGCAACCGTGGCATCAGAAAGACTCTCCACCTCTTTGTTGTCCTCCCTTCCATCATCTTGTGTCGTCTTCTCTCGGGATTCCTGTGGGGTCCCGTTATCAGGTAACGAGTGGACCTGAGCTTGACTGACTTTTTGATTCTGAGCTTCCTCTTGGGAGTTAGCTCTAGGTTCCCCTAAAACCTGTATGGGTGTCTGTGGTGGGGGTAAAGTGGAATCGCAGAGATCTTGTTGATCCGTGTGGAGTGATGTCGGGTTCTTGTCAACTGTAGGTTGCGACAACGGGCTTGTGCTTTGTAGAGACTCAACTAAAGGCTCGAACGATGGGACTGGTGAGCTTGTATCGTGCTCATTTACAATACTTTGATAAGATGTCTTCTCCAGTTCGGTGGTTGGTACCAACGAAGGGGTTGGGATTTCCGGTGGATGCTCGTTTTGTGATGGCTGCTGCTCTGCAGTTGGTGTCAAGGCAGGTGTTAGTTCTAATACGACAGTTTGCTCGAGATCTTGGAAAACCAGCGACTTAAATATATTGGAGTTTGTTGAAACAATCCCAGGTTGAGGATGAATTTGATGCATGACCTCTCCCCCTGGAGAAAATCGGTGTTCACTTGGAGCAAGACCAAGTGCCTGACTTTCACCTGACACAAATTGTGAGCCCAACTCTGAGAAGGGCGGGTTGATGAACTGCCCATCGGGTGTAATCGGTTCCAGTATGATTGTTTGTTCCATCGGATCAAATGGGTTGTTTGAAAAGCCTCCTTCCCCCGTCTTCGATTCTACCCGTGTCGATTCCGTAGAATCCGATTGGAGTGGTTTGAGGTTTAAACTGAGCGGTTTGGAGATCTGCTGAACTTCCAATGGTGCCGCATGAGGCGGTACTTGACCCAAAATCACAACTTGGTTTACTTTCTGGACGTTTCCCAAAGATTCGATAAGTTTCCGTATGGGCTCGGTGTCAATGTTGCCGTCGACTTTCTGAAGAGGCCCATTGGGCTCCAATTGTAGCAATGACGTTTGGGCGATGGATATGGGCGTTATCACTGGAGTAAAATGATTTATGTGCGACCTGGCTTGCATGGCTTTACCAAGAGAATCGAGCGATACACTGTGCTTGTTTGTAAGATGCCGAAGGCGCATCTTGGGACTTTTGAAAGTCGCCTTGCAAAAAGAGCAGGGATACTTTGGTGTTAAGGTATCTGAAGATGAAGAAAGCAAAAATGCATGATTAGACATATTTGAGATATTGGGTTTTTGAAAATAAAAGTCATCTGTCACCATATTGGATTTCTCTTTTTACAGCCATACTGTTTAATAATGTACTTTACTAGATAATGTCCGCTATCCAATTTTTGACCGTTGGATTTTTGTGATTTTTTGATTTTTTTTTACACAAGCTGTTACCACACAAAATGAAGATTGTGAGCACATAAAATAACACCTGCCCCTCACATCTATATTGATACTATACAAAAAGTTTTAACATATAAATATAAATGATTAAAAAAAAGTACATGGCCACTTTGGGACGCCACGAGACACAATGGATAATTGAACTTTCTCTGTTTTTTTTTTCTCTTACCTTGCTCTTTTTTCCGTTTTACTTTAATTTTGGCTTTTTCTGCTTCTCTGGCACCTTCCGGCAAGTGGGACAGCAAATGTTTCTGCAGTGCATTGGACATGCTAAACCTGCTCCCACACTCCTTGCAAACATACGGCCGCTCTCCGGTGTGTACGCGACTGTGGTACTTGAGCAGTGTTGTTGTTTTGCATGTTTTGCCACAGTCGGGACAGGTGTAACCATCTTCCCCGACGTGAACCTTTTTATGGAGCGTGAGCTCGGATAACCTTTTAAAGGTCTGGCCGCACAGAGGACACTTGTAGGGTTTCCTTTCCACATGTGTTTTTTGATGCGCCATGAGCTCGGTGGAGTTGGTGAAGTGGCTATCGCAATGATAGCAGGTGAAAAGCGAATTCCTCAGGATGCACTGCTCATATTCGACTGGATGGCTCAACTTCAGGTGGCGTTGTTTGCTCTTGGAGTCGCTGAAGATGATGTGGCACTCGATGCACTGCAGGGAAAGTTCCGATGCTGAAATACAACCCAAGATTGTTTTAGTACAGAGGGAATTCTAAATAGTAAAGTAATCGCCATTGCTGAGATCAGTAAAAAAATATATATATATATATTTTTTTTTTGCTAGCTCAATTCCATCTAAAGCCCACATCAATGTTGCTGAGCGTTAGCAAAACAAGTTACTCACATGTTAGAGGCATAACCACGGGCTTGGTCATGTCCATCTTTAGAGGATCTACCATGGCTTTCTTGGATGGGAAATGTCGTTCCTTTTTCTTTAACTTTTGTTCATCAGTACCGTGATCTTTGTTTGAGTTGAGTGTCAGCTCTGATGGAGGATTGTTCTTAGGATCATGATCCACCGCCATCTCGTCCTTGTTATTTGTCTTGGCGGCTTGTTGAAGTGACTCATCTGCGAGTGTTTCATTCATCTGGGTTCCATTGGTGTCTTCAACAGATGTATCCCTCCCATCTTGTGCACCTGCTTCGCTTGGTGCTGCTTCAGTAGAATCGGTGTCATTGTTCGGTGGATCCAGAGCGGTTTGGGTGGTCAATGGGTATGGCTCACTCTCCTCCAGGGTTGGGCTCAGCATGGCTCCTATGCTGCACTGGCTCACACGTCTCTTTGGATCAAGAAAATAAATATGATTGTGTGAATGCTGAAGAGCTTCCAATTATTGACAGAACTTTGTACATGCAGGGCTGTATTTTACACAGAAAGATGCATGACACATTAAATTAAATATTGTTGTATCAAGTATTCACAGACATTTTAGAATGAGACTGCATCCCCCTAGTTATTCTAAATACTTGGTTTCATTTATAAGTTGAGAGTAAAGAGTGCAGAAGACGATAAAGCGCAAAGTACGGGATTTAGGCTGAAATAAAATGATCGGATTCATCAACACAAACACTGAGCTTTTCTTCAATACTTTTAACCTGTTTATTTTCTGTACTTGAGCATATTTCAAGTTTTGATCCATGGGAATACTTTAGAATCTGTTATACAAGTATTTTTAATGCGGACCCTGGTAAATAAAAACCTGCAGCCATTATTTGAAGATATTCTACATTTTGAGAGAAGGGACAAGGCTGTTTAGTAACTATACTATTACTTGAAGCAAATGACCTACTTATGCGTATTTGCTAGTGTTTATTGTGCACTATCCAGATGGCCACGGGCAGGCAGGAGAATGAATGGGATAATGCATTTGTACTACAATAGACGAGTGGTGGGAGCTGGAGCGCAGCTGTTGGACATGAAGATGGACTTAAAATCGTTTACTTGCATCAGAAGAGGACTAGGACCATTACTAAGATGATGGGCCCAAAACTAAAGATGCATAGACAAAGTATACATTATCTGCACATAAGGATAAACCCAGTTAGCATAAATTCAGGAAATGTGTGACATTAATCCCACTGGGATTCGCTAAAACGTTGAATAACAAAAAGCTGTTCGTTTAGGACGATAAGTGTATAAAGACGAGTGGACATGAAGATGTTTAGTGTTACCTGAGCCGGGTGATCCACAAAAACATCAGTGTCGTTTTCTCACAAAGCCTTCAAAACTGCAGCCACAGCCTTCGTGACGTCACAACCGTGGAGAAGCCGCAAAAGAGGGGAGGGGTTTTCTCGTAATCCAAGCGAAATAGTGCCACCTACTGGATCGGAAGGTGAAGCAAACGATTTACAACTAAACTTTTCCATATTTCATTTTTTTAAGGGATTACAAATCTATTTTTAACCTGATTTTCATATTATAACATTTAGATATTGCTGTTTTATATTCTTTATTATTGTTATATATTTATATATTTATAACTATAACATACAAAGAAATATCCATTCATCCGATATCACATGTATTGTGATACATACACAATATGTAAATACAAAGACATATACATTTACGATGTATTGTAAATACAATGTATTTGTAACAATTTCCCATGTTGTTGTGAATAATGACAAGGAACGTCAAACGTTGACATTAAGGACAGTTTATTACAAATAGGGAAAAAAACAATTCATCATTTAGTTTGTTCATTTTTCTCATTCCTCTAAATTCATGATAAGGGAGCAGTCCCTGTTGGTGGAATATCTCTGGAATAAAAAAAAAAAACAGCCTTCCATAAATAAGTGTTCATCCCTCTGTGTCAGGAAACGGCAGCTCCCCAATGGCGTGTTTTACGTAATGCAAATGAAGCTGACTCACGTCGTCAAAGCCTTGACCGCATTCAAAACATTCAAATTCCCAATATTTATGATGCTCTCCGTTTTGGTTTTGTTCCTCTTGCTCAGCCACATCAAGCTCTTCTGTCTTTCGTTCTCCTCCAACAGCAGGCACGGTAGATGATTTAGTTGACTGGTGTACAAGTTCCCCACAATCTGATTGAGAAGACTCCTGATTCTCAAATAGCTCTCCAGGCTTCTCCAAATCTCGAGATGTTTTCAAACTTTCTTCTGTTTCTACATCCATTTTTTGTTCCTCCATAATTTCATCTTCCGTCACGCCTTCATCACTGGACCCACCAACGAGCTTTTTTGGACTCGTGGCACCAACATCCGGTCTGGATGAAGCGTGACTGCTGCTAATGTGATCATTAAGCAGAGATGATGTCAAAAATCGTTTGGAGCAAATCAAGCACTTGTACTTCCCCAGGTGGTATTTTTGCAGGTGTTTATCCAGGTAACCCTCTTGAGTGAAACCCCGGTGGCAAGTCAGACACCAAAAAGGCCTTGTTTTATGAAGATCATCATGAGCCCACCACGCACTGAGGCTATCAAAAGACCTGTTGCACGGATCGCACCTGTGCATTTCATGCGATATGTGAGTCATCAAATGAGCTCGCAGACGAGTTTCCCTAAAGAAAGTCTTCGGGCACATGGGGCAGTCGTACTTGTAAGCACTTTCGCCTATCGGGCTTTTCGATGTAGTGAGCCTTCTCTTATGGCGCTCCAGGTGCTTTTCATATGGCAGAAGATACAAATAAGCTTTCCCACATGATAGGCACCTATATATTGACTTAGGGTATTCGGTTGGCGTTAAAACTGGGCCGTTTGTGCTCGTTTGGGGATCTCTGTCGGGTTTAGGTATCCCATCCATAGCAACGTCCTGGTCGTCGTTCTTCCCTTGAGTGTCCGAGTCATCCTTAGTCGATGTCCGTCCTTGATCCTGCGCAACTTTGCTCTGTTTGGCTAGAAATAGGGGGGAGATGCATGGTTAAGCAAGGTTTTTTTTTAATAGGCATTTTGGAAAAGTGTTTTTAGGAAAGGTGAGAAAAGGTCATTTAGTTGCAGCAGATGCGTAGATGTTAGATTTGGATTAGTCAAAGGTTTTCTAACTAGTATTATTAAGCATTGTGTCCTATTTAGGGTTATTTGATGCATTGAAGAAGAAAAAAAAAAAAAAAAAAAAAGATGCATTAAAATCACCTAACATTTAACTGTCTTGTTTTTAACCTTTGATTACAACAAAACTTGCCATTCACACCTACAGTATTTTTTGTTTGAATGAAATCCAGCCAAATATATTTTCCGCCTATAAAATTCTACCATTGGCAAGATATTGTCCAATCCAACCGCGAACATTGTATTATCATTAAAAAAAAAAAAAGCCTCCAACAACACAATCAGTTTCCAACAATTATACTGATTGAGACTTCTTCAAAACTGAAGAAAGAAAAAAAAAAATGGTCCCTAAAATTATAAAGTGTTCAAACTCGGAAGTTATGAAGTGGTTGACTCAAGTACGCATTTTTTTTTTTGACACATCACACAGCTTTAGTGCGAGTTGGTGTGAAGTCATTACACGAGCCACTAATTCAGACTACAATAGATGCCTTTATTATACAGGTTGCTTCAAAAACAGCACGTAAACAGGCATTTAGTCACCTCTGGGAGGAGGCGGGGGGGGGTGGGAATAGCTTCATTCATATTTACTCCACAGAGGCTCCCTCAAAATTAGCGGCAAAATATCTAGAAACCATCCCAAATGCATACAAGCACCACATTTTCATATCACCAATAAATAGCTTTGCCACAAAATAGAGATAAACAATGCAAAGGAAAGGGGCTTAGTAGTCATTCATGCAAAACAACATGTACATTATTAGACTGACGATATTAACGCTTGACGTCAGCCATTTTTTTTTTTCTTTTCTGTACAGTGCACACATTAGGTTTGCTCAGCTGCTATGGCATTTGAGACAATGCTTCAATATTTTTTGATGACAGGGGGAAAAAGGAGTTAGTCCAGAATCCCTTCCCCGTCGACGTGTTACGTTTATATATTTTGATACGACTATGTCTAATATATCGACATAAACCAAAGAAAAATTCTCTTGAGCTTTTCAGTGTCCATTTTAATACATGCCTTGTGCATGTTTGGTATAATGCCATCGCAAATCAGTTTCCTGGCTAAAGGTAGCCCCGCATTCAAGACAAGTGAAGACATCTGAATTCTCGGACGAAACAGCAGCGAGACCATCGCTTTGCCACTGACGATCCCCAGCGGCGGCCTGTTCGCGTTTCGGAAGGCCACGCGAGTCATCGAGCGCCACGGACGACGAGGGAGGGTCTTTCTTGCTCTCTTGCTTCTTTGGCGCGAGAGGGGGAAAGTACGTCCCTGTGGGTCTGACTGTGTTCAAAGCGGCGCTGAGGCGTAAGCGAACCTCATCGGGCAGCCGAAATCGGATCTGATCGTGCCAGGCCAGGTGTTGCTGTAGCTGGCTGTCTGTTAAAAAGGCGTGGCAGCAGAGGGCACAGCCAAAAGGCCGGCTTTTCGCTTTGCTTTTGTGATTTTCTAACTGTTCCTCAGTCTGGAAAGCTTTGCCGCATTTCCCACACTTGAAGAGACATTTGACGATTGGTTCCGAGACCTCGCCTGAGGGTTCGGGAGCTTGGATTGCCATTTTCGATCGGGAGTATAATTTAGGGTTAGGAAAGCCGCATTCATGATTTGGGACAGAAGTATCAAAGGTGCTTATTTCTGTTGAAACATTTTCACTCTTAATTTCGCAATTGTTGATTTGAGCGTCCGAGACGCTCTTGGCTTTGTCTTCTCGACTCCCCGAGTGAGCTTGCCACGAGTGGGCACGGAGGCCTCTAGCTTTGGAAAAACTGGCCGAGCAGAGGGGACACTGGTAATTTTTCGTAGAGGGTGTCGTCGAGCTGGATTCGGACTCGACGTTAGTGAGCCCGTTTGTTGCACTGAGCGAGGAGTCACCTTCTTCGGCTTCTAAAGTGTTAGCGTGCTCGGCTACAGAAGAGCTTTGCGAACATGTTTGGGGAGTTCTCGTACATGAGTCCAAGGTGTCGCTCTTGGGTTGTAGCGGCGGGGAAGACAGACAGCTGTCAGGAATGTGATCTCGAAGATTGCAAAGATTATTGTTTGTGTGCCATCGTTTATGAGAGCCGAGAGCAGAGTTAGACAAAAATCGCTTCCCGCATTCCGAGCACGGAAACGGGTAACCTTTCCTTAACGCTTCCTCGCGAGTCTCAGAGGACAGGGTCCCTTTGGCTCTTTTTTTGTTACCTTTAGCGTGGACTCTTTTATGCAAGTTCAAAGCACCGACGATTGAAAAGCTTCTTTGGCACTTGTTACATTTATATTTCAAATTATTTTCATTTTCTATCTGCTCGTCCTCCATTTCCTTTTTAAAGTCACGGGGCGACGTGCTTCCTTTAGAGTTCACGTCGGACAATTTGACTGACTCGTTATTTCCGTTTTCGGTCTTACGCTCTATTTTGTGACTCTCTTTTTTAACACACAGCTTTCTGTGCGCCCGCAGGGAGGCCCGGTTAGCGAAATGCTCGAGGCACGCGGCGCACTCGAAGTCCTCCTGCCTAGCGCACGGCCTCGGCGGCGATGGCGAGCGCTCGCTCTCATTTTCGTGATACTTCATATGGAACTGAAGCGCTTTGGCCCGGGAAAAGAGCTTCCCGCAGGCGGGGCAGCTGTACGTATTCTTTTGCAGCTGCTCGACCTGATGCTGAAAAGACTTACTGGGAGGCGGGAGGAGTTCGTTATGCACTACCTGGTGTCTGACTAGACTGGAAAAAAGACGGAAGGATCGATCGCAAAATTCACACTTATGGTTTCCGTTTTCGTGCGTACGCATGTGCAACGTCATGAGTCCCTTGTGTCGGAACTTGCGACCACACACGGGACACGCTACTTTCATGCTAGAACGAGACCGCCCGCTGTGTAACAACTGCACGGCGCCGGTTCTAAGGCGCACGTCGTCACACTGACTCGGATTTTGCTTATGATGCGAGTAAGCCCCTAAAGACCAGAAACCTTTCCCGCATTGCTCGCAGTGGTAAATTTTAGGCCCTAAAAGAGTTTTCTTGGGATTGTACACTTTTGTTGACTCTTCGCTCGGCGTGGCGTGGTTGCTCGTGCGGTTTAACAAGCCGAACATTTCGCAATCTCGGCACAGCGTTTTTGGACCGCGTTGATCGGACAAATGTGAAAGATCTGTACCGCACACGTAACATGTCACAATTTTCTGCTCGTATGTATCTGCCTGGTCTGATTCTTGGTTAGTTTCGTTCTCGTATTCGGGAGTGTGACCTGCTGCAAAGGTAAGGACTTCATTGTCACGTGTGTAAACTTCCACTGACTGACCTTTCGTCCAACGTCTCCTCTTACGAATGTAGTGCCACGATATGTGAACTCGCAGTGATGGCTCGCTAGCAAAGCATCGGTAACATTCCGGACAAGCAAACGGTTCTCTGCATTCGTTGGTTTCCGCCGCCGCCGAAGCCGTCGGGGGACACTGTTCCTTAGCCGGGTCAATGTCAACCTGTACAATTTTCAAGTCAAGCTCCGGTTTCGAAACCAGATTACCGACTGAAACATTGTCTTGGCCCTCCTGGTCGGATCCGGAATCGGGGTTCGGGTTCAAGTCTTGCTCGGCTTCATCCTCTGATTCACTTGCACTTATCACCAGGACATTTAAGTCCCCGGGTTCGTAAGTCTCCATCACATCTTCTTCTGGCTCATTAACATCGGGGTGCTCTTCGGTGTTTTGTGTCAATTGCTGAGTCACTTTCAGTTCTCCTTCCAAAGTCTCCTGCTGAGGCGAATACGCCTGGATTAATTTGTCCGTTTCCGTAAAGGCGGGGAGATGTTGAATCTGATGAGACTGAAGCGCCGACAGTCTGGAGAACTTGAGGCCGCAATTTGTACATTCAATTGCTTTCTTCTGCACCTGGTCTACGTGGTGGAGAAATGACTTTACAGGAGTCTCGCCACTGTGCACCATGCGTTGATGTCTGGAGTAGAACGTTTCCGTCATGAAAACTTTCCCACAGGCCTCGCACGGAAACCGATTTGGAGAATCCTTCGAATGGTTTTCGTGCCATTTCTCGTGGTTGAACCAGCCGATACGGCCATGGAAGGACTTTTTGCATTCCCGACAATAATAGACATTTTTCCTCATCTTTTCTGTCCTTTCTTTTGGAAAGCAGTCGATATTTTGGCTGAATCGCTGGTGCGTCTTCAAATGCTTCAAAGCGGAAAAAGATTTCCCACAAAAGCATTTAAAAAGCTTCTCAGAAGTGGCACTTGTCTGCTTTTTCGTGAGCTTGGCTGCTGGTGCATCAGTATCAATCCCGTGTCTTGAAGTTCTTTTTGATTTGATTAATTTTTCTTCATGGCAACGACGATGGGCATCAAGGGCAGATGCGCGAGAATAATTCCGTCCACAAGTCTCACACTGAAAGGACTTTTTCTTTAAATGCTCCAAGTCATTAACAAGAGATTTGGAAGCCATTATATGGGTACGTTCATGATTGAGAAAGTGTCCTAAAATGGAATATTTTTTCCCACATTCAGTACATTCAAAACAATTCTGCTTTGCGGACCCAGGAATCTGCTGGGTGTCAGAACTTTGAATACGGTGGGTTTCCATATGAGCTCGGAAGTGGCTCATATCGGTAAATGACAATGTGCATAATTGACAGGAGTTTGTACTTTCCTCATCTTCGTCAGCCATATCGGAATCATCCATTGGGCCCAAATACATTGTGCACTTTCCATTAGGGTTCTGGTGGCGATGGTCCAAGTAGGCTCCCTCCTCACCAAAGGCCTCTCCGCAATCTTGACAATCGTATAGCCCTGAGTCTAAAAAGAGGAATTTGAATTAGGAGTGTGCATCCCTCTGATCAAATATTTCATGTGTACATCAAGACACAATGTGAAAACGATGTTCTGAGGAGTTGGCACAAATAATACAAGCTGGGTGAACAGAATGGACACATCTGCACAGCGTATGTTTCTCTTCATGTTAACACCATCAGACTGGAATTACTAAGACGTTAGTCAGAATTTGGTGCACGTCTACGTATTTCATAGAATCATATTTTTAATATTTCTCACAGCGCCTTTAAATGATGTCTAATCGTTTCATGTTGACCGTCGCATTTTACGCACATACCAAGTCGAAAAAATTTAAATGACCTCGCTACGCACGCACATATAATTTGATTTTCGTGTACAGGAATGTATTTCCAAATCGACGCAGACTTATAAGACCAATATAGATTCTACCTGGACGATCGCTGTCCGCAGTGTCCTCGAACTTCGGCGCATCGCTGTTTGCCAATGTGACATCCATGGCGTTGGACAGTGCAACATCCACGGAGGGGGACTGCTCCTCCGCCGGGACGTCATTCATCATGACGGCCGGAACTTGTTCCATTCTTGGCGCGGCGGTTTTGTTAGCACTAGCTTGTTTTGATGGCCCTTGTTAGCCGAACAGCAAAGGCATAAATCTTTACGCAGTGGTGAAGACAGAGAATAAAGCGGCAAAAGCAATTCGAGTGTTTGTTAAATTCATCATTGTACAGCAAAGCTTAGATTGTTGGGGACGTTGTGTCCAAGCACGACGAAAAAACGTTAAGAGTACAAAGCTTAACTGAGTCGTGCTGTGGACTGAGGTTTCGTTTTTCTCCGGAAGTTCTTCTTCTTCGTCTGTTTCGTTGATCCCAAGGATACTTGGGATTGATTGGCCTCCGCCAAAGTGACGTTCTTCGTAACCCCGCCCCCAATCGTACAATTTATATGGTTTATAAACTTCCAAGGCAAAAATAAATATATGTCATTGCACTCTTGCCAAACTATATCACAAACTAAACGTGGTTCACAGTGACTTGAAATATTGTACAATTAAAAAAATATGTTCAAGTTAAAGCAATATGAAGTCACCATAAGATCTCTATTTCTGAAAAGGAATATCGCTAAAGTGCATTTTTGTTTCTTTTTAATGAAACATACAAAGAGCAGTTTAAATTTTATTTTTGTTACAAGAACGGCAAGGATTAATATTACACCTTGCTAAAATGATTGAAAAGATAATGCAGTTCAGCATTTACAGCTTCAACGGCTGGTGAACGATGACCTATTTGCACCAATTAATCAAAAATAAATTAAAGGACCTTCATTTGATTATGGAATGACATTTTAGCTCATTTTCTGATGAGAACGTTCAAGGACGAGCAAAACCAGATGAAAGTAGTAGTGTCATACAAGTATAGTGGATATAAAAAAAAGTCTCCACACCCCTTGAAATGCCTGGTTTTTGTGCAGTATAAAGACATAAGACATGGTATTTTAATTTTTTTTACTTCTCTTCTTCAGTTGTACAGAATATACATCACAATTGTAGGAATAGTTTTTTTTGAAATCACAAAAACCAAGCATTTCAAAAAAGGTGTGCATATTTTTTTATATGGACCGTACTTGTCCAATATGTCCATAAACAGTATTTCAGTGTCGACAGACGGCAGTCCTGTGACTCAGAGTGAAATCATTTTTTCTGTCTACTTTACTTGCAAACTCGGCCTACAATACTGTACTCATAAAAGGCACACCGTATACTGTACATGAAACGTTTCAAATGGGACCAAAATGAAAACATTTTAAATGTTATTGACAGTAAACAAAATGGTCAGTTGGTCCACACATATTAAAAAAGCAGTTTTAAGAGTGAAACAACTACTGCTTCTAACCACAACAGCATCAACAGTCTTATTTAGATTAAATCAGTACAATTTGAAAAATGTGCAGCCTAACTCAAGTTTATTTTGGCTTCTAATGCTCATCCAAGTCAACTTGTCAAAAATGCACAAGTGAGCATCAGAGGAAATAAAGTCCAAGAGAATAGAAAACGTAACAAATCCATCAATCAAGCTTTGTATGCTACTGGTGCAATGTTAAACATCTCCTTGTGCATGTTGCAAGTAATGCAACTGAAGATCCAGCTCCCGTGGGAACGAGCTGCCGCATATCATGCACTGCAAAAGCCGCTCTTGGGCAAAAGGCAAACGAGCTCCCAGTTTGTGAGCTTCGCTCTGCGTGGCGAGCTGAGGTAGGGCCGGAGTTTGCGGTACGGGGGGCCTCTCGGTCAACACTGCCTGTGGGGTGAAAAAAATATTCGGGAGCGGCGCTCTCGACAGTGGCCCGACCGAGACGGTGTGAAGGGAATGAGTAGCGGGCAAAGCCAGGGCGGGGAGCGTGGTGAGCGCCGGGGTGAAAAAAGGCGACGGTTGGTTTAGGATGATCTGATTGGCCGTGACGATGGGTTGTTGCTGCAGGTCCTGTATGCTCCCCGGTTTGAGCTGCCCGGTGAGAAGCAACTGAGCACCCACGGGATTATTTTGGAAGCCCCACACTGTCGTGCCGATGGTTTGGGCAAAGGGATTGATGGGGATGGGAAGTTTCTGGGTTGCGTTCTGATTCTGTACATTGGCCCAAGCGGCCGGCACCTGATTCTGCTGGAATTCTGGATTGTTGGCGAGTTTCTGAGGGGAGGCCATTTTGTTTGACAGCCCTAGCGGGGCTTGAATGGTCCACAAAGTACTACCGACCCCATGAGCGACAGTGGCGGATACGGGAAGGGGGACGCTTTGGTCTGAGGACGTGGCACCTGCTACACCGGAAGACATCTGTTTCTGTGACTCGCTTTCCGTCCTGGGCTGCTGAGGTTGGCTAACAGTCAACGTTATTGCTTGAGGATCCCACACTTTGTCGTCCTCTTTTATGGGGAGCGTGATTGTTTCCTGTTTGGAAACGGGAGCACCGGACCATTTTGGCGACTGGAGTTCTTGAGCGACCTTGCTCGGAGAACTCAGCAGAGGAGGTTGGATGCTCCATAAGGCCGCACCATCCACGAAAGACGACGCTCGGCGAGGATCATGGTGCGAGGAAGTGGAAGCCGTGGTGGCTGCGGGGTACTCGAGTTTCTCCGTTCCGTCGGGTCCGAGCTGCGGCTCTGGTTGTTGGGACGGGGGCGCCGGCATGACTTGGTCACCATCCACCTGCCACTGGACAGGCGGCGGGCATAGTTCAGAAAGAAACTCCTTCTGCATTGCCTCTTGAGATGCCAGCATAGAAGAATGTGGCCCATCCCCTGAATCAGGATAAAGAGAAGGACCCCTTGATGATCTCGACATCCCCCACATCGGCCTCCCTCCTCTCCTTCCCCTGCTCCCTCTCCCTCTAGTCCTCCCGCCAGTAGGGGCAGAATTCAAGGGAGCAAAACCCTGGCGCTTGCGAGTGTGGATCTTCTGGTGCACTAACAAGCTGCTCAACCAGGAGAAAGATTTGCCGCAATCGCCGCAGCGATGGGGTCGCTCTCCAGTGTGCGTGTTGAGGTGGTCGCGCAGAAGATACGCCAATCCGAAGCGCTTGCTGCAGAGGTTGCATTTGTGAGGCTTGTCGCCGTTATGCGACAGCATATGGCGGCGCAGTTGCGTCTCGTCGCTGTAGCCTTTGCGGCAGCTGGTGCAGCGGAAGGGTTTCTCTTGATGCAGCTTCTGGTGGGTTCTCATATTCTGCAGGAAAGCAAAATCCTTCCCGCAGTCGGGACATTTATGAGGCTTCTGGCCCGAGTGGATGACGATATGTTGCTGTAAGTAGCTGCTGAATCGAAAGCCTTTGCCGCATACGCTGCAGTGATAAGGCTTGTCCTTGGAATGGATGCGCATGTGCAGCTCCAGGACCGAGCGATGGCGAAACATTTTCTCACATTCGGGGCACTTGTATGGCTTAACGCTCGAGTCCTTACTTTTGTGTTTCACCTGTTGGTTTTCACTGATTTCCCCTTCAAAGTCCTTTGAAGGGGAAATGGACACTTTGTCCCAATCTTGCGCCACATTCTGATGAGATTTGAAAATGTGTAACCGTAAACTTATCTCGCCAGGGTAAGTACACGGGCAGTGCGGACAGGCGTGCCCTTTGTCGAAAACCTTTTTCATTTCTGGGGGCGCCTGCAAGCGTCTCTCCTGTGCCTCATACTCCACCTCGTGAAAACGCAGGTGGGCTCTTAGGTCGGCCGGCGAGCCGCACATGTGGGGACAGAGGGGACAGTTAAAAGTCCGTTTCGGTTCGTCTCTCGGTGGCGCCGTCCTTCGCGCCGCTTGTACAGTCTCCGGCAAAGACGTCTGCTTGCTGGGCAGCACGGGAGAGGGAAAATGATCGGTTTGGTGCAGTCTATGTTGGCGACAGTGCGCTCTCATATTTTGAGCAAATGCAAATTTTCGACCACAATCGGGACAGCGAAAGGGTTTCTCGCCAGTGTGAAGATATTGATGCTGTTGGAGGAGAGTGCTGTACTTGAAGCTCTTTCCACATACGGTACACAGGTATGTCCGGAGTTGGTCGGTGTGCTTGCGCCGATGATCTTCCATGACGGAATTGTATCTGAAAGCCATGCCGCACTCGGGACATTCGTAAGCTTTAAGAATGGGATGACATGATCGTTGGTGGACCCGCAGTCTCCTGTAGTCAAGGAAGCTTCGACCGCAATCCTCGCACCTCCAGCTGCCTTGTTCCGAGTGGGTCATCATGTGCATGGCGACAGAACATCTTAAATTGAACTCTTTGCGGCACAGTGAGCAGTGGTAAGGCAAGTCATCGGTATCGTTGCAATGGTGGAGCCTCAGTTTTTGCGCCGTAGGGAAAAACTTGTCGCACGCCGCACATTGAAAAGCATCTTCCTCCTCGTATGTTGGTTCTTCTTCCGGCTCCTTATGCACATGTTTGTGTTTCATGAGGCTGCGACGGTCTTTAAAGGAAAGGCCGCATTCTTTACAGGTGAGGGGAACCAGTTCATCCTTGTGTAAATGACTGTGACGATGCAGGTAGAACATCTCGCGACGTGGGAAGGACTGTCCGCAATCCTTGCACACCATGCGACTCTTTTTTGGCTTGCATGTCGATTCAATGCCTTGCTTTTTCTCACTCTCACCGTGGTCTTCAACCACATACTCGATGGAGTCCACATCTTTAATCGGCTCCTCGGATCTCGGTTCTTTCGCCAAGCTCGGACGATCAACCTTCTCGTTCATTTGCTCTGCATCAGGAAGAGCTTGCCTTTCTCCGAGCACATTTTCAGCAGTCTCTGAAACTAAAAATTGAAATGAGAGGCATTGCTTTGAAAAACTTACTACTCCAAAAATATAGACGATACAAAATAATTACATTGACACCCAAATTGTGTACGTGTATTTAGGAAATAATGTAAATGCTTGATTGTACAGTAAAACGTAGACTGGACAAGGGGCAAATTTACTAAAGCTACTAGTAATAGTGTAACTAGAGTCCGTTAGCGTACACTTACTAGTTTCTTCCGTGTGGGAGTGTTTTTCTTCGCCGTCGTCTTGGTCTTCAGGGCTGTCAAAGGGCCGCTGTTCATCTCCTGGTGACTCGGCCATTTTTGGGTCCAATGACTTACATGTCTGGTCACCTCTCTCCCCCAATTCAATAACCACAGAATGGCTGGGCAGCGAAGCGCTCTCGTTATCACTGAGCTCGCCACTATGACGTTCTCGGGGTTGATCCTTGGTTTTTTCGTCGGTTTGGTCGGGGGTGCCTTCTTCCAGTTCCACCGCGTCTGTCTTGCCGCCTGATGTTTGGACTTCCTCCGCCAGGGATTTGTGCCGTGGCGGAGATTCCGGTGTGGATATGGCGGCCATATTTTCCCCATGCACCCCTGGCATGGACTCCAGTACCAGCAGCAGGGTTGCCAAATTCAGCGAATGAACACGGAAATGACGTATACGACCTGGGGTTTCAAATTAAAAGAAATTTTGAGGACCGCATCCAGGATAATAATGGCGTTCTTTGAAAATAATTTCCATGAAACATCCCCTGACCCAAACAGATTGACAAACCAATTTAGTCATCAAATCACCTCAACGAGTATTAAATTTAATTGCACTTGAATACATTCCACATCTTTAAAATACAGGTTTTTGCAAAACTAAAAAGTTGATCGCAATATGCTGTTACAATCTAAGAGCTTTAAATTAAAATGATGTTTTCACATATTGTCAGTTTGCACAGCAGAATCGCAAGAAGTTCCACTGTGCTGTGGTGCAGTTGTTGCATGTAATGTAATTGCTGTGTCTCCAGAACTTCAAAAAGCCTCTGTAGGAGGATTCTGTTTTTACTGGAAATTAAGTGCCAGCGCTTCTCCTGCGACATGACGAGCATTATTATGCCCTGACTACAACAGTCAGCAATTCCCAGAGACCCTTGTCAACGCAATTTTCGAACTGAATCGTTGCATCTTCGATGACCCTGTTGTACTCCAAGCAACAGATGAGGACTGGGCTCCGGTTAAAAGGCAACTGTGCAAAAGAGGAAGGAGGCAGCCATCGTTTGCCGGTGCCCAGGCCCTATCCGAGGCCTAGTTTGTCTTCCATCTTTATCTTCAGTCAGGAACCCCGACATCTCTCTCTCGTGCTCTGGATTGTCATCATTCTTGTCTTGGACATCGCCTCCTCCAAAACCTGAAGACATAAACATCAAATGTGTTTTGGTGACTAAGCAACTTTAAGTCATGATTAATTGTTTAGACTTTAGAGGTACCTGACGTGGCACAGGTAGTGGAGGATAAGTTCCCGAGGTGTCAAATGCAGGTCTAGAAAGTAGAAACCCTACCATAGTTTGGATTTAGCCAATGGTGCTAAGGTTAAAACCAAACTATGGCAGGAAATTGTACTCTGGACTTGAATTTTTAACGCCTCTGGTACATTCCCACACAGTGATAGTGTGAACGGTTATGTTTCTGTTGCCTGGTTTATATCGTTTTGTTTTTTTTTTTTGCAATGTGACGTGATCTAATCCTGTCTGCCTGTTATGTGTGCCACTCCATTAACCACAACTGACATTTTACAGCTATGTGACACACAGATCTAAGTAAACAGATTTTTACTGCACTGATTCTGACAGCTGGATTCTTTTTAGAGGGAATCTTGTGAGTTTTGAAAGGTGTCATTCTCAACTTATCACAATAAGTGCACGACCATTGCAGACAGAGATCCCCTTTGTCCCAAACCTTTTCAATCAATTGTGTGGCTGACCACTTTTCTCACGTGACTTGTCCTCCACCTCACGAAAGTACATGTGCGCTCACCGGTGGGCTGGTGAGCTGCTTATCTGTAGACAAAAGTGACAAAGAAGTGTTTTGGTTCATCACTCTGGTGTGCCTTCTCTTTTTTTCCCCTCCTAAGTGCAGCATGACAAATCCCTTACCACAATCAGGACAGCGGAAGAGCTTGTCACCGGTGCGTAAATTCTGATGCTCTTGCAAGAGACCCTTGTACGTGAAAGTTTTACCGCATACAGGACACAGGAAAGAGTGTCGTCGCTCGGCGTGTTCGTGCCGGTGGGATTCCATGTCGGAGCTGTGTGTGAAAGTCATACCGCACTCCGGACATTCGTAGGTTTTACGGACAAGGTGACAATGCTTGTGGTGGCGCAGTGTCCTGTAGTCGGGAAAGCTTTGACTGCACTTCTTGCACGTCCAGCTGATCTCCTCTGAGTGGCTCAGCATGTGCTTGGCAACGGCACATTTTACTACAAAGTCTTTGCGGCACAGTGTACAATGGTAAGGCTTGTCATCTGTATCGTCGCATTTGTGACGTCTCAGTTCTGGAGCCGTCGTGAAAAACTTGTCGCATGCCGCACACTGAAAACGAGCTTCCGACTTATACTTTGACTCCTCTTCATGCACATGTCTGTGTTTCATGAGGCTTCGGCGGTCCTTGAAGGAAAGGCCGCAGTCCAAACATTTGAGGGGAACCAGTTCATCCTTGTGGGTATGATAGTGGCGGTGAAGGTAAAACATCTCGCGACGAGGGAAGGATGTTCCGCACTCATTGCAGACCATACGAAATTTTTCAGGCTTAGTTGTTAAACCATTATTTTGCTTTTCGTTCGTCACATCGTGATCATTAATCACATACTCTATCGAGTATGTATCTTCCACTGGATCCTCAGGTAGTTCTTTTGCAGAGCTTGGTCGATCGTCGTTGTCAGAATTTTTCTCTGCATCAGAGACAACTTGCTTTTCTTCCAGCACTTTCTCAGTAGTCTCTAAAACTGAAAATCAGAAAGAGTGAAATTTGTTACAGGTTAATTAAATACAAAGAAATTTACAAACAAGGCTAAGTTGTCTCTCTCAACATCCACAGCTTATTACCAACACCTTATTAACCAGTGTAAGAGGAGAACAGTGAGCCAAAATGTCCTCATCAAACAAATTTTAATTTAATCATAATGGAGTATGTCATTATTCAAACCAACGCAACCGTGCAACTTGTGTCTTCGTTAAGCTAAGTTTGTTGTTGCCCATTTAGCATAGCATGTACACTTGGGCAAAAATTAACATTAGCATTGATATGCAACCCTGATATTGTAATCATTGTGCTAAAAATTAAAGTAGTATTTAATCGATACTTGTTTAAATGTAAATTATGTATTCATGAATGAAATCAAATTGTACAATGGCTTATTAAGCTATAAAAACATGACCGGAAAAATACTACCGCGTCCACTTGACATGGAACAAAGTTTTGATAAGCTGGACAAAAATAATTATAATATTGTATTAAACCACGTACCATTTTCTTGGGACTCGTCCTCTAATTCGGTATCGGAAAAGTCAAAGGTCCGACGCCGTTCGTCTCCCGGTGACTCGGCCATTTTTGGCTCCGATATAAGGTCCGTCGTCGCCACGGAAGCTTTCCCGGGGCGATTTACTGTGTTTTCCAGTGTCACTAAGACTGTGTTACAACCTGGAAAAGGGGTCGATTTATTTAGTCCGGCAGGAAGTAATGTCGCTTCGGAGACAGCGGTATGGATAGGATGGCCATATTACCCCGGACACAAGCAGCAAATTGCCGAACACAACCCGGAAATGACGTTTTTGGGCGCTGATATTTCAAATTAAAACTCAGTGGAGCATAAACAAGCGAGCAGACTTTTTTGAAGCAACAGCTTTGAAAACAAAATTAACAATAAGAAAAGTCACAAGATGATTGAAATTATTCAAGACTTATTTCCTTTAAAATATCTAGAGAATTTTCTTAGTTCATTTTTTATAAATTGTTAGAATTCCAGAGGTGATCAACCAGTCTTACTTTTATTTGTGTTAATACATTATATATCTACAAAATATAGCTTGTGCAAAACTATAAATATGAAAGCAATATGTGGTTTTAGACAACAATCCACACACAAATTGCACTGCATGCAGGAATATATTTTGCCCTACATATTTACGTATGTTCTTATACCATCCTAAGAATTTGACTCAAGCCTATGGTGATGCAAACGCTTTTCTTGATGGTGCATACAAGCAAAAAAAAAACGGGTGTTATTTTTTTGTTGTTGTTGTCTCAGAACGCATTGAACCCAACACATTTTTAATGTGTTGTCAAAGCTGGAAAAGTATTCACCATGGAACTGTTAAAACACAGGCATACATTAGCTGGTACTTACAACAGCAGTTGAAATACAACATACAATACCCACAAAAAGTTAGGCATATTGGGCTGTAGGGTGAAATTTCAGTGTGGACTTCAATGCACAATAACTTTTACACGTGAACATGATCATACTTGTGAACTTTTAGAAGCACATTGGCTTGGCCAAATCCATTATGCCTTTCTGTGACTCTTCCAGTCTGTCTGCAGCTCTGTTGCTAAATGGGAACGACACTCGAAAACTCAGTGGCCACTTCCCTGTAAGACTAGAAACAGCAAGGTGTGCATACTATTGGAAAAGGGCAAATGACGTTAACCTGTAAAGGTCATAGTGTATTGTAGGTTCATCCTGAAATTTCCCCTGATGAGCTAAATATCCTAATTCTCTGGGAGTAGTACTGTTGGCTATTAGGGCTGAACAATAAATCGTATTCTAATCGACACATAGCTCTGTCTGTAGTAGAATGCAATTTTCAAATCGTAATTAAGATGGAAAAAGCCACATATATGCATTTCTGTTCTAATTTGATTGATGACTTGTTGAATTATTAACACCACACTTGTTCAGCAGGATTTTTGATGCAATATCGAAATGACGAATTTTAAAACTGTTCAGCCCTACTTACCATACAAGCCTACTCCTCAAAAGTTAGACAATGTTGTTTATTAAGCACAAGCTCTAGAAATGTGTCTAAAGGGGTCAAAGTTGTTCCTCAACTCAATTTGTCAGGACGTTTGATAGCATACGGAATATGTAGTTACATTTAAGGCCACCCTATAAGCTCACGTCTAATAGTTCTTTCTAAGGACAACGTTTAAGTGCAATGGGTATTTTCTGAACTCCAAATACTACAGCAATAGGAGGGATAGAAGAAGATTCATCGTCACATCCGTATTGATCAAGTACAGTATGCAAAGTGTGTGCTTTTAACCATCAGACGGTGGCTTCTGTCCTCAGCGTCGTCTCCTGCGCCTGTGATCGAAAGCTCTTCCTCGCCGCGGTTTCTGCGCGCAGCCATTCACGCCTGCCGGTGGATGCGAGGGAAAAGCGGCTTGGAGGTCGGGCGACGACGGCGAAGGAACCACGGATCCAGCCGAGGGGCTGTCCGAATGGAGAGTGAGCTGGAGCTGATGTAGTTTGTGTTGCTGTTGTACCATGTGCTGAGGGACTTCAATATGTTGCTGCAAATGTTGTTCCGCGTGTTGTTGCGGCTGCGATGCCTGCGTGTATTGCGTTTGCTGCACGCATTGCTGTTGCTGCTGCGCCTCCAGCACGCCCAAAAGCCTCTGCAGGAGGACGTTGTTTTGCTGGAGACTGAGCGCCAACGCCTCTTGCGACGCCACGAGCGTTCGCATGTCTTGCCGGAAACAGTCGGCGAATTCCCGCAGGCTCTTGTCCACGCCGTTTCCGAGTTGAATCGCCGCTTCTCCCAGCCCTCGTAGCTCATCTTCGAGCCAGGAGCCGCGCGGCGGGGCTTCCAGGGGACCTTGTTGTGCTCCCAGCGACGGCTGAGGACTGTTGGGCTCCGGGCTGCCGTTGAGGAAAGGAGCGCTGTACAGTGGCGAGGGAGGCAGCCATCGTTCTGAGGTCGGAGGGGCTCCGATGCCCAGGCCTAACCCCAGGCCCAGTTTGTCTTCCATGCTGTTGTCTTCATCGTCGCAGTCGGGAATCCCAACGTCTCTCTCGTGCTCTGGATTGTCATCATCCTTGTCCAAAGCATCTTTCTCAGAGCCCTCTCCTCCGAAACCTGTTTTGAAGCAAGGCCCACTACATAGTTCCAACTTTTCACGGAAAACATGATTTGCATCTACTTTACCTGTGTCTGACTCAGGAAAGCACGTGAAAGTGGGCTTTGGCCTCGAGCTCTGCTTTTGCTTGCCGTGTTGAAGCCTTGGACTGGACTGGGAAGACTGTCCGAGCATCACCGCTCTGCTGGAGGGCAGAGACCAACTTCGGTGGCGAGCGTCCGCGAGACGGCCGCCGTTGCGTCTCTTTAGGTCGTCCCAACGCTTTTTGACTTCCCGAAGCGTGCGCGGAACTCTGGACACGGCGTTGACCCGCTCGAGGATTCCGGCCCAAATGCGTTCCCTCTCGCGCCGTCGGAGCCTCCCCGCCGGGCCGAACAGCTCTCCTTCACACCGCGTCACCTCAGACACCAATACTTCCAGCTCGGCGCCACTGAAGCGACTTTTTCTTTTGCCTGCGCCATTGGCAGCCAGTGCGGCTGACATAGCTCTGTCTGGAAGGAGCACAACCAACAACATAAACACAAAAGGAAAATAGTCAAGTAGGGATGCTTCGATTCGTCATTTATACAGTGATGCGAATGACAAGTGAGAGGGGAAAAAAATAAAATCGGAAAAATCTCGGGGGGAGCAAAAATATAATTGCCAACCAAGTGTGGCGTTTAATTTAAATTAAACGTGAATTTTTCCCTCCACAATGCACAAGTTGAGCAGTCAGTGGTGGCTTACTTTGTTCAATGGACAAGAGGTCGTCTGAGGACATGCCCGGCGCCATGAGTTTGGGGTGCACCACTACCACGTTGAAGGGCAACCCCCCGCGCGGTCCACTGCTCTGGTCACAGCTGCCCTCCGAGTCGTCATCATCCCTGGGGAAGCCGTTGTCAGAAGCCCCCCCTGCGGAGAGTCCCTCGGGAGACTCCACTTTGATGTGCATGGGAGGAGATTGCTCATACAGCAGCCCCCCGTCCTCGCAGTATTCCGTCATGGGTCAGGGGCCGGTTTTATCGTAGAACTGACTGGGCGGTCAATTCTGGTGCTGACGAGTGTGGCCCCATTAACACCGGATCGCTGCAGATACTGTCTAAGACATTGTAAACTCACTGCACGATAGTGCTGGAAGGTCAGAGACAGCAAGGCCTTCTCTGCCGGGTTAAGTACTCTGAGAATATCTGGCAAACATTTACAACCTCAATTCTAATATTTGTTCCATCTATTTCCATCAGTTTCTCTTTCTCTCTTTTTTTTTTTGTCCAATCAGATTCAAACACGATTTGTTGCCATGTCAATTTAATCTGCCCAGGATCTTCAGGATAACTCGTGCTGGCTCATGTGATTTATCTATATTTACAACATAACAATAAAGCAGACTTTGACTGCATGGTCAAGCAATTAGAATACACACTTTGGCATCTTTAGATTGGTTGGTCAAAACAAGTTGTTCGATTTAGCAAGGGCACATCTGGTCTGTTCAGCACACATGAACAAAAATAATCATCACCATCCATAGTGAGTATAATGTCTATTCATTCTCTTCCACTTATCTTAAATGATGTATTTTCTTTAAATGCTGTATTCTTTTGTTATTAGATGCGTATGAATTCTGATCTGCTTCAGATGATGCACTAGGTACAGTTATATGCTGTTATACTGCATTTTTGATAAGTATTGATGGTTTCTATAGTAGCGAGTGGTGGAAGATCCAAGTACTAAATGCACACCTGGCAACTTTTGTGCCACCAAAACATAGAGCTGTGTGAATTCCAGCCACTGCTATAATGCAGCGATCATCTTGGGAATAGTGCTGTTAATTCACCATTCCTGGTAGGATAGCCGCAGCGGGATAAATATCATTATTTCAAAGTTACACTACTTGAAATTAGGTTGCATCAACGCTGCACATTAACCAACGTGCTTGGATGAAAAAGCTGTATACCTGTTTCAAGATCAATCCAATGTATACTTGGACAACCAAATAAAAACATATCCAGGTAAAGTTTGTAAACCCCCGTGCTAATAAAAAAAACGGAAGTAATTGAGCTGGTGTTGTGTTCGTCTGACCGCCCAGCTGTTTTGACAGCGCTGCATCATCCTACCCTGAGGATCCCCTCCGACGCTAAAAGACAACAAACAGACATGACACGCTAAACGTGCGCGCCGCTAACAAATACAAAAACGCATATAATGAGCCACGTTGTTGCTTTCCGACGCATTTTCACGACCGAACGCAACGGTTGCACACTGGGCAGACGTTGACAGAACCAGGAAGGGGCTAGCCTCTAGCTAACATGCTAGCACACGTTCTGCCAAAGGTGCAGGTTGGATATGTCACATATAGTAAAGTGGATATTTTTCTTATTATAACATCTTGGAATTTGTGTTATTCCTACCTCATGATAATGACGCGTGGAGGAGAGAAGGGGGAGGCAAAACACAATTAGCGCAGCTATTATCGACGGCTGGTACACAAACCGGAGACCGCCGCTTTCTGATGACGTCATTACGGAGTGCGACGTCAATTACAGTTAGGACGTGCGATTCTATTTCATGCAGTCAAATATACTCTTTAAAATAATTTTCTCCCCCTAGTATTTTAGAGACGCATATTGCTAATGGTTGTTTGTAGTAAGATGAAGGGTCGTGCTCTGTTTCAGAAAAAAAATCAATATAATATACCTATAATTGCTATATATAAATGGGGGATATTGTCATTTTTTAAGGAAGCATCCGAATGAAGACACAATTTAATCTGAATTATAAGGTTCACAAACACAAGGGAGAAAAAAACAAATTAGTTCAACTTGTAATTTATTTGAGTTCACTACAATCCCTGGCAGCACCCCCCCTATTGTACATTATTATTATTATTATTATTATTATTATTATTATCATATATACTGATGCGAACTAATGCACAATATTTATATAAATATATATATTTAAATATACGTACACCAAAGTAACCAAACTGAATAGAAAATCCAATTTCTAAATATATTTTTTTAAGGGGCAGAGGTCCAAAACTATCTGGCCTATGTGTCCTTAAATATGTGTACATTTAGATATTGGCAATGGAAAATATCCAAGACCATGCTGGTGCACTTCCCAGGTGGGATAATGTTTAATCATTCGGCACAGCTCATGGGAAAGTCCTTGAGCGGGTCTGAGATAAAGAAATGACATAGTTGACAATCGAGAAGTATATAAACCCACCAATCCCGTTGGTCCACTGTGTCGGTACAATCCAGAACGCAGTCATGAAGTACTTCATTATCCTCGCCTTGTGCGCTGCAGCTTGTGAGTATTCGCTCCACTTCTGTGGAAATAGCTCCATTTTATTCTTGAGGAAACAATGTTGTGCTTGCATTGCAGTTGCTGCTCCCATCGATGATGAAGACGACAAGATTGTCGGAGGATACGAGTGCAGAAAGAACTCTGCACCCTACCAGGTTTCTCTGAACGCCGGCTACCACTTCTGCGGAGGTTCCCTGATCTCCAGCACTTGGGTGGTGTCTGCTGCTCACTGCTACAAGTCGTAAGTGAACCTAAGATGACACCATCGTTGCACATGACTTTATGACCGCAGCGTACGTTTCCCTGCAGTCGTGTCCAGGTGCGTCTCGGCGAGCACAACATCGCCGTCAACGAGGGCACGGAGCAGTTCATCAGCTCTGTCAGGGTCATCAGACATCCCAGATACAGCAGCCGCAACCTGGACAACGACATCATGCTCATCAAGCTGAGCAAGCCCGCCACCCTGAACAACTACGTGCGCACCGTGTCCCTGCCCTCCAGCTGTGCCGGCTCAGGCACCCGCTGTCTGATCTCTGGATGGGGAAACATGAGCGGCTCTGGAAGTCAGTGAAGACCCTCTCGTGGAAGCAGTTCTCCATGTGCAAAAACTCATGTGTGATCTTCCCTCCTCTTCAGACAACTACCCTGATCGTCTGAGGTGCCTGGATGCCCCCATCCTGAGCGACAGCAGCTGCAGAAACGCCTACCCTGGCCAGATCACCTCCAACATGTTCTGCGCTGGCTTCCTGGAGGGAGGCAAAGACTCCTGCCAGGTACGAGCAAAAAGACAACACATTCTTCAAGAAAACAAAACAAATTGTGATGTGGATTTGTATCTTGTACCTGTGCAGGGAGACTCCGGTGGCCCCGTGGTGTGCAACGGCCAGCTCCAGGGTGTCGTGTCCTGGGGTTACGGTTGCGCCGAGAGGAACAAGCCCGGCGTCTACGCTAAAGTCTGCAACTACAACTCCTGGATTCGCAGCACCATGTCTTCCAACTAAAGAGATGGAAGATGTTAAATATAAATGACATCATACATTGTTTGCAATAAAGATTCTAATATTACTTTAATTTTCTGTCTCTTTCCAAGTGTTGGCCTTTTAGCATGTCCAGTTCTGATGCAGGTATCAACTCTGCACCAATGTAAATAAATTGAATAAAGCTTTTACGGCTGACTAAATCACTAACACAATAATTTGTTAGAATATGACAGATTACCAGGTTTTATAAAACGAATAGAGATCAAATTATGAAATGAAACAAACGTTTGTGGTAATGCAATGCCTGCCATCCAAATATAAATACTGTATTTTCCGGACTATAAAGCGCACCTTCAATGAATGGCCCAACGTTGTCCTCATATAAGGCACACCGGATATGCTCACCATTAATGCATCATGTCAGATTTTTAATCCAAATCAAATCATTCTCCATTTTATCTTTTCTATTTCAACTTCAGACGCAAAAAAATTACTTAATAATAACAAAATAATGATCCATAGTCTTTTTGATTCATGATTCATAGTCTTCAGCGGGCCACTTATGATTGATTTCATGACACAATGCTTCGGGCCAGTTTAAATTTAGGAATTTGGTCCATATATAAGGCGCACCGGACTACAAGGCGCACTGTCTGGTTTTGAGAAAATTTTAGGGTTTTTAAGTGCGCCTTATAGTCCGGAAAATACAGTACATACAAATAAAAAAGGTATTCATAAACGCCAACATTTAAATGAATCAAACAAAACAGAATAAAATGTAAAGATACTTCTTGAAATGAGCAAATTGTATGATTATAGTTGTTAAAATAGAAATGTAAAATCCATCAAGCATTTAAAACTTAAATGAATGAAAGATAAAAAACTGCATTTGACTCCAAAGCCACTTACAACTTTGTTTTCAGCAGCATTAACACAGTTGAGTAGGAATACAATCTAATTACAAACTGTGAAGTGAAAAGCTTTTCAAATTCTAAATATTACCTTTGGACATGTCAACTTCAAATCAGGTATCTAAAATGCCTCCTGTTGTACAGCCAAATAAAATATCTTTTTTTTTTTATTGAACAAAGCACACATTTATTCGTACAGCGTGAGAGAATTCCATTTTAAAAATGTCCAATTAAGTCACAGTGTCACTACATATCACAAAATGGCTGTTTGAGTCGACGAATATCTTTGCTGCACAGTGTGTCGTGCGTTCGGGTACAGTATATATTAAAATGCAAAGATATGCTCATGCTATCAAAAATTTAGCTGCTGCTTTCCAGGTGTGCGTTCACACGCACGTTGAGAAGATAAGAGTACGTATGTTAAAAAAAAAATGGACGCACGTGTTAGATAGAGGCCAGTCATCAGGCTTTAAAAGGACCTGCAGTTGATCTAAGCAGACACTGAGGCTCAGACGAGAATCACGATGAAGGCTTTCATTCTTCTGGCTCTGTTTGCAGTGGCTTGTAAGTATCCATCTGACATATGAATATTATTATTTCATGATCAGTTACTCTTACATAATTGCTGGATCCTTCTGGAATTCATTCAGTTGCCGCTCCCATCGATGATGAGGACGACAAGATTGTCGGAGGATACGAGTGCAGAAAGAACTCTGCACCCTACCAGGTTTCTCTGAACGCCGGCTACCACTTCTGCGGAGGTTCCCTGATCTCCAGCACTTGGGTGGTGTCTGCTGCTCACTGCTACAAGTCGTAAGTGAACCTAAGATGACACCATCGTTGCACATGACTTTATGACCGCAGCGTACGTTTCCCTGCAGTCGTGTCCAGGTGCGTCTCGGCGAGCACAACATCGCCGTCAACGAGGGCACGGAGCAGTTCATCAGCTCTGTCAGGGTCATCAGACATCCCAGATACAGCAGCCGCAACCTGGACAACGACATCATGCTCATCAAGCTGAGCAAGCCCGCCACCCTGAACAGCTACGTGCGCACCGTGTCCCTGCCCTCCAGCTGTGCCGGCTCAGGCACCCGCTGTCTGATCTCTGGATGGGGAAACATGAGCGGCTCTGGAAGTCAGTGAAGACCCTCTCGTGGAAGCAGTTCTCCATGTGCCAAAACTCATGTGTGATTTTCCCTCCTCTTCAGACAACTACCCTGATCGTCTGAGGTGCCTGGATGCCCCCATCCTGAGCGACAGCAGCTGCAGAAACGCCTACCCTGGCCAGATCACCTCCAACATGTTCTGCGCTGGCTTCCTGGAGGGAGGCAAAGACTCCTGCCAGGTACGAGCAAAAAGACAACACATTCTTCAAGAAAACAAAACAAATTGTGATGTGGATTTGTATCTTGTACCTGTGCAGGGAGACTCCGGTGGCCCCGTGGTGTGCAACGGCCAGCTCCAGGGTGTCGTGTCCTGGGGTTACGGTTGCGCCGAAAGGAACAAGCCCGGCGTCTACGCCAAAGTCTGCAACTACAACTCCTGGATTCGCAGCACCATGTCTTCCAACTAATGACATTGCTTCTTGGAACATTTGTTCAACAGACAAGTTAAAGTCCAGCAAACTTTCAAGAAAATAAATGGTAAAGCTCACACGTGTTGTGGCGTATTCCTAATTTGTGTCACATGATACGTGATCGCAATGAATACTGTATGTTCCAAGCATTCCCAACAACTCTACCAAAGAGCCAAACGGTGACGCTATGGAAAAACTTAACATTTATTGATGATAAAGTGTAGCATGTACAATAGTTTTTGTAAATGTTACTCAGGGGTTAATCCAGTCAAAATTCAGTCTGACAGCTGATGGTCAGCAATTGATCAATTTTATAGTGCAACAGAAAATTTCTAAGTCAATTTTTGACACCACACAGAAATAATAAGTATGCTTGAGTTGAGTTACATTTTCAACACAAGTTATTGATCTTAACACCTACTGTTGTATCAGATGATATTTTTACGAATGAACGTATTCAGAACTTGAAAATAAATCCAGATGCATGTTATAAAAGTATAACAAAAACACATTTCCGCATAAAGTGACAAATAATTACAGTATTCGGCACTTGAAAATAAATTGTTATACAAGTATAACAAAAACACAGAAACGAGAACTAAAAACGCTGTGGGGTTCATTATCTTTGAAGGTCTTCGAAAATCTAATTTTAGGCAATTACACTTCACCTCGTGCATGCTGCATATAATGACTATAAAGGTTCGAAAGGGCGTCATACTCATCGCCACATACGGCACAGATGAAGCCTTGCAAAGACTCTTTGTTTGAGGATGAATTTCTCGCCGTAGTTCTCAAAGGTGCTTTTTGCTTTTTAAGCACATTTTCATCTTTTCGGAGACTCTTTTGTGGTTTCTCACGCATACCCGTGTTTCTGGGACTGTAGGCGGTCTTAGTCCGCTTTTGCTCGGATGAATTAGGGGAGTCCTTAAGATTTTGGGCATTGCCTTTTGGGATCGATGACACGAGGGTGTTGTTTCCTGATTCAAAACAAAACGTTGTCGTGCTCGGATTTAACATGCTCGTTGACTGTGTCGAATGATCATGCGAAAACTGATCCAAAGCGGGTCCTTGGCGTGTAACTTGTGTTGAGACATGGCAACGTTGGTGACTGAACAACAAATCGAGTGTTTTAAAACGACTCGTGCACTGATCACAATTATAAGGCAGGGACACAGTCCGAGGTTTAGACTGGATCCAGCGGAAGCCCGGGTGCTCGCTCATATGTTCTTTGTATGATTGGACAAAACGAAATCCTTTGCCGCATAGCCCACACATAAAGCGGCCTCGACGTTGCCGGTGGACTCGTTGATGACGCCACAGTTTGGTCCAGTTTTGAAGAGTTTTCCCGCACCAGGAGCAAGTGTAGCTCTGATGTGGAGCGTGAGTCAGCATGTGGGCTCGGAGTCTTCCTATGTGCCTGAAGAGGCGACCGCAACTGGGGCATAAATAACTCCTGGGGTCCGATCGGTTGTCCAGTTGGTTTAATTTGGACACAAAGTAGGAAAGAGGGCGAGTTGGTTTTCCCGTATTGGCGTTCAGGCGTAACGATCTTTTATGGTTTTCAAATTGGCCATCTGTGGGAAGGCAGTTGAATTTCGGTTCCGATGAAATCCTATGTGCGGAAACAGTGTACTCCACTACCGACATTCTCTCTTCCTCCTTGACCGTGACACAGGAGCCATTTTTCTCTCTTAGGCACACACTACAATGGGCGTTGAACTCCGACCGCAGAGCAAAGAGTTTGTCACAATACATACAGCGATATAGCTTCGTACCGATATGACCTCGCATGTGCTTGTTGAACTTCTGGAGGCTGTCTAAAACATTCTTGCAAATATGGCAGGTGTAAGTCAGTGAAGGTTTTGCTAGTAGGTTGCTGGCTTGACCTCCCGGAGGTCTGCATGTATGGTTCTTTGCATTGCTATAGTGACTGAAGGACTTTTTACAGGCTGTACAGTTGTAACGCTTCACCGGCCAATGGGTCAGCTCATGCACGCGTAGAAAATAAGACTGGCCGAAGGCTTTTCCGCAAATATCGCATTTGTAAGGCTTCTCCCCTGTGTGGACACGTTCGTGTCTTATGAGGGCAGACTGGAATTTGAATGACTTGCCGCAATACTGGCACACTTTGCTTTCGTTCTTTTCAGAGGCCAAAGCACTCTCGACGGTTTCTTCGTCACCGCTAAATTTGGAAATGTCTTGTTCTGGCCCTGCAGTGTGCGTCCTCGTGTGGCTAAAATATTTGTCATCTGAGAAATTCTTGCCATGTGGGGTTTCTTTCGTTAAGGTATTCTTAATGTGCGTCTTTAGATGGAGATTTAAGTTGGATTTCTTACTGAAACCTCTTTTGCATTCGGGACATTGAAAAGGTCGCTCTCCTGTATGCACGCGTTGATGTATGATGTACTGAGACATAAATTTATATGTGCGGCTGCAGATAGCGCACGTCAACATGGTTTTAGAACCTTTTTGGGTGTAGATTATGTTTTGATCAACCTCAGAGTTGGTATTGTTGCAGTCTGTTGGGTGCTGAGTTTCACTTTTGCCCTCGTGACGTAACAAAACTGTTACTCTTGTTCTTCTCTTGCGACCTTTTCTCCGTCTTAAAGTGGTATGTTGGAGGTATTGACCTTCAGAACTGATGGGCAATTTGGCACAATTATTTGACTGCGATAAGGGATCGATATGATCCAAAGCTGCTTCTATGTTTTCAACTTTGACAGTGGAGGGGATCTCAAGAACTTTAAGTGGGTCTTCAGAAGACGTTGCAATATTGTCATTTGGGTTAGTCGTCTGAGGAGAGAAAGAATTGTATGAATTGTCGTAATCGCTCGGAGACTCCTTAAGACTTTTAACATCAACTATTTGCATTTGGGGGGTGCCAAACGTTTGTTGAGCTTCTTGCTTGGACATCTGGGGCGTGACACCTTCAGCTACTTTTGATTGCTGTAGTTCTACAGACTGCTGATGGTCACTGTCCTTTTGCTCAATTGCTTCTTGTACTACAGAACCAGGGGACATGTCATCTTTGTTTCCACAGAGGTTCATCTCTAGATACTGACCATCGCTTTCCCAAGCAAGACATTCTGCAGGCCTCAACGACAGCTGTCCTGAGATTTTCTCTGGAAGACTTTGCAGGTCCTCTTCGTCTGAACCCACCGTGTTGTCCATCTCTGCTATATCCCAAGAGTCCGTGTCACCGCTTACCACGGACGCAGAAACATCAGTCTTGAAAACTTTAGAAGGGGTTTGGTGATCGGTTTGCAAGTTAGAGTTTTTAATAGCTTGACGTTTTGTGCTACTTTTAGGAGTCGGCGAAACCTCCATTTCTTTTGGGGCAATCGGTACTGAAATACGTCCTTCTTGACTTCTCAGTTTTTGTGTCGGACTGGCAAGCTCATCAACCAAATGTTCTGCCATTTTCTTTTTGGTTGGTCTTCCTCTTCTTTTTGGCACCAAAGGGACACCATCCTCTGGTTTGTGATCTGGGACTGTACAAGTTGCAGAGGTCTCATTGTGCGGTAATACATTTAAGAGACCTTTGACACGCTTGGGCACAATCTCAGCATTGGAGCTTTCAGAGAAAGTTGGCACTTGTGTCGCAGTGCCAATATCTTCGTATTGATCCATCACAAGTTCAGCAGAAGTAGTAGTAAACATTTTGTCCTTCAGCTTTGAGTGTTTTATTTTTCTCGGACGCCCTCTTTTGCTTTGTCGAATCACTGGTAGTCCATGATCGCCTGTTTTCAAGTGACACACACTTGTAGGTACCATTTCAGCCTTTGCATCCATCCCTAATTGTGAGGCATCAATAGGTTGCATGTTGGTCTCATCAGGTCCTTCAGATTTCAGAGTCTCTTGGAATTTCAGAGTCTCTGACGAGGGAGATGCAGATAAAGGGTTACATGGATTTGTCATTTTCTCCCCCCATTCAAAATCGTGGCGCTGCTCAATACATTCTGTATTTTCTGCCACCTGTAGTAGACAAAAACACAGTTACATCATCAGCATACGTGTATTTCATCAGACCTAGGCTATGAATGAAAGCATGTAAATGCTGACACGTGTTTTTTTGTTACAAATGCAAATAATCTGAAAAGGCTCTAAGGCTGGCTGTGTGTTGTTGAACAGGTAAAAATGCAATCTACTCATTAGACACTGATATTTTTTGGGGTATGTACATTTTGTGATGAGTAAATAATATTTTAAAAAATTGAGACAAGTGGTACAGAAGATGGATGGGTGGAGTTGCACAACTACATCTAGAGATACTAATTATTTCAGTTTTTGAAAGCAGATCCTGGTTCAATACTGAACTGTTTGCGCTTTGCAGGTACCCTCCCTTTTATAAAAATGTTAATGTTTTAAAATTTTATAAATATACAAATGATTTTACTTCATCAATCATCAATTCAAAGGTTAATAAAAAATACAAACTGGATCAGTGGTAATAATTGATGGAAAAAGCCTAATTAAAATGAAAAGAAAACATAAGTGTATCGTATTTTCCGGACTATAAGTCGCTCCAGAGTACAAGTCTCACCAGCCATAAAATGCTAAATAAAGAAGGAAAACACATATATACCGTATTTTCTGGACTATAAGTCAGTTATTTTCATGATTTGGCCAGGGGTGCGACTTATACTCTGGACCGACTTATGTGTGAAATATACCAGCCATACTGCTCCGAGGTTTCCCCCGAATTGGGCTGCAGGGGTCCTGAAGGTTTAGCCCCACTATCTTCATGCGGCTATGGATTTTGGCATCAGGGATAGTCTCTTTGAGCGGGTTTGATGGTGGCTTTTGTTGTTTTGTTGCAGGAAATTTGGGGTAAAGGTGGGGGTGCAAGATCCACCTAAGAGGCGCAACTCTCTTTACGGACCCGAAGAACCGCCCCTTCCCATCTAATCATCCTTGGTGTTTAAAACTCCAGTGGTAGACAAGCTTCCTCTTCTATATCGCTTAATAATATGATCCGGTGTCACATTGTGCTCACTTACATGATTCTCAATGAACTCACGGAAACTGTCGACGTTGACTTCGAAGTCTGCTGGCGATTTTTGGGACATCGTTTTCCTTTCTCTGATAGAGAGTTGATTGCGTTGCATGAAGCGATAACACCAAGATCCTCCTCCTATAAAGTCATTTATATTCATCTCCTTGGCAAATACCTGGGCGTGGATAAAGAGGCGATTGCGTTGCATGAGGCGATAACACCAAGAAGGTCCTCCTACAAAGTCATTTATATATGTCTTCTTGGCAAATACCTTGGCGTGGAGATGCAACTGCACTGTTGACAAGCATCTCCCGGCAGCACATTGTTCAAGCACCCATGTGCGAAGTCGTTCCTCTAACTGTGGCCACCTAGCTTTCAGTCCGCGATTGGCTTTTTTTGTTATCTTCATTTCAGAAAGAGTAACCTCCGCTTTTCGCCAGTCCCTTACAAGTTTTTCGTTAACTCCAAACAACCTTTCGGCTGCTCGATTACCGTTTTCGGTTGCATATTTTACTACATGCAGCTTGTAACCTGCAGGATATGATTTTCTTTTCTGTGCCATTTTTGTTTTGCCCTTCTCAGTTGCTACCGCCAATGTTGAAATGATCAACACAGGCCTAGGAGCCCTTTTGCGGTTTGATGTAAAAATAATGTGAAATGATATGATAATGTGTTAATGATTTCACACGTAAATCGCTGCAGAGTATAAGTCGCACCCCCGGCCAAACTATAAAAAAAAAAACAGCGATTTATAGTCTGGAAAATACTGTTGTCATCATGAACATTACTTTGGAATTTAAGTGCTATTAGTAGTTTGGAGGAACTCAGAGCTCACTTCCATGTACTCTTAAATGTGTGGGATCAATTCAATGAGCTAATCTCGGTTTCCCTGGAATAGATTGGCAACCAGTCCAAGATGTAGAAAGTGGAAAACATGGCCTTAATCCTGAATAGGGTAGGTGGAATACAAAATAGAACGATGGATGAATAGAAGTGTGGACAGTTATTTGTCTTTCAAACTACTGTAGCAGCTACCTCTTTGCAATCTGTCGGTGGTTGAAAGGAACGAGGATGCGATGTCACAGCCGTTAACTCTGAGACTGTATACTGGTCACTCCTCCTTCTGCTGAAGGAAATTTTACTCCCCATGTCACGAGTCTGTAGAATCAACAGAGATTAGGAGGTGTTATTTTAATTAGGCTTTTATAATGGTATCTGCCCTGGTAAAATAATAATAATAATAATAATAATAATAATAATAATAATAATAATCTCTCCTCCTAACCCTAGAGGAATTATTCATGAAAACCACTAAAAGCCACAAATGCACATAAAATGTAATATTGTGTTGATAAACAGAGTACATTATTAAGTAAAAATTTCAGTGGAGTTTATTTTACAACACTATCCCGAACCTTTTGAGTAACATGACAGGACAACAACCTGATCCCTAAAGCTTTCAGTTTTGCTAGCCATCACAAAACCTGAATTAAATAGCAAAGGCGTTTGCATATGGTGGGCCAGGTCGCTAGCTCATTGACAACAACAATCACGGACGATTAAGAAAAACTGTCATGGCCTTTATTAGACTTAATTCGTTGCTGCTACTGTTAGGTGAGGGTATTTATGTCAAAAATAGTCAAAGTGCTTGCCTGAGTGGGTGAGTCAACACTGGTCCTTTGGTGGCCATGCAGTGACGGCTTGCTAGCGATGGTTAGCACGAAGCAAAAAGCAATGTTGTGGCTCCCGGTAACTGTTTTACAAATCTACTAGTCTTCTAAACTACTTAAGCCAGTCCAGACTTGTGCATCTTTTAGCATCTTTGAGTTGCCGTGACTTGACTTGGTCGGTTTGGTGGCACAAAGCTACATAAGAGAATATCAATCACATTTTGCGTACGAAGTGTGCAGTTCACGTAATATTGGAATTTTGGAAATCAGTGGAAGTCGAAGCGTGATGGAAAAGAGTTATTACAATGCACTCGACATACGCCCAACATGCTACTTTCAACTTATTCAGATATAACCGCAGCTTTCTTCGCGTAAAATAGAAGGATTGGATGTTCTTACTTTGGCTGACCTACCAAGACCGCTTGACGTCATTTAAATGGCAATCAAATGCAGTAATTTGGAGTTAAGCTTCTGGTATATCCCAAACTTCGACCGGGAGATAAAATGGCTTGGCTGAGTTGGTTGTTTAAACGCGTACATTGTTATGCGTGGTGTCTCTGGGAATTTGTGAAATCCTGCAGCTCTCGTTCTTTGACATAAACCAAGCGTCATCTCCTCATCGAAACCTGTTTAGCGTTGTCACCAAATGACGTCATCTCCTGGACAAATGGCACACGACCAGATGATTTAGTAAACAATGCACTAATCACTCGTTAGCTAATTTGGTATACGAGTAGAACGCCCGTCTTCCTCGTCAGAAAGAGTGTCTTAATACATCAACCTCAAGATGACGAAAGTATCAAAAATCTGTCAAGTGCTAAAAGCCAAACTTTACAAATCTGTAAATGTTCTTCAAAACCCTTTAAGTCGGGCACTGTGGATGAGTTGGAAACAAGACTAATGAACAATGCAGTGACTACATTAAAAAGTTAAACATCATAATTTAAAAATACATTTTAATAATACACAACATTCACTTCAAATGAACCCAAGGAATATGGTCACGGAAGTGAAACTTAAAGCCCAACACATTTAGATGACACGAAACTTTATTTAGAAAATGAACAAGAAATGTATAATGCACCTCACATCACATATTTAATTTAATCATGTTGATCTGCCACAAGTTCGGCAGAAGTAGTTGTAAACATTTTGTCCTTCAGCTTTGAGTGTTTTATTTTTCTCGGATGCCCTCTTTTCATTCGTCGCTCCACTTGTAGTCCATGATCGCCATGGGAGGCAGCAATAGGTTGCCTGTTGCGCTCAACAGGTACTTCAGATTTCAGAATTTCTTGGAATCTCAGAGTCTCTGATAAAGGAGATGCAGATAAACATTTACATGGATGTGTCATTTTCTCCCCCCATTTCAAAATCATGGCTCTCCTCAATACATTCTGTATTTCCAGACACCTGTAGAAGACAAAATCACAGTTACATCATCAGCACGTGTATTTCATCAGACCTTGGCTGTGAAAGAAACCATGTAAATGCAGATGCAGGACTTATATATGTCTTTTCCTTCTTTATTATGCATTTTATGGCTGCTGCGTCGTACTCCGGAGCGACTTATAGTCCAGAAAATACGGTAAGGTGGCATTGGTGGCAATTTTGATCCATCTCCACAACATGCCAGCATCACTGTGAAGTGTGAGTTCTTATGACCAGTTCACATTCTTTTGTCCTTTCTCTGCAACACTTCGGCCCCTGGGAATATCAAACGTGAGGTGGACCTCGTACATGCTAATAATACGATCCGGTGTCACGTTGTGCACACTTACATGATTCTCAATGAACTCACGGAAACTGTCGACGTTGACTTCGAAGTCTGCTGGCGATTTTTGGGACATCGTTTTCTTTTCTCTGATAGAGAGTTGATTGCGTTGCATGAAGCGATAACACCAAGAAGATCCTCCTACAAAGTCATTTATGTTCATCTCCTTGGCAATTACCTGGGGGTGGATAGAGAAGCGATTGCGTTGCATGAAGCGATAACACCAAGAAGGTCCTCCTACAAAGTCGTTTATTTTTGTCTTCTTGGCAAATACCTGGGCATGGAGATGCAACTGCACTGTTGACAAGCGTCTCCCGGCAGCACATTGTTCAAGCACCCATGTGCGAAGTTGTTCCTCTATCTGTGGCCATCTCGCTTTGAGGCCACGATTGGCTTTTTTTGTTATCTTCATTTCAGTAAGAGTAACCTCCGCTTTTCGCCAGTCCCTTACAAGTTTCTCATTAACTCCAAACATTCTTTCTGCAGCTCGATTACCGTTTTCGGCTGCATATTTTACCACATGCAGCTTGTAACCTGCAGGATATGATTTTCTTTTTGATGCCATTTTTGTCAAGCCCTTCTCAGTTGTTTTTATAAATTATATTGTATCAATATAATATTATTTTATCAATATTGTATCAACACAGTCACTACTCCTTCTGCTGAAGGAAATTTTACTCCTGTCACGAAGATTAGAAGGTCGATCGTCTCACTGAGTCGATTTTACAGCACCATCCCGAATGTTTTGAGTAACATGTCAAGACAGCAGCCTTGTTCCTAAGGCTTTCATTTTTGCTGTTCATCTCAAAACCAGAATTGAACAGCAAAGGTGTTCAATCACGGACGATGAAGACAACTTGTCGTGGCTTCATTAGACTTAATTAGTTGCTATTTTTCGGTGAGGGTATTTTTTTATTTGAAAATTAGTCAAAGTGCTTGCCTGAGTAGGTGTCAGAAATGCTCCTTTGGTTGCCATCAGTGGCGGCTTGCTAGCGACTTATCACGAAGCAAAAAGCAGCGTTATGGCAAACCTACAACTACATTCACTAGTCTACTGGACTACTTAAGCCAGTCCCGATTTATGCATCAAGTTGCCATGACTTGACTAGGTCGGTTCGGTGGCATAAAGCTACATAAGAGAATACTGTAATGTTTGTTGTTGTTTATAACTGGAAGTGTGAGGGCGGGGCCCCCGGTTGAGCAGGAAATGACGTCTTCAATGAATGTGCGAAAGATTTATAAAGGGGGCAGCGAGGGTGTGTGTGGGTGTGTTTGTGTGTGAGTTGTGGCCGCCAGCAGATCGTATATGAATGTGTTAAATTATTGTTTGCAGTTCAATAAAAAGTGACGAATTTGCACCAGCCGCTGGTTTCATCTTTGTCCACGTCGAGGGCATTACAATATCAATCACATCTTGCGTATGAAGTGTGCACTTCACGTACTGTTGGAATTTTGGAAATCAAGTGGAAGTCGAAGCGTGATGGAAAAGGGTTATTACATTGCACTCAACAATGCATTCATCACTCGTTTGGTATTTTGGTGAACAATGCAGTAACTACATTAAAAAAATAAACATCATAATTTAAAAATACATTTTAATAATACACAACGTTCACTTAAAATGAACCAAAGGAATATGGTCACAAAGTGAAACTTAAAGCCCAACACATTTAGATCACATAAACTGTATTTAGAAAAAGGACAGGAAATTTATAATACACTTCACATCTCATCTTTACATTATTGGTTGACTTCATAATTAAACACTAATGTCCAAATAGAAAAAACTTGGAGCATTCAACTGTTCTGTCCCGACACAAAGGATGCAGCCAGATTCAAATTCATGTTTAATTCTATCAAATCTAAACAGATAACCGCACATACATGTATTTTCAAAGTACAGAAGATGTCAGGAAACATGTGACTCCTTTGGAATGAACATAAGCAGACGATGTGCAAACTGGTCAAGTTTTGATGGGGACAGACGAGGTGACCTGGTAGATCATTTCCGATGTTTTTTCTTGTCCGGTTTCCACAATGTAACAATCGTCTTCCATATCGTCAGCTGTAACCACATTTTCCGCACTTTGCTCTTTGTCGGTAGGGACTTGTTTCTTGGCGTCCGCTGAGAACCTGTGACTTCTCTCACCGTTCACCCGAGTCACAGGGGGCTTGGGTACCACCACATCCTGTCTGGGCTTGATCATTTTCCCGATGCGGCCGTGTTTGGCCAAAAACTCGTCGGCTTTGGGACATTTATGCCTCTGCAACATCTGAGTGCTCTCAAAGACGACGTGGCACACTCGACACGTGAAGTCGGCTCCCCTGGCGGACGACTCCACGGCTTGGTTCAGGTTTGTGCTCTTTATCGCGGGTGAGGGCGAATGCTTCCAGCTGCTTTTCTGCGGGGCGTTCAATGTGGAATTGTCATGTTTGAACTGCTGGGTAGGCATGGCGTGAGCTCCCTGAGCAACTTTGCCGTACGTTCGCACGTTTAGATTTTTCAACTGCAAGGACGAGGTGACTTGAAGCATCTGACTCTTTTGGTTGTCCGCATTGGAAGACTTAAGCGGGCTCTGAGTCAGGTCTATTTCTGTGATGGGACGCTTGAAATTGAGTGGTCTGGCTGTGATGAGTTTAAGTTTGGCTGTGGTGTTGGGGAAGTTACACGTGTGGAAGCGAGGCACAAACTTTCGGCTCGAAAGCAGCAGCCCACATCCGATGCAGCCAGAGATTTTCTCAGCAATGTGAGTATTAGTGTGTGAAATCAACGTGCGTTTGGTGATAAAACTTTCCCCGCATTTACCGCAAGCGTACGGCTTCCAGTGGTTCCACTTACGGATCGTTTCAACCAACACCACGGGCTGGTAAATTGTCCAAAGATCCACTGTTGGTGCGCCCACACTAGAAAATGTACTCTTCGTGTTTAAGCTATCTTGGCCACCGTTAGATGACGCCGTGGATGTCGGTTTCGAAATAGAAGTCTTATAAGTTGATGCAGAGGGAGACTGTTTTGCCCACATAGAAGCGGCACCTTCCGCCTTCCAGACAACTTCACCTGACTTGAAGCGTTTCAGCTGCTCCTCTTCTTCTATGTGCTTTTCAAATCGGCGCTTTTTTATCGTTTCGTGATGCAGCACCTGTTGTCCCGGTTCATGTGTGACGTTGTGAGAGAGCATGTCTTCGTACGCGGTGAACTCAGTTCCACAGGTACAGATGTGACTCGTAAAAGGGCACACGTGTTCCTCCAAAAATTGCTGAGTGGAAAAGATCTGTTCACAGCTGAAGCAAATCCCGCCAGTGGTCAAGTCACCATCGAAGCTGCTTTCCTGGTGGTTGTGAAGTTGCTCCATCATCAGACTGGGGATAACCGATGAAAGTATTTACTTTCAATGTGGCACCTGTTATAAAATATAAAACACAACAATAAGATTTAGTATGTTCGTGTTAATATAGTTTTGAGTATTTGTTGAGAAAAATGAGCAAAATTACATGTTTTTTTAAGTTTTACAGTTTGACAATCGTGAGCCTGTTTTTTAAATTTGACAGTTTGACAATTGTGAGCCTGTGCATATATATTCTGATATACAACTAAAATAAATAAACAGAAGGCAACTAGGTTTTCTTTGAGACTTCTGATAGACGAGGAAAATTGGCTGCTTTATTGTTCACCAATACTGAGCATAAAAGAACTATTCTAGCATCAGCAGCCCTTAACGAGAAGTAATACTATCCCCGGCGCGTTACAACAGCTTCAAAACGAACACAAGCGTTAATATTTCTTTGAATAAGTGGGATAGGACGCCAGGTTGGAACATTTTGAAAGTCACGTACGTTATTTTGGTGGAACGTGAGCCTGCTAATGCTAACGTGCTAATTATAGCAATAGCCGGCTAAGTGATGACAATGTTATCTTACCTTGGCCGTGTTGTCAAAAGTTGCAGCGCAATAAAATACTACTTTTATCCTTGCCTCTAATAGGACATTGCAGATCCTATGCCGTTCACTGGAAGGAAGCTGTAATGTAGGCGTCCAGGCATAAAGTCTATAGCATCGAACCACACTAGTCCAAAAAAAAAAAAAAAAAATACAGTCTACTTCTACGAATGGCGCCCTTTACGAACTGAACATCCGGTGTTGTACTGCCCTCTGCTGACAAGTAGCAGTACTACATTTACTCTAATCACTGCTTAAGTGACCGTATTTCGACAGATAAGGCGCAAAATTAGATATTACATCTATGTAATCAAGGAAAAACAATCTTGTTTGCAAATATATTTTTTATATATATATATATATATATATATATATATATATATATATATATATAAAATCGTATTATTAATTAGATCATGAATTGGGTTTTGCGGAAATACTACAAATCTTTAGGGGCATATAAATTAGGCAACAGTTGAGAGGACGTGAGGTCATCAATGTTTCCGTCTTAAGAAATCTTGACGAGTCAAATTCTGTTTTAATGGATGTTACTTATAATGGCAATAATAGCAAATGTGGTGTGATTGCATTTGACATTGCGGTAATTTTTCATTTCCTTTTTTTCCTTTATTTTCAACCCAAATACACCAGAAAAAAAAACACCCAAACCTATTCAGAAATTTGTATATTTAATAACACCCAACAAACTACAGAACAATCATTGGATAAAACTTCAAGTGGAAATATTCACAACCTTGAAATTGAAATGAAGAACTGGACAGAACTACACATAAGCCACTGCAGCAAAACTGCTACAAAACTTAAGTACTTTTTGTTATTTCATTTTGATCATTCAAATTAAGTACTAATCAAAAGCAGCATTTTGAAATACCGCATCAATGTCACGGAAATTAGAAGAGGGGGTGCAAAATACTGCTAAGTTAAAAGTTCCGCACACAAGACATTATGCACCCTCCTGCGATGGGTTTTGAGAGATTTCAGGGTTGGGTATGAACACTGGCAGATATCACACCGGTGGGATTCAGACTGCTTGTGAGTCAGGAGGTGTTTCTGCAAACCGTCCACAGTGCCGAACCAACGAAGACAAACTGGGCAACGCATGGGCTTGATGGCAGGTTTGCAGGCACCGCTCCTCTGGTGAAACAGAAGACTCACCATGTTGGGGAATTCGGAGCTGCAGCGGGAGCAGCGATAAAATTTGGGCGCGTTCGGAGGTCGTCCGCCTTTGCAACGGTCCCAAGATAAGTGCCTTCGGAGGGAACACCTGGTGGCAAATGTATTTCCGCATCGTGAGCAAACAGGCCTCTGCTTTTTGGGGGTTGAGGATTCAGGGATTGGTTCCTTCTGCGAAGCTTGATGCGCGAGTGGAGGGGGAGGTGGCTGCTGCGGTTGCTGATGGACCCTAAACACCAAGGGTTGCGATCGCTGCGTTTGGAGTCCCTTCAGCAGCTGGTGATGAGGATGCATGTGGATCTGCAGGTGAACCTCGTAGTCAGCCCAAGAATTAACAGTCTCCCCACAAGTTGGGCACGTGTAGGATTCCTGCGCGTGCTTTTGTAAATGCTCCAGGAGGAGTCTCGGAGATGTAAAGCCGACCCCACACTCGCACGTCACCCTCCTGGGTAGCACGGGGGGCAGTGACATGAAGCCCCAGTTATTAGCGTCGTTATCTGAACTTGCTTGTGCGCTGCCCGGCAAATTTGGCGGCGAGGGTTCTTTCGGCGCAGTACTCTGAAATTGACATCGTCGCCGGTGAACCAGCATGTTATCTTTGCGACTGAAGTTTCTTCCGCAGACGTTGCAAGGAACCCTGGGTTTCGGACCGCTGTCATTACCAGCACCGTGCGATATGGACACAGGCCCCCGAGGCCTGAACCCGCACAGCCGTAAATGGCGGGCCAGAGTAGAAGGCCGACTGTAGGTTTTTTGACACCTGGGACAGGGGTAACGTCTTATGCCATCTTTGACAAAATAACTCAGGTTGGCCATCTCCTTGGAATCGGGATCCATCTCATCTTCGTTCGCAGCATTCTGAGACGAACTAAGCAGCTCCGTTTCATCGTCCAAGGGCATCGTCCACTGGCCTTCGTTGCCGCTTTCGTTGAGCGGCGCCGGCACAGCATCCGAGCTCGGGTTGTCCATCGCGCTTCCAGAGGCGCTTTCATGCTGATCTGTCGACGTGGGGGGAAATGGCGGGAAGGTATTGGCAGAACGACTCCAGGGAAGGTCTAGCCTCTCGGACTGCTCACAAGTAGTAGAGGTCACCTCGACCTTGATCCGAGGGGTATCGGTGCTGACGGAAATGCTGTTCGTTCCGTGCTCGACTTGACCATTCTTGTATGGCGAGGCTTTATTATTTGATCTCAATGCTTGTAGTCTGTCGGCGGAGACGTGTGTCTGGGGTGGCGCAGCTTTCGGGCCTTGGCACTTGTGCTTCTTCAGGTTGTACCTGCGGGCGTAGTTGTGCTTGCATACCGGACAAAAGAAAGATTTTTTCTTGTTGTTAAAGCTATGGAAGGGCACGTATTTGGGGACCAGCGGCAATGTACTTGGCATCTGTGCGGGTTTTTTCACTGATGGAATGCAGACGTGATTGTCGGTGAAAGGTAGCTTGCCGATGATGAGTTGTTTGCAGCGACGGCAACACTTAATTCTCTCCTTTTTGTGCAAAAAGTGATGCTCGGTTAGTCTGTCGGAGTTGGGGAAGATCCGACGGCAGCGCCCGCATTGATATTTCCCAAAAAGCATGCAGTTGCCAGAATCTCGAAGTTTCTGACGAGTTTCAAGAACCACGACGGGCGAGAGCATTTTTGTCAGAGAAACTATCTTCTTCCTGCTGGAGTCGATAATTCGACTGATGGTAGGAGCTTTTGTTTTTGTGGTAGTCTTTGCGAGCAATCGTCTTAACTTTGCGACAGAGAGATCGTTGATGGCCGGCTCTTCTGTGACTGGCGTGATATCGACCGGAACGGCTTCTTGTTTGGGGGTGATCAAAACGTTACTGTCGTTCGAAGTTGGCGGCTTGGCGGTGTGATTCGTGTAGGCCGTTGCTACGATTTGCATTAATTTGTTATTTTTTGCCGCTCGTTCCTCATTGTCGCTGCTATGAGTGGGCGGTGAATCCCTTGCAGCCTCTGGCATTGCCTCTTTACCTGCAGATGTCTGGTCAAGTTGTCCATCGTTATTTTCTTCAGAGGCTTTACACTGCTCAAGGGGAGTGGGTGGAACAACTTTGGTCTTTTCCAGTCTTTCTCTGGTTTCATGCTCTATTTTAACAGGTGGTGACCCTGAAGTAGAGGGGCAACTCGGGGCCAGATCCGTCAAGGCTGTGGTCGGCATTAAATCTACCGTCTGATTAGAAGACCCATCAGCAGAACCCGTTCCATCTGAGACGGCATTATTATAAGTCATATGGAGTGACTTTAAGTGAGAACTATGCGATTGTTTGTGATCGAGCATTTGACAAAAGTCTTGAAATTCCTCTCCGCAATCACAGATATAAAAAGATGGCGAGGCGCCGTCGGACGATGCTGGTGGATTGGACGACTTTAGGTTTGCTTTCAAAGCGTCCTGCAGGTTCATGTCGGGCTGGGTCGAAGGAGGCCCGATGACCTTGGGGAGCATGGTGGCATGCGTCGCCTGGTGTACAAGCAAGGCGGCCAGTCCGCTGAAGGTTGCCGAACACGCCACACAACGATAGATTTTGGAAGAGGGTGGCCCACTGCCCCGAAGCCCAAGCATCATGGATTGTTGGTTCCTGTAAATAAAACACAGACACGTGGTTGGATACCGCAGAACTCCATATTTTATATTCCACAGATACAACATCAATCAGACCCCTCCTCATAACTAGAATCTGCGCCTCTCCATGGTGAAGAGGACTCTTGCCAAAATCAACCCCCGCAAAGCAACAAGACCAGATGGCAACCCAGGTCGTGTGCTGAAGGACTGCGCAGCGGAGCTCAAAGATGTCATCACTGATGTCTTGCCATTATTCCATCACTCTTCAAAACCATCACCATCATACCAGTGTCAAAGAAATCCGCTCAATCCTGCTTCAATGACTACCGTCCGGTAGCGCTGCCTTCAATATTCAACACCATAATACCACAACTCATCTGCAAACTGCACAAGCTGGAGATTAGCACCTCTCTCTGCCCCTGGTTGTTAAGACTTGCTCATTCAGAGGCAGTACGACTAGCAGTACGGCTTGGCAACGCCATCTCAAGCAGCATAACCCTGAACACCCCCCCACCCCACCCAAGGCCCTATGCTCAGTACTCTGCTCTGTCTCCTGCTGACACATGACTGCACAATAACCCACCACGGCCAACCATGGACGGTACAACACTGGTGGGTCTCATTACTAAGGTTGATGAAACTTAAAAAGGAAGGAGGGGAATTTTCAGACCAGATTAGGCAGCGACAGCAACCACCTGCCCTCTGGGAAGAGGTACAGAAGGTTCCGTTCCTGCACCAACATACTCACAAACGCCTTTATCCACCAATTTTCTCAGTAGCAGTGTCATCACAAACGTTTTCTACTATTTCCTCGAGTGATAGATTTGTTACACATAGTTATTGATCCAGCAAATTTGTGATTGGCTGCATAAAGATGGCAATGGGACATATCAGCTGTACATCTGTACAGTGAGGACCCATAATATATAATTACCAATTAGTGGATCTCAATTAGATCGAAGATAGATAAAATAGATAATGTGAATTGATGTGATATCACATTTTGCCAGAATTAATTATGTCTTTATGAATTAACATAGGAAAATTCAAAACATACACACTGTTCCTTTAAACATCAGTGGGGTAACTATTTGGAGGAAAAAAAACTATTTTTCCAGCATCCTCTAATGAAAGCCACACTGTGCTACTATCACTCAAACCTCATATTGTTCAGTTACTTCGACGTTCATACCATGTTCAACAAATTCAGTTTGCAAACTTGCTTAAATTGATAAACTGTTTTGATGCCTTCTATGTGCCAAGAGTTTTTTTTTAACACACCCCTCATTTGATTAGCTTCTTATTCAACTTGAGTTCGTGTTGACTTTAAATGCATAATAAACGATGTGCATAGATATTAAAGTCAAAAGGCAAAAGCACTAAACATAACAGGCAACCGATGTGTACAGGAGTCATGGTCAATACCTTTGAAAGCACATACGAATGAATATGCAGGCTAAGCTAATGCTAAAACGGCTTGATCTCTATTTCGGCTACTTCACTAACAGCTATGCTAACATATTCTACACATGGTATGATTTCGCGAGCTTCAAAAATGACGAGCTTCGTGCAAAGACGCGAATGGAAGGTCCTCCGGGGGGGGATTTAAGCGAGGGGAGGTGACTGGCCATGCTCCCGTGAGAGGCCACACAAACAACGGATATTGGCGGGCAAGCTTCCACGGTTTTCTCTTCGGAGGGTTTTCTTCCTGGACCGTTTAAACACTCACCTTGTCACAAAAGCCTGGTGTCCGAAGCCTTTGATATGCGCACAAAAAGATAGCTACAATCGCTGCGTGGATCTGGAGACATCTGGCCGCGCAGATGCGCGAGCTCTTGGAAACGCTCTTCAGCCTCCAACAAATGTGAATATGTGCCAAGACCAGAAGAGGAGGAGTAGGTGCAGGAGAACCAGAAGAAAGCGAGGAGTCCAGCTGCGGGGTCGGGCAGCCTCGACATTTGCGCATGCGCAGTAGGCACGCCTGCAGTGAAAACGCCTCTGCCCCTGGAAATCATGGTCACGTGGTTCCTCAAGAAGCCCTCCCAACCGCCATATACTGCACTGTGCAGAACTCAGTCAGTCGACTAGCCCCCTCAGTACACAAATCCTGATGGTATGTGTGTTGTGTGCCAAAGGGAACCATTTCACTTTCTTATGCACAAATGGGGGCAGTACTGACGCACCCCACAGTTCTGAGGTTTTGGTATTGAGGTTTTGGTATTAAGTCTCGACTTAGGTTTGTCCTTGTGCTGAGTTGGCCCAACCCCCTTCCCCACATGCACAAGCTTTTTACTCCCCAGGTACTCTGGTTTCCTCCCCCATGTCACAAAACATGCTTGTTGGGTTTATTGGAGACTCTAAAGGGGTGAGGAGTGTGATCCGCCTGTAAATTCCCAGTCCCTCTTCTTAAAAGGGGGTGGGGGGCACCACCCGGGGGGGGGGGGGCACCACCCGGGGGGGGGGGGCACCACCACAGTCTGCCATAGCCACAGTCCCCGATGTCGACATTTCTTCAAGGTGTGTCAATTGGGACGGCCCCACAAACAAAACTACCTTTAGGAAATTTTGGCAAATCTCACCCACCCCCAGGTTTTGCTACCCTGGTGATTCCAATCACAGTAACAGGACAGACAGATCAGCACGTCTAAATCTGAGTCCATGGTCCTCAGTCAGGAAAGGGTGGAATGCCCTCTCCAGATCGGGGATGGGATCCTGCCCCAAGTGGAGGAGTTCAAGTATCTTGGTGTCTTGTTCACGAGCGAGGGCGGGATGGAGCGTGAGATCGACAGGCGGATCGGTGCAGCGTCGGCTGTCATGCGGACTCTGTACCGGTCCGTTGTGGTGAAGAGAGAGCTGAGCCAAAAGGCAAAGCTCTCAATTTACCGGTCGATCTACGCTCCTACCCTCACCTAAGGTCACAAGCTATGGGTCGTGACCGAAAGAACAAGCTGCCGAAATGAGTTGCCTCCGCAGGGTATCCTGGCTTTCCCTTAGAGATAGGGTCAGAAGCTCGGTCATCTGGAAGAGACTCGGAGTAGAGCTGCTGCTCCTCCACGTTGAGAGGAGCCAGATGAGGTGACTCGGGCATCTCACCAAGGTGCCTCCTGGACGCCTCCCTGGGGAGGTGTTCCAGGCATGTCCCACCAGCAGGAGACCCCATGGATGACCCAGGAAGCGCTGGAGAGACTATGTCTCTCAGATGTCACCCGGGATGAGCTGGACGAAGTGGCTGGGGAGAGGGAGTCCCTCCTAAAGCTGCTGCCCCCGCGACCCGACCCCGGATAAGCGGAAGAAGATGGATGGGACAGGAGAGCTGACCTCACCCTAACCCTGACCGTGGAGAAGAAAAGTGTGTTGGAGGAATTGGTCTTCAAGTATTCTCATTTAACTCACATCCCAAGTCAAGGTTAGCAGAATCCGACAGTCCACTGCTTCCCCTTCCTGACAGTCTAGTATCCTGCAGGTTTTAGAAGCCTTGCTACTCCAACACACCCGATTGAAACGATCATGATCATTTAACAGGCTTTTCAGATGTTGCTGATGAGCTGATCATTTCAATCATGTGTTGGAGAAGCAAGACATCTAAAACATGCTGGATAGGGGTCCAAAATAACAACCCACGTTTTACATTGTACATTATTTGGTAAAATGAAGCAAAAATTCTCCTGACAAATCAACATTTATTTTTACCCTCTAGAAGTGGTATAGACAAAAGTCAAATAGAATGTCCTGTTGAGTCAGTCAACAAAATGCAATGAACATGTTTAGGACATAAATTATTTGGACCATTTGTGTAATGACTGAGAGTTTCTTCAAATTTAAACAAACAAAAACACAAAAGTATATACAAAAACATGACCCAGCATACAATGACGTCTTAGTCGTCAACAGAACAGACTAAAAACAACTCCAAGGCCTTGAAAATAAAGCTTTTGAAACTTCAAAAATACAGAATCTTTTTATATCACTTTTAAACAATATACATTTTTAGAGTTCAAAATGAGAAAATCAGTGTACAATATAGTATATGAATATATGTATATATAGTATTTGAACAATCATCATCAAGAACTTTTGGCCTATGTATTTTACGAAGTCCAATAGCCTCCAAGTCCAACATATATAAATATATATTTATTTACAAGTTCTGAGGTACTGAGCCAAATAGGATGTGGTGTTTTTTGAAGGTCCCATCAGATATGTTATTGAAGGAGTAGATGTTATACGTTGAGTATTATTTTGTAAGCTCAGCATGCGTCCGTTGATGATCTTCCAGCAGATGAGGAAAAGCAAAGGCCTTATCGCATTCAGTGCATTCATACACAATTTGGCCCACATGGCTTTCTTGATGGCGCAAAAGCTGAGAAGCGTGTGTAAACGATTTGTAGCACATATCACAGCGGTGTTGTCCAACTTGTTGTTCAGCATGTATTCTCATGTGTAATGAAAGATCTTGGGCTTTGTCAAATTGAGAAGAGCAATGACGACATTTCAGCTTGCTTTGCTTTTTCTCTTTGTGCACGTTGAGCTTATGCCTTTTAAGGGAATGGATGCTGGCAAAATATTTTGCACAATACTGGCATTTGAATTCTGTCTCATTTGAGTGCACTTTCTTTTGATGTTCCAAGAGAAGACTTTTTGAAGGAAACTGCATTGAGCAAGTGCTACAAAAGTGTGAATCCTCGACAGTGACATCAATTTCTTCCTCCTGCGAAGCCTGCCGGTGGTTTCTTTCTGCACCTGACTGGTCAGTTTCTTGCTGCTTACAGGGATGCTGTTCAAAAGCATCAATTGTCCCAAATCTCTTGTTACATCTGTTGCATTGAAACGCTGAAAGAGATGTCTGATGTCCCTCCACATGTTTGTCAAGGTCATTTTGGGAAATAAAGGCCATCTTGCAAATTTTGCATTTCAGCGCATTCGAAGAATGAACGGGAACGGTGTCCTTTGCATTATAATTATTACGAGTTGCAGGTAAAGGGATCTCGTTTTTATGGACTTTCATATGTTTCTGGAAGTCCTCGAGGGAGGAATATGTGGTATTACAGTGATTACATAAATATTGGATATCAGCCGCTGAGTTTTGATGGATGATCCGATGCTGTTTCAGCTGGGATGAGTGTAGAAAATGTTTATCGCAATCGGGACACGAATAGCGGAATTCTTTGGATCCATGGCAACCATGCTCTGCGAGGTCCTCTGGGTTTTTGAAGCGCTCGTTACATGAACCACAGCGGTATTTCAAGGTTTTGAACTTTGGCGGGCAAGTTTCCAAGGACGAAGACAACTTTTCAGGCAAAGGTGAAGGGCGCTCAGTTGAAATGGTGTGTTCCTTTCTGTGCTCAGCTCGACTACTCTTGGAGGGGAACACTTGGCTGCATATGTCACATGGAAAGTTCTCTTCTCTGTGTGTAGACATGTGTTCTGCTAACTGGGAAGCTCCCGAGAAACTGAGTTGACATCTGGAACAACGGTGTGGACGACTCTTGCCATGACTATGTTTGTGATTTCGCAAGGCGAAGTGGGACACAAATCCTCTTCCGCAAACCTGACACTGTAACTCGGACTTGTGCATACGTTTGTGCTGCTCCAACTGGGCGGACTGGAAAAAACATTTGCCACATTCCGCACATTCGTGAGGTTTTTCACCGAGATGACATTTTTGATGATCTTCCAGATTTTCTGAAGTTGGGAATGTTTTTCCACATACATGGCACGGAAAGTAAGGCGCAGAGTCTGAGTCACTTTCCTCACTGCTACTTTTTTTATCAGCGTCACGTTCATTGGGCACAACAGGTTCCTGTTCAAGACTCAATTTCTGAACCTGCTCAAGACTCGATTTCTTTTGTTCTTTGAGATGCCATTTTTTGAAGTGTCTTTGGAGAGTCTTTTTGCTGGCATAAGTCTTTTCACAGTGAGAACAGGGAAATGAATTGTCAGGATGCTCTTCGTTGTAATGATAGCAAAGAGACTGCCTGGACCAAAAGCGGTGATTACACAGTTTACATGGAAATGGTCTGTTTGAGTCATGGTACGATTTGTGGACTTCCAAATCTGATGACGTGTAAAATGACTTGGGACACGATGCGCAAAGGAAATTCTTCATCAAACCGTGAACTCTCATATGTTTTTCAAATTCCGTTTCACTGGTACAAACACGTCGACACTTGGAACAGGTAATGTGCTTTTTTGCTTGTTCTTCTCTCCCATGTTCTTCAAGGTGACTGATCAGCATCAAGCCATCGGTGAAGCTCATATTGCACTCTGAACATTGGTACTGAGCTACTTTATCTTTGTCTGCACTGCTTTGCACCTGATCTTTGTTAGGGTTTTGAAGAGACTCCTTCAAATTATCTTTGCATGAGAACTTTCCCTGCAAAACTCCAGTGTCTGTTTGTGGGTCATCTTTGAACAAGGGAATAGATCCGGAGAGGGTCTCGTTAAGGTCTGCTTTCAGAGGCGATTCCAGTTTCTGAGTTGCATTCATTTCAGTGGAATATCGAAACCTGCATTTCCTGGTGTGATTGCGCAAATTATTTTTCTTCCAAAAGCCTTTGTTGCATATTTTGCATTTGAAAGGGGTCTTATTTGAATGCACACGGGAATGACCCTTTAGTCCAGCTTTATTTTCAAAGGACAGATTGCAGACCGGGCAGACTAATGAATCAGAAGCATCGCCAACATGTTCAGTATCTAGTTTGCATGTCAAATTTGTACTTTCGTTGGGCTGTTTGTCACGCTTATCGTCTTTGACAGCTGGTAGGTTTGATAGGAGATGTTGAAGAGGAGCAGTAGACTCAGGTGGATTCTTGGTTTCCACTTTGTGGGCATTTAAGAAGTGTTCCTGAAGGTGTGAAAATAAAGAAAAACGTAAAGAACAATATGCACATGAAAAGCCTTTGGTAGGGGTTTGAGAGGTTTCGTCCCTCTTTGTTGACTGTCCTGATTTTGGAGTACAAGTTCTTTGATGATCCTTCTGTTCTTTTTCTGGGAATGCTACACCACATGTTTTACAAAGTTTGACCGTGCACTTCAGACGATGACGTTTTAAGTAGTCACTCCTGATGAATCGCAGGCCACAATCACAGACATACGGTCTCTCGCCGGTGTGCCAACGGATGTGTACCTGTAAGTGATCCTTGGTCTTAAAAGCACCGGGACAGTAACTGCAAGCATGTTTGAGCTTTGGGTTCGAATGGAACTGGAACATGGGTGTAGGTTTTTCATCACTGAGTGGGTGGCTAACATTTTGTGATGGTAGATTATCCTGTGCTGGAGTAGAATCATGCTTTTTCACCACTTTTTTGCAGTTTTTATGCCTCCAGTGGTGTCTCAAAGTTTTTTCATGGGTGAACGCTGAATCACAACGCCGGCACTTGTGCAATTTGACAGTATGGAATAGTGTGACATGGCGGGACAATCCAGACTGAGTTGGTAGGCTCTTGGAACAAACATGACAATGAAATCCGTTCTGCTGTTTCATTGGCTCACCGGCCCTGGTTTTCCAACCCTTGCCAACATCATCCAAAACGATTTTGGGAATGCAGATTTGCAACTGCAATTTCTTTCCTTTACAATGAGTATGATGGACCTTAAGATAATCATATCTTGAAAAGCAGCTTCCGCAGGTTTTGCAGCGATATGGATTCACTTCATTATGAGTCAATATATGACGTCGCAGGCTCCGTGGCTTCACAAATGTCTTTGTGCAGAATTTGCATTTGTATTCATCTCCAGCTTTTTTCGGGAATATCTGTGCTTCCTCCATATGAGCAGGGGTGTCTGTCATTTCTAGTGAAGTCTCATCGTGAATGTTTGACTCCTCTTCCTTGGAAACTTTACAGTTCTCTTCATGTCGCAACCGCGATATGTTGGATGAAAATCGGTCATCACAACGTACACATGCATATGGTTGTATATGAGTGTGGGAAACGCTGTGCTCTAAGAGTTTTGATTTGAACTTGAATCTCCTTTCACAGTTTGGACACTTAAATGGATGATTCCTAGACGCACTGGACTCGGCTGGTGTTCCGGTCTGACTTTGCTGTGGAATGGTTTGACAGGCATCAGCATTAGAAGATAAGACATTGTTGGCTTGTGACCTCTGGAGGCATTTTTGCTGATGACTACCTAATTTATTCCCATCATAGTACATCCTACAGTATGTGCAGAGTTTCAGAGTATTCAACTTGTGGCCGTTCATGTGAGCAATGAAGCGATGTTTCTTAAAGATTCTGAAACAAATTGGACATTTGTTTGGCGTGGAATCGGACTGATCTTTGTTTTGAGTCTGCAGACTGGGATTCGGAGACGCACTGGACTTGAGTGGTATTCCAGTCTGACTTTTCTGTGGAGTGGTTTGACAGGCATCGGCATCAGAAGATAAGACATTGTTGGCTTGTGACCTCTGGAGGCATTTTTGCTGATGACTACCTAATTTATTCCCATCATAGTACATCCTACAGTATGTGCAGAGTTTCAGAGTATTCAACTTGTGGCCGTTCATGTGAGCAATGAAGCGATGTTTCTTAAAGATTCTGAAACAAATTGGACATTTGTTTGGCGTGGAATCGGATTGATCTTTGTTTTGAGTCTGCAGACTGGGATTCGGAGACGCACTGGACTTGAGTGGTATTCCAGTCTGACTTTTCTGTGGAGTGGTTTGACAGGCATCAGCATCAGAAGATAAGACATTGTTGGCTTGTGACCTCTGGAGGCATTTTTGCTGATGACTACCTAATTTATTCCCATCATAGTACATCCTACAGTATGTGCAGAGTTTCAGAGTATTTAACTTGTGGCCGTTGATGTGAGCATTGAAGCGATGTTTCTTAATAAAGATTCTGAAACAAATTGGACATTTGTTTGGCGTGGAATCGGATTGATCTTTGTTTTGAGTCTGCAGACTGGGATACGGAGACGCACTGGACTTGAGTGGTATTCCAGTCTGACTTTTCTGTGGAGTGGTTTGACAGGCATCGGTATCAGAAGATAAGACATTGTTGGCTTGTGACCTCTGGAGGCATTTTTGCTGATGACTACCTAATTTATTCCCACCATAGTACATCCTACAGTTTGTGCAGAGTTTCAGAGTATTCAACTTGTGGCCGTTGATGTGAGCAATGAAGCGATGTTTCTTAAAAAAGATTCTGAAACAAATTGTACATTTTTTTGGGGTGGAACCGGATTGATCTTGGTTTTGAGTCTTCACACTGGGGACACAACTTTTGCTGTGAATTTCCAGGCTTTCTTTGTGATAGAAACATTTTCGACATTGATCACAGGAATGTGATTTAGGCCCTGCATGTTTGTACATGTGAAGTAACAAAGAACGACGGGCTTTGAACTTTTGATTGCAATACGGACAGCGAGACCACAAAGATATATGTTTAAGACTGTGTTTCCTTAGTGACCTTGCATCCTCAAATTCCTCTTCACAAAGGGAACACTGCAGCGCCTTTGGTTCAATTGGCTCTTGATCGGATTTTAGGGACTCGGGTGTTTCCCTTTTCAAGGGAGGTGGCTTCCTATCCCTTTGATGATTAAAGAGATGTTGAAGGAGTTCTGTGGGATTCCAAAACTCCTTTTGACAGTAGGGGCATGGAAACCTTTTCCCTTTGTGATGCAACTTGACATGCTGGACAAGTTTGCTGGCATTTGGAAGCGTATTTGTGCAAAGTGTACACTGGACACTCTGGTGGACAATTTTGTGACCCATGAGGTAGACTCTTCTCTTGAACTCTCTTCCACAATCGAGACAGAGGTATGGCTTTTCACCTTTGTGACATTGCTCATGTTTCTCTAATGACTCTTGTGTCTCACAGGTTTTTTCACAATACCAACAAGCCAGGGAAACGCTGACCTTCTCAACTGGTTTTCCAATGTCCTCCGGTTCCTCAGTCTTTTTCAGGGGAACACCGACATTGTCATCTGATTTTCCATCGTTCTCCGATTCCTCTGTCTTTGGGTTCACTAAAGCTGCAATCTTTGATTGACTGGACAAAGCTGAAGTCTTGTACTTGATCATTTTGCCAGTGATTTTAGACTCGTGTTTCTTTACATGGTTGTAGAGATCCAACACCTGCTGGAAAACCTCTGAACATACATCACATTTATAAGACTGTTCCAATTTGTTGTCTATGCTCACATTTTTCTGTCCCTTTGTCGTCAACTGTTTCTTGTCATCGGGTTCAACTGTTTGCTTCGATTTTACTTTCTGTCTTAATTTTTGAAGAGTTTTTCTGAAGCAGGTGACGTATACATGTCTGTATCTATTACTTGTCAGGGTAAATGTAGTGTGGCACAGTGGACAGCAATATCTGTCACCAACTTTTCCCTTGCCACCACTAATAGCCATTCTGACACACTCACGTAAATGCCTATCTCTGTGGTAGGAGTACATAAAAAAACGTGGACATAAGGGACATTTATGTTTACTTGTTATCTCCTTTCTAAATTTTTTTGTTTTTTCAAAATGGATTTTCCAAGGAGACGCCTTTTTCCTTTTACTTATTTTTATGGTAGTAGGACTTTGCCACACACCTATCGGGTTTCCTTTGTGCGTGCGGTAAACATGCTTCTTGACTTTCCTCGGAGATGAGTATTGTTTGCCACAATAGAGACAGACATTAGCTTTGCAGATATCAAACAAATTCACATGCCATTGAGGGAGATTTTCAAGCTGTTCACCTCGCTTGATAACTTCAAGGTCACTGGACTTTTCATCAGGATTTTCTAGTTTGAATTTCCTGCATCTACGAGGTACACTCTTGTGCAGTTTTAAGCTGCACGGCTGTGCAAAATATAAGCCACATCCATCACACTTGTAAGGCGTTTTGCCAGTGTGACAACGCATATGCTTCACATACTGAAATAATTTTGAAAATGTGATTTTGCAAATGCTGCAATGAAGAAATTTTCTTTTCCGATGCGTAAATTCTGAAGGAAGGTGAGGTTCTTTGGTTTTGCCGCCCACATGTTTGTCTGCCCGTTCATTTCTCGTTAAGTACTGATTGGATGTCTTACAGAAATAAAAGATTTGCTCTGAATGATGATGATGGTGGTGTTCAATTAGATGATCAACGCTGAGGGTTATTTGCTGGCATAGTGCACACTGGTATGACTTGCTTATCGCTGGATTCATTTGATTTAAAAGTACAACAGGCTGCAAGCGTTTCCTCATTTGTAAAGAGGATAGCAGGGAAGTACCTTGTTCTTCTGGTTCATCCATGCTATTGTCGTTTGGTTGGACAAAACATTTTTCTTTTGGTTTCGTTGATTCTGTATCACTTGAGGGTTTTTTAACAAGAGGTTCTCCACACTGTTCACCAAGGATCAGGTTTTCTTCCTGGCAAGTGTCCATTTCTTCCAATGATGCGCTTCCATCTTCTTGTTCTGTGAGTATTGAAATTTCAAGTGGGTTTTTTGAAGATGGAGGAATGTTTTCTCCAGAATGGTCATCCTGGTTGGAATAGCACACTTTGCTCAAGTCGTTCTGCTGTGAAAAGGGTTTTACGTCTTTAGAAAAGTCGTTTTTGTTTTCAACACTCACATCCAAGTTAGTAGCGTCTGAATTTTTACAGGATGTCCGATTGTCCTCTTGGGAACACACAGTTTCTTCTTTGTCACAAATATTTGTGTCTGTACTTGAGCAGGGTTTCTGTATCAAGTCTGCAATTTTATCAACTTCTGGATTGATAGTGATATTGCCTGTTCCGGAATTCACGCTTACCAAATTGGTGTCTGTTCTTAGGGTAATTGGATCTAGAAAGGAATCTGAATTGCTACGCAAACTCAAATGACCATCATTCACAGGACCAGCACTGCAAATATTGTCTGGAATCACATTTTGAGGAGGTTGATTTTCCGATAACTGTGAACAGGAACCACCATCTTGACCTTTGGTCTCCAGCAGATTTGTGCATTCCAGCGGTTCACAAATGGCATTATGAGAATGTGACTCAAGAGAATCTAAGATTTGGGAGGGGCCAGGCTTCATTTCCATGTCTTGCCATTTGATCTCCATATGTGGCAGCGGGTTGTCTATTTCCATACTTTCATCATGAACAGTGCAGAATTCAATATTTGCTTGCTCTGGTATTTTTGATATTTCTTCACCCAAAGAAGCTAATTCTTTGTTTTGATTTTGATGGACAGCACTGCAATCCTCTTCAACAGATGTCATATTTACTTTTTGCGGTCTGATGACATTAGGGTTGTCATTGACTTCATTCTCCTGTGGGCACGATTCCTTTATGTCAACTTTTTCATTCTCCAGTCCGTTGTTGTCTTCCATCCTTTCATATGACGTTTTTGTACATTCAGGTGTTGCGATCGTATGTCCCTTTAGATCATCAGGTGTTGCGGTCGTATGTCCCTTCAGATCATTAGGTGTTGCGGTCGTATGTCCCTTCAGATCATCTGGTTGATCCTCCATGCTAGTCATGTTTTCACTTACAGAGATGTCTGAGTAGCATCCCTCAATTTGATTGCACTCCACGTTTGTATCTTCTTGAGTTGGAAGTCCATCTTTGTCATTACAGCTCTCAATAGTATTCCTTTCGCTGGTTGAAATCGCTGAGGACTCATTTTGGACCGCATTACAATTACCATTTTCTACCACACTTTTGTTAATCCCTTGTAAACATTCAGATGGATTTTGTACAGCTATCAATTTTGGGGAACTTGGGCAAATGATTTCAATCTCATTTGCAAATGTCACATTTTCAGGGTGGGTGAAAAGCCATTCTGATGGACTTCGTTTTGACGGAGAATCTGTTCTAGGCTGTCCAGTTGGACTATTAATGAATCTACAAGGCTCTGTTTGGTTTACCTCTGTGTCCGAGCAACTACTGACATCTGAAAAATCCTCAAGAAGTGATGAAGCTAGAAGTTCACAGTTTGGTTTAAGTCTTTGCAACTCTGCTGAATAGGATGACGTCAAGGGTTCAGATGAAGACAATCCATTCATGGCCACATCTTTAATTTCAGCGTCTTCACATCTCAAGGATGTATCCTTCAACACGAGTTGTTCGTCAGTCTGCCAAGGTGTTTCTCCATAGTAGTTTTCGTAAGCACAATCAGAGGTGGAATTTCCAACACTTGAAGTCGAGTAATAGTTTGTATCAAATGTAGAGTCTGTTGCAGAGGCAGCGTGTGATGCTAGGGAGGTGGAGAACTCATGTTGCTCCACAAAGGTCTCAATATGTTGGGCAAGACTTCCTTCTGGCTCTGATGTCCTCAACATCTTTGACTCGGATGACAGTGGTGTGACAGTTTGAAAGTATGAATCCCATTCATGAGTCATTATCCTTTAGGAATCTGGAACAGTAAGGACCCTTCCTAAAATTCAAAAGCAAGACATTATAAAATAGAAGGAAATTACAAGGAACCAATGCATATGATTAATGAGTCTAACCTTTCTTTGAGAGTAGAAAGACTAGGGCTTTTCCGGAAAGGCGTTGCATCTGAAAGGATCTCTGAAAATAAAGGAAAACCGCATTTTAGAGAACCAAAAAACGGCAATGTCTTTTACTGCACCACTAGTTATGGTTACCATCGTAAGACATATTTGCCTCTGACGTTGAAACAAGATGTTCGAATACATGATACTAAAAGACTAATGTCTTCTCCCAAAATGCCTTCACTGTCTGACATGGAACCAGTAGAGGTGGAAATTCCGTTGCAAGGACGCAGGACAAGAAAGTTAAAAAAAAAGGCGGGGGGGGGGGGGGGGGGGCAGGAGGGACGGACTGAAGACGGACTTAAGTGTTTTTCTTTTTCCGTTTAATGGTCCCTCTTCAAGTCAAGTGCTAGCTAAACTCTCAGTCCTTCTGACAGATCGTTTTGGCACAATAACAAAAGAGAATTGAGAAGTTTCTGAAATCAATTGAGGGACAAATGACAGAAATTATGATCAACTCTTTTCAACACTGTCAACCAAATCGTGTAAGGTATTACCACCGGAGGGTCTTTTGTGTCACTGTGGTGGTCAATGAAGTGCACTTTTAATGTGCTTTATCTACACCATAAGAGCTTTACCAAGCCATAAATACACATTTAGGAAAAGATCGAAACGTGCTGTCAAACCCGCACTTATTAATAATTCAATGAATTAAATCCGCATAGGACGCAGGCCCTGTTAAAACAGTGGTTCTTACCTTGTTGGAGGTACTGAACCCCACCAGTTTCATATACACATTCACCGAACCCCTCTTTAGTGGAAAAAAAATCAAATGCAAGACAATGTATTTTACCGGTGCACAAAATGGGCCGTGCATGGACATCACCTTGTTCAATGAACAAAAACAACACAATGCATGTAACTCACAACAAATTACATACCTGCAAATCAGTGTGACTTCTGCTGTTGCCTTTGAGAGATTCACAAATTCAAAATAAAACTTCTAAATTGAGAAATTATGGCATGAACGTTGCCCACACGCCAGCAGAAGGCAGGGAGTGTCCACACAATTGCACTTGTACCTTTTTATAAAAAAAAGTTATGATAATAGGAGTTCTAAAAAACATATTTACAGTATTGTACCTTGCTATCAAAAAGTTGTTATAGTAATAAGATATTTCTAAAAACATATTTACAGTATGTACACTTGTACCTTGTTATAAATAAGTTCGTAAAATAAGAGTTATAAAAACATATTTACAGTATGTATACTTTGGCTACATCTACATATGTTACACATACGCACACACACGTATTATATTTATATTATTTATACATTATTTTCTGTATGTCATTTATACTACGTATTAATATAGTATTTACATGTTTGAAACTATTATTTAATGTTCTAATGATAACATATGCACTTACATACACACACACACATATATATATATACATATATATATATATATATTATAAATTAATATACACTTGTATGTATGTTAAAAATGAGAGGGTGACACTAATTCGCGGATTTTCACATATCACGGGTGGTATTGGAACCAATTATCCATGATAAACGAGGGATTACTGTATAGCAAAATCCAATTCTGAGTGAATCAAAATTAATCCAAGCAAGCCATCTTGCGTCTAACACAAAAATCCCAAAGATGGAAAAAGTCTTGTTCCTCTTGAGCCTCTCTCAGCCTGCCGGGATACCACAGGTAGCCTCAGCAGCATTGCTCAAGACAGTTTTAGCATTGCGCAAGACTGTACCTTCCACAGGCTGCAGCTGTGTCCGGTCTCACTTGTTCTACCAAACGTGTCCCACCAACCATTTTCCACCAACAGTATTACAATTCACCCCTTGTGTCCCTTCCCAAACACATTACATCAATAAAAACACCTTTTCATGTTGATTACATACAAAATGTGGATAAAACATCAATATTGCATATATGTAAATCATTGATTAATCATTAGTTTCACCTATCAACACTTGATTAAACGGATTACCCATAAATTTGGATAAATCATCACAGTTGACTAACGATGCTGATTAAACATCATAACCAACGGATGGATGGCGAATCTCCTGGCTCTATCCGTAACCTCTCCTCCGAAGCATTCCCAAGGAGGCATCCAGGGTTAGGGTTATTGAACCCTCATGTGATTAATCTCAATGTGGAGGAGCAGCGTCTTGATTCTGAACCCCTCTTGGATGACTAAACTTCTCACTTTACCTCTAAGGGAAAGCTAGGACACACAGTAGTGGAAAACCAACTCAAAGTCTTGTATTTGGGATCTTATGGGCCTCAGTCCACAGCTCATTACCATAGAGTTCCGTCTTTTGGCTCATCTTCATCATAACAGACCATCACAGAGTTTGTATCACTTCAGATGCCGCATTGATCCACCTGTAGATGTTCCACTCCTCAACTCTTCCACTCGGGGTAGGATTTAATCCCTGACTTGTCGAGGGCACTACACTCTCCCAACCATGTACCACGGTCTGGTGTTGATTTTCATCCCAAGCAGCTCAGAAAAATAAATAAATGGACGGGTGACTTTTCATACCAGTCCCCTTTCATTATACAAACAAAAGCACATCATTTGAAAAAAAAAAAAAGTGAAGCCACCAAACCAGACACCCTAAATCCCTTGGCTGCACCTAGATATTTAGTCCATAGAAACTACTGTACGAGGGTGGTGATTCCGTACTTCTAGAACACCCCTCACAACATCCCCCTGAGATCCACGGTTGAACACTTTCCCATGTTCACAAAGCACATATACAGTAGACTGGTTGAGCAAACTCTTATACAACCTTAGTTACCCTGCCAGGAAGATAACCACACTGCTCCTCCTGAATCTGAGATTTACTGTAACATCACAACAGATCCTCCTCCAGCAGCCTCAAAAAGACCTTACCAGGGAGGCTATGGAGTATGACCCCCCTGTAATTGGAACAAACCCTCTGGTCCGCCTTCTTATAAAGTGGAACCACCACCCCAGTCTACAAACCCAAAGGCAGCGTCCTGATGTCCGTGAATCATCAATGGAATGTGGCATCAGCTTGTCAACCAGAACAGGTCAATAACATTCAAAGCATTTAGTAACTCTGGGCTGATCTATGGGCTTTGTCCCCAAGAAGCTTTTTAACCACCTCGGTGACCTCAATTTGGAGATAGGAAAGGCCGACTTTGAGACCCAATACTGCATTGGAATACGTCTGAGGCATGAAGGCATTTGAAGTATTTCTCCCAACAATTCACAATATCCCAGGTCCAGAACAACAACACCCCCTCCTCACTATTCAGTGTTGACAGTGCATTGCAATGGAAGAAAGGAGATTGGACTCTGTCTGTCTCTTCCTCCGGGACATTGTCAAAGTCAAAAGTCAAAGTCCACTTTATGGTCAATTTCTTCACATGTTAAGACACACAAAGAGATCGAAATTACGTTTCCCACCATCCCACGGTGACTAGACACAGTACACAACACAATCAATCTATCGGAGGTGGGCGTTGAAATTCTTTCTGACAGAGGACTCTGCCAAATGTTTCTAGTCTGGTAGAAGCTCAACACCCCCTAATACGGAGGCAACACACCACCAAGTGGTAGTTGGTTGACAGCCCTGCCCGTCTCTTCACTTGAGTGTCCAATACATTACTGCTGATGTCACAACCGCAAAGTCCATCAGCAAATTTCAGCCTAATGTGTCCTGGTGCCAACGCGCAGAGGTCCAAAAACCTCTGGAATACGAAGCCCCAGACAACTTGAGATTAACACAAACCCCTCTACCACGAAAAGGTGATAGCTCAGGGAGGGGGATTTTCATATATACAAAACAAATAATTGAAGATGAAAAAACATACCTGATGGATCCAAATGCTTGTGAGCCTCAAAATCTGGAGGATCAGTAAATTCTCCTTCCCTGTACATAGACGAAAATGCCAATATTACTGCTAGTAGTTTCCATTGCTTCAAATAAAAATAAATTAATTTCTGGTCATAGTTCTGCGTGTTAGCTACTATACAGATTAATGCAGGTGACCAGTTATCTAAAATGCTCCACTAGTGTCTCTTTCCACAACCTTGTAAAACAAAGAGCTAACACCCTCTGCACTGATTAGCCAGTTTGCAGAGGTGACCCCCAAAACCTGTTCACTCTCACGCCCACTCGGCTTTCTCTCAATAAATAGTCTCTTGCAAGGGGCAAAAGTTAGACTGCTTTCAAGGACCTCTGTACCACACAGCGGTGATGATGGCTTTCTCCGCTTGCAAGCGTAAAATGGGCAAGCTGTCGCACGTGTGGTTCTTGCATAAAAGGTAGAGTGGAGGAAACTATCAAGGCGATATTTCATTATTTTGCTCATAATTTGATATGAAGGATACCAAGGATATGGTTGTTGACTTCCAGAAGGGTCACACCCAACACCTGCCACTGACCATTAACGGTACTGTGGTGGAGAGAGTGAGCAGCACCAGATTCCTGGGGGTGCACATCAGTGAAGACCTCTCCTGAACCAACAAAACTGCATCACTGGCGAAGCGTCCTCTCCAGTTGTGTAGCTGCACTGAATACAACATGAAGGCCCTGCAGCCCATTGTGAACACAGCTGGTAGGATTGTTGGTGCTTCACTCCCCTCCCTGAAGGACATTTACACCTCCCATCTCACCCGCAATGCGACCACGATTGTGTGTGATGTGAGTCATCCTGCTCACACTGTTTGATCTTCTGCCCTCTGGGAAGAGGTACAGAAGCCTGCGCTCCCGCACCACCAGACTCACCAACAGCTTCATACTCCAGGCAGCTAGGATCCTGAACTCTCTCCCCCCTCCACTGCATAATTTATTTATTTATTATTTATTCATCGCTCTTATTTATTCATTGTATGTGCCTTCTTGTTTTTACTTTTTGTGTAGTTTATAATATAATATATATGTATATATTGTGTAATATGTCTTGTCACCGTGGGATAGTAGGAAACGTAATTTCGATCTCTTTCTTGACATGTGAAGAAATTGACAGTAAAGCAGACTTTGACTTTGATCATTCAAGACATTAAACCCAGTCGATTAAAATCATCTGATTGACAAAGTGAGGGGCACACAGACATGCAAACGGACGCCTGCAAAGTAGGAAAAGCCCTCCATGAAAGATTAATGTCTGAGGTAACCGATGTATAGTATCTCCTTTGGCTTGGCTCACATTTAGTGGGAAAGAACAAGTAAAAAATGACAAAAACACAAGTTGCATAACAATTTGGTACCCAGTGTACACTTGCTGCTTGGCCATACAGTGATCCCTCATTTATTGCTGGTACTTGTTTTCATGACTCCACATGACAGGTGAAAATCTGTGATGTGGAGTCAATATTTTCACAATATTTGCACATGATTTTTATAATTTTATCTTGAAACACTTTATTTTATTTTTAAACATTTTTTAAAGATTTTAAAGTTAAACTGGCATTTTGAAACATTCTTTAGGGCTCCAATAAAACTCACAAAGTCACAAAAAAACTAAGCGCGTCATGGCTCTCGCTGGTCCGGAACTGCGCGCTCATCAGTGCTGATCGCTGCCACCAGTACTGATTAGGACATGTATTTAAACCCTGCAAGCCCGTCAGTCTGCAGTGGTTCGTCTGCCTCAATACACGTATACCTGCCACCTGGTTCTGCTATGCCACGTGATTTGCTGCTTAGCGAAAGCCTATTTTTATGATCTGCTTTGGACTCAGTTTGGCTCGACCTTCTGCCTGTCCCCAACCACGAGCATGCTCTGCCCGTCTGCTTTGATGCTGCACGACGCGCTCGCCGACTGACTCGTCAGCTTGCCTCATCATCCTGTTCTGTCAGCATTCCAGCCCTCCTTGTCTCCTTTAAACTTTCCCCAAATAAAGAGCCCGGGTTCCAATGCGTTGTTCTGCCTTGTTCGTGACAAAACAAAGCACAAATCAGAGATGCTGCTGATTCTGCTGAGGCGAACAAAGTGGAAGTGTATACGTAGCAGGAAGCAGATAAAGCATGGTTAGAACTGCTTTTACAGCTCTAGGTCAATCAGAAGTGAGGCTACAGATCAACATGTTCCGGTTGGTCTCGTCTCCTCTAAAGGCCAATAGTATGCTGTAAAGTCATATGGGCAGACAATGCCCTGCGCTCTAAGTGACACCACAAAAAGCCGCAGGGCACCGAATATATTCTCAATTTTTGTTTTCATAAAAACTCGCGATGCACCAAGGCCACATTAGGTGAAGGGCGAGGCAGTGAGGGATCACGGTATACCTCCTATGTTCTACAAGTGATAGTAACACACACAATTGGTAATTAATTGATAGAAGCATGACAAAACGAACTGATGCAATCAAGCCGCCAATTCACACCAGTAATCTTACATCAAAATAAGGGCAATTAGCATAACTAATGTGCCTAATAACAGCTCATGACAGTTACAATTTTACAAAGCAGAGAATCAAATTATCTCCCCAAACATTTAAAAAGAACATTTTACCAATGATTGCAATGCAATGACACTGGAATATTTTCATTCACTTTTATCATACTGTCAGAATCAAATCTGTTCGTAATTGTCACATTTGAAATAAATCATAGGTCAAGTGCAAATTTAAATTTTTATGAACATAATATAGTTGTTGACATTTTTACACAAATAAGATCTGTAATTAAAATATAAGGGTTACTATACCACGGCTTGAAATACATGGACTCGAGTGCTCCGATGAACACTTTGGTGCCAGTCTCTCTTTCTTTACTTTATATTAATAAAACGTTAAATAAAGTATAATGACAACCTTTGCAGTATTTGTTTTTGTTGTATTAAAATGGCGTGAAATAAAGACTAAAAGAGATCATTAAAGTTAACTTAATTATGGTAGGTAAACATACTATTGTATGTCATTTTGTAAAATGTGCAAGTGCATGTTTTTATTCGTAGATTACAGACTGCCAGATTACTGGACAACCCGTAAATACACCCAATGGACAACCGGCTAAATATCAACAAACAGTCTGCCTCAAAAAAGATATTTAACTCAGAGTAGTGGGGGCACTGTCTGACTTCAGTCGAGTGATTCTCGAGTATTGATACCGTCCCCCTCGTGTTCGGGTTCTGAGTGACGGCTTGGAAGGCTAACTACTAGGATGCTAGCTAGCATGTTATTTAACCAGCTTGCCAGTTTTGACATCAACCAGCCAACGACTTGCAGTTCGGTCCCTTACCGTTCAAGAGCTCCGTCCCGTCCTCCAGTCCGGAGTTTCACGTCTCGGAGCTGTTGTCCTTCGTTTCAGTACGCGTCACTTGCTCTTCCGACTCAAAGACGGTTTTATTTTCCGTTTTCAGTAATGCCTCAAGCAGACTAGTAGGGTACAGAGCAGTCCGAGGGGTGTCGTCAAGTCAGATGGCCGTCGATCTCTGCGAGACTAAATAGACTACTAGCCCTCCTTTTTCCGGAATAGAACACGGTCATCCTCCATTTTCCCTTCTTTGCGGATTTTTTAGACAATGTGCCGCAAACGTCTGCGTGGATCCAAGTAGGACCAATAGCAAGGGGTGGGGGAGTCGTGAAGAGCCCGCCTCTACGTTCTATGGCGCGAATCGTCTGCGACTACTTCCGGTCCTCATTGGTGCTCCTTGCTGCAGTCGGTCCTACCTCCCTGATGTTCAGGCTCTGTGGTGTGGGTTCGACTGCCTCTGTGTCTCAGGGTGAAGTCCTCATCGGGGTTTACGTGTGCCACTATTGCGTTTCCATACTTCAATGTTGGTGTGTTGGTGACATAGTTACTGTTGGTGTGTGTGCTCCTGTTGTGGACCAGATGGCTCCCTTGGCCTCAAAGGGTTAATCTGTTGCCCACCACCATTTTGTGAACAGGATCCACAACAAAATGGCGCAGCCTTCACTTGAGGACTAGCCCTCTAGTGGTGAAAATGGTTCATCAGTTACTATTATCAGGAGTATTTTATCTATTATTCGATATTGCGGATGAAAAATATCTGAAATGCTATATTTCGTGACTTCAAAAACTGTCCATTAAAGTAGTCACCATGGAAAGACAGTCACAGTGTCTGCATTGATATCTGCTATCATTATAATGCCTCAGTGCACCATGAGCCGGAGAGCTGGCACTAGGTAATAGGAATAGGAATAATTGCAATAGGTTGACAGTTGCTCATCTATAAGGACTTGGGGTTTGGAACTGGAAGGTCGTGTTAAAGTCCCACAGTGGACAAAATAAAGACTGTTAGTTGTTGAAGAGATGTTTGTCTGCTTCCTGGCTACTGACATGGTGCCCTTGAATGAGTCACAGTTATCCCCACCACCAGCTCATGAGGTGCAGTGCCACTTTCACTCTGAAATATGTCCTTGAGTGTCTGTAAGTGGTGTAATTTGGTGGTGTGTGATACAAAATAATTCACAGCAAAGTGTAAGTTAAATGTTCCCTTGAGGGATTATTATCAGTATATTTTAAATAGAAAGAGGTCAAACGGTACAGAAGATGGATGGATAAAATTCAGAACATTTTTTTGTAGGAAAGGAACAGTGTCTGTCTTGGCATGTGCTGTTAATCTTATATGGTCTCTACAAAATACACAGTACCCGATGACTTGAGAAACTGCCTGAGAAAAAGTGGCTTATAATGAACGTGGAGCTGAAAAGAGGTTGATAGATGGTGAGGTACAGATGTCCCTCAGTTATTTATATAACCGAATCTTGTAAATACCTGCAGTTCCCAACCATGCTTCAGGAATGTTGCACCCCAAGGTGATTTTTGAGTCAGGGCCTATAGTTTAATACTGTAATGCATTATCCCACCCATCCAGCAGAGGGGGTTGTGTTGGAAAAAAAGAATGTGTTGAAAAAAATCGCAAACTTAAGTCATCTTTATTTTTCTGCATCGTATTGTGCGGCACCTCTGCACCACACGCCGCACACGACAACAAATTGACACCACACTTAATGTGCCACACGAACCACCTTTCCTGATTGGTCCATTTAGTCACATGGTCATCATAGCTTGTCACGCCAAACAGCCAACCATTCTAGGGTGTTCTGATTCACATTCAGCAAGTCAGCGTTATTCAGGCTGCATGATCTCAGAGGATATGCTCGATGGTCTGGGCGCCCTCTCCATACTCACACGACTGCTAAAGTATGGTTGTTCTGTTTTGGCGCGTAATGTTAGCATTGGGGTGGCTTGGTGGGGCACTGGGTCGCACGTCTGCCTCACAGTTAGGAGGGTGCTGGTTCAATTCCACCTCCAACCCTCCCTGTGTGGAGTTTGCATGTTCTCCCCGAGCCAGAGTGGGTTTTCTCTGGGTTTCCTCCCACATCCCAAAAACATGCTTGGTAGACCGATTGAGCACTCCAAATTGCCCCTAGGTGTGAGTGCGAGTGCGGATGGTTGTTCGTCTCTGTGTGCCCTGCGATTGGCTGGCAACCAGTTCAGGGTGTCCCCCGCCTGCAGCCCAATGACGGCTGGGATAGGCTCCAGCACACCCGTGACCCCCGTGGGGACAAAGCGGTTCAGAAAATGGATGGATGGATGTTAGGATTGGTCTCCTTACGGATTAACAGGGTCACGACGAGAACGTTCCTAACTTGACCCCAGTCACATGGTGTGATGACAGCTTCCGGAATTTGCCATAAAATGCAGAGGAAACGCCACAGAGGCCGCCCGCATGGGTCCAGACATGTTTTTAGTGTTCAAAAAGTTTGTCTGCTTGACTGTTCCTGGCTTTAAAGAGTCACTAGTATCCCCGTGAGCAAACTCTGACTCAGTTGTATATGCAATGGAATGTCTATGTAACACTACCAGAAGTAACATGGTGGGACGGTGACGCACTGGTTAGCACATCCACCTCACAGTTCTGCGGGTGTGGGTTCCATTCCACCTCCGGCCCTCCCTGTGTGGAGTTTGCATGTTCTCCCAGTGCCTGCGTGGGTTTTCTCCAGGTCCTCAGGTTTCCTCCCACATCCCCAAAAACATGCTGGGTACGCTTATTGAGCACTCCAAATTGCCCATAGGTGCGAGTGTCCAACTGCCCGATGACTGCTGGGATAGCCTCCAGCACACCCGCGACCTCCGTGGGGACAAGCAGTACAGATAATGGGTGGATGGACAGAAGCAACACTTTGGATTTAAAAGAAAAAAGTCTCCAGTCCACTCACAATGTCCTTTTGAGATGTCCTTAAACTTTGTCCGTAACAGAAAACATGGTCATGAAAGGGGACTTAAAAACTAGACAACATCCAATAGTTTTTCTGTAAAAATTTAATAAAAATAAAATCACACTGAATAGCCATCTTGTTGCAATGAACTGGATAAACAAGATAAAAATAAAAATAAATCGTGACGATGTGGGTTATCATTGACAATACCATTGAAAGTAACAATTTCTCCAGGTATTGGGTGAAATTTTCTGGTTAACTACGGGAGAGACAATGTTCATAATCAAACCCAGCTATTTCACTTTGTGAATTGTACGAGTGCTGCAGAAGTATTTGAAATTACTAAGAGCTTTTCATAATGTCCTCACGTTCAAAATAGATTCTGTCCTCACGCCACAGGAAATTGTAATTTTAACATCGCAGAACTGAGGCAAATGTTTTCTTCAATATTTAATCATGTGCATGTCAGAAACAGTTTAACTCTTCGAGAGCTTAATTCATGGCAAAAACCATAACTTGGAGGTCAAATATCATAGTTACCCATTTTTTTCTGAGCCATGAGAAGTCTGGTGTTGAAGAAATGTCTCCAAGAGTGAGAATGTCTCTGCACACTCAGTGCATTCAAAGACAGCACTGGACTTTCCTGTGTCATTTGGGGTGTGGTCCACTGTTTCATCGTCCTCTAGGTCACGTACATGACTCTTCACGGGCTTCCCGTTTGTACCTGTAGCATGAGACGATCGCTCCACATTAGGTTTATCCCAACCGCTTGGGTGATTCTTTAGGTGAGCCTTAAGTGCGGAATCACTCATGAATTTGGCAGGACATCGGGGACACTTATTGTGACATCTTTTGTGAGAACGCAAGTGACGCTGGTAAACATAGGCCAACCAAAATCTCTTCCCGCATTCTTGACATTTAAATTTGAACCGGCCTGCTTTCTTTGGTCTTGTCCTGTCTTGATAAACTTCGGTTGCGGGTTGCTTGTGGTCTAAATTGTGGGGCTGTGGTCGTAATAAGTGTTTCAATCCAGGTTTCTTTTCTATGTCGTCTTTGTGATTAAGCGTTAGATGCTTTACTAGATCACAGCGCTGAGGAAAATGTCTAGCACATAATGTACATTTGTGCATGGTACCCTTATGGTATCTCATGTGCCTCGACAAACTACTCGAGTGACTGAAGACACGCTGACAAATCTTACAGGGATATTGTTTTCTATTTTTACTTTTTGCCCTCTTACGCCTCGATTTAAGGGTTACTTTTTTCATTGGGTTGATTAATTCTTGATTTACTTGATACAGTTCCTTATTCTGATGTGTCAGCTGATGCTTTTTAAGTGTGATTAAATTTAGGAAACACTCCCCACATAAACCACATTTGTATGGTGTGACAATTTTGTCGCTCTTATCCTGATCACACATATCATTACCGTCCTTACGGTCATTAAAGTTGCCATTACTGTAACAGTTCTCACGTGGTCTATCCTTATTGTTTTTGGACTTCACTTCAATTTCAGATGCAAATGCAGCATTCGATGCTTTACCTTTACAAAGGTGCTGTGCGTGGGTCTGAAAATCTGACAACCAAAAGAAATGTAATTTGCATTTGCGACATGGATACATTTTGTGAAACTTGTTTTCCTCATTGTTCTCCGAATTTCCAGCAGTGGCAGCAATATGACTTTCTTTTTGGTGAGCAAACAAAGCAAATGCTTTAACAAATCGCTTTCCACAATCACTACAGGAATGGAACCGGTCTCGTGCATGTTCTTGGAGATGTTTCTCCAGAGCTTGTCCACCTTCAAAGATCTTGCAGCATAAAGTACACCTGTAACTTAGCTCTGAATTTCTATACTGATGGTGACAATGTAAACTTTGCAAACTGTTGAATGATCTACTACATATTTCACAACGGTAATCGTCCTGGGGAGGCTTTTCCTTTTCATTGTTCAAGTCCAATGACTTCTGTGTTTTTGGGTTACGATTGGGGTTTTCAGGAATGGGCTGAGGCCTTGGTTTAGGAGATGAAGGTTTGACAGCAGGTGTAAAATGTGGCGGGACTCCAGGGGATGGTGGTTTAGCAGAGGAAGGAGATAGTGATAAGCCATTTAAAATTGCCAGTGTGCCATTTTCTTGCAGCACATATTCTCGAGGGACTTCAAATCCATTTGATGAACCATCAAAGGAAAACGATTCCAAAGGTCCGTGAATGGCCATGTGGGATAACACTTGTGTGTAATGGGAAAATCCATCACCACACTCCGTGCAAATGAAGGTACATGGATCTCCACCTGAGACACTGTTCAATGCTTTCTGCCTTTCCATGATAAAATGATGTGGTCCATGTGCTGAAGGCATCACTTATGAGAGATGAAAAGAAACTATCCAAACACTCACAAAAATAATTTCCATGAGGAATTCAATAAGTCCTCAGTCTCTCAATAAACACGATCCAATAATGGGTTCTTCAACATTCCACATGCTCATAGGTTCTTCATCTTTTAACAGCACCTGGAAGAAGAAGAACAAAATCAAAATCATTCTTAAATAGCACCTGGAAGAAGGGAAAAAAACTATTTACTCAATAATCAGCCACTGATAAGAGATGTTCTGACACCATCAGAAAGAAAATGATACACAAGCAAGGTATAGGCTCTGAGACCATCTCCCAGAAACTTGATATTTGTTACCACAGATGGACATTCAGAAAATTAAGATCCAAGGGACTATAGCCAACCCCACGAGATGTGGCCGCGGGAGAAAAATTGATGACAAATCGAAGATAGATAATACCAATGGTAACAAATGAGCGCAGAACCACCTCCAGAGAAATTAAAAGTGGAGTCCAAGATCAAGGTACATTAGTGTCAGATTGCACAATCATTCATTCATTGCCTGAGCCAAATTGGACTTCATGCTACGAATGACACCACTCCTGAAAATAAATAGCCAAAGTACATATTAAGTTAAACATCAGCACCAAGAGGCATTCTCTTTAGAATAGTGATGGGCTGACAGATGAGGTTAGACTGAGGTGCCTATGGACCACGATGTTCACGGGACGACATTGATTAGGTTTATAGGGTTTTAGAAAATTACACTTAAGAAACATCAGGAAGCAGAACTGGAGGTGATGGAATACAAAAGTTGTGTGTCAAAGTCAAAGTCTGCTTTATTGTCAATTTCTTCACATGCCAAGACACACAAAGAGATCGAAATTGCGTTTCCCACTATCCCACGGTGACAAGCCATATTAGAAAACATTCAAGAAAACAACACAAAAAGTAAAAACAAGACGGCACATACAATGAATAAACAAGAGCGCTGAATAAATAAATAGATAAATAAAAAAAGAGGAGCAAAAATGGAGCAAGTGTGCATACAGCAGACAGTCAGAATATAGCGCGAGAGTAGTGCAAGGCAGCCGCCAACGTGGCCCAAAAGGTCAGGACGTTATGCAGCCGAGGGTGGAGGGGAGAGAGAGTTCAGAATCTTAACAGCCTGGAGTATGAAGCTGTTGGCGAGTCTGGTGGTGCGGGAGCGCAGGCTTCTGTACCTTTTCCCAGAGGGCAGAAGATCAAACAAAGTGTGAGTGGGGTGACTCACATCACACACAATCGTGGTCGCCTTGCGGGTGAGATGGGAGGTGTAAATGTCCTTCAGGGAGGGGAGTGAAGCACCAACAATCCTACCAGCTGTGTTCACAATGCGCTGCAGGGCCTTCATGTTGTATTCAGTGCAGCTACACAACTGGAGAGGACGCTCTCAATGGTGCCACGGTAGAATGTGGTTATGTTGGCTTGTGGAGCACCTGCTCGCCTGAGTTTCCGCAGGAAGTGCAGGCGGCGCTGAGCTTTCTTCACCAGTGATGCAGTGTTGGTGGTCCAGAAGAGGTCTTCACTGATGTGCACCCCCAGGAATCTGGTGCTGCTCACTCTCTCCACCACAGCACCGTCGATGGTCACTGGCAGGTGTTGGGTGTGACCCTTCCGGAAGTCAACAACAATCTCCTTGGTCTTGCTGACGTTCAGCAGGAGGTTGTTGTCCCTGCACCACGTGGCCAGAAGGTCGACCTCTAACCTGTATTGAGTCTCATCGCCCTTAGCGATGAGACCCACCAGTCGTTGTGTCGTCAGCAAATTTCAGCATGCGGTTGTTGCTGTAGGTTGCAGTGCAGTCATGCGCCAGCAGGGTGAAGAGCAGAGGACTGAGCATGCAGCCTTGGGGGGGCCCCCGTGCTCAGTGTGTGGGGGGGTTCGGAGCGACCAATCATCCATCCATTCTCTGAATCCATTATCCTACGGGATAGTACCTATCCCAGCTGACTGACAGGGTACACCGTGAACTGGTCATCAGCTTGTGACATACATAGACGAACAACCCTTCGCAATCACGCTCATGCCTACGGGCAATTTTGAGTGGTCAATTGACCTTACCATGCATATCTTTGGAAACTGGAGTACCTGGAGGAATCCCACACTGGCACGGGAAGAAAGTGTAACCCTAACCTAACCCTCCACACTGTGAGGAGAATCGACCACAGTGCCGTCTTTAGAGGGACAGCCGAGGTTAATTGTTTTGTGGACATCGCGAGAGCAGACTTGGACTGCTATACACATTGAGAGGAGAGAGTGAGTATATCGGTAGAAGGGTGATGAGATTGAAAGAAAGACTTAAGCTAAGGGAATGTTGATGATGTTGTGTGGGAAAACACAAGGCCAGGAATTGGTGTTATAGAGAAGGATGCAGAAGAGATAAACGGGATATAACAAAAGGAAATGAAGATGCTACAAAGCTTGATCGAGAAAGTCTTGTGGACAGAGGACACAAAACTGGACTCAGCATGTTTACAGAAATACCATGGAAAGAACAATTTCTCTACTGAGATATATGGGGGGAGGTTCTGTTATGGGCCTGCTTTGCAGCATGTAACACGGGGTGCCTTCCCTCAGTGAAATCAGAAGACTATTAAAGGGACAGTAAATTGAGACCAACATTGGCACTTGTGTGAAAGGACTATATTAAAAATGACGTCAGTACTACAATTCCCCCCTGAAAAAAAATCTCAGAAGTGATTTAACGGTATTTTGAACATAGTGAGGACGGACCTACTGACCCCCATTGGGTGGAATCTGCTTGATTGACACATCAGCCTAAAGCGAAGGCATGTTACTCTTGTTTTCTATCTTGCTTACAATGTTTGGTCAATGTCCTATTGTTTTGAAACATGACAAAAGAAAAGGAACAACATATGTCTATTCACAAAGGATGAAAGAAATTAGGCTTGAGGCTTGCTGTGGACTGCGCTGGCCCGCAGCTCAGGGAGAAGGCTTGCCGCAGACCGTGTCAGCAGGCACGCCGCGCAACGAGGAGGCTTGCTTAAGAACCGCATCGACTGCGTTCCAATTAAATTTCGGATAAATAACTAAGATAACCCCCCGGAGGTCGGCTTGTTGGAAAGATTGGGAGCACGAGACTTACCTTGACCCTTTAAATGAGTGTGGTCGTTGAAAGCACCTCCTTTTCGGATAGGCGGCGGAGATGGTACCCCATACGTGGACTTCAGGGGAAATGTAAATCAAACGAACCTTTGCCAATTTCAATTGAATAATGACGTATGAACAATTTAGCTTACATTAAGCCCCTCGGAACAAGTCATGTTTGCATCTGTTGATGACTGGTGAAAGGAAATAGACAAATGTCTCAGGGCAATTTAGCTGAAGAGAGGCTACTTACTCATTTCTTGCTCTTGAATCATCCATGGAAGAACGAATCGTTTTATGGGCACCAGTAGAGACATCCACATGCATTTTGATGCTGGTTGATCCCCATTATTTTGACATTTTAAGCAATGTCTGTACAATGATTTCCAATGGGAAAATTGTGATCACTTCCTTCTGTGACATCAACTAAGAAATAAAGGGGAGGGGGGCCCAATTCCTCATTGAATGTGGGCGTTTTTAAAGGCATTAGTTGTTTCATTATTTCTCCAAAATGAATGGATAAAATAGAATATGCTAACTAATTCATAAATTGGGCTAATTAATGAAAATGGACTATCATCGCTTTTGTGTCTCTTGTGGCTGACGCAATCAATTGGATGGGCTACCTAATGGAATTTTAGGTTAGCTATACAACCGAATGGGAATTCCCCTGATTTCATATATTAGATCGAATGAAACATTCTATGACCTCATAGCCCTAGCACCTATGGCAACCTACTGTGGTTGTGCAGCTTTAGCTAGTTGTCGGTTACTTCCCTATTTCACTTTTTTTTTCGCCTTACTCCACCGAAAGATTGTTTCGACCAAAACAAACACCTCCATGCATCCTCAATCATCATACACATAAGATTGATTAACATAAACAGTTGATTAACATATGTAACACCAAACCTACTAAACTGTGATTATATTAACACATGAATTATAACACTTAACAATCATGGGCACCCCTACGTTAACATATATTATCTTAACACATGAAACATAACTACGTTAACAGATACTATTCTGCGTTACAGGTTATATATTTTAGTGGAAAGCAGAAATAAAAATTACATTAGATGTATAGTTGTGTCTAACTATGTGGAAATTTGGCCAGGTTTCATGTCAAGATTTGGCATCCTCTGCTGGCTAAATTTGGAATTACAAGGCCAGGTTGCTCACACTGTAGTGGTGAAATTTGGGACTACAACAAAGTCAATTTGCCGGAGAACAACCCAGCACACAAATACACACTTCATCTCATTGCATCACCTCAGGTTACATCATCAACAATGGCATGCATCCATCCATCACAACACTTGACACTCTTTAATGTATTTTAGCAAGGAATGTGCTGCCCAGTGCCAGAAAGTTTGGTTCCAGACACAGGTCACGCTTCTTGCAACAAGATAATGACCCAAAACACAGGGGGGACACCCAAGAACGGCATAGGAAAAACATTTTTGTACTTATTGTACTTTCTGCCATCTAGTGATTGAGCATTTAATTGTTCCGCCTGTCACTATCCATCACTAACATCAATAGATGAACAAAGATGTATTAAATGTAAAGTTAATAAAATAATTTCTGGATCAATTGGGATAAATTAAGAAACATTCCAAGACTTCTCTCAATAGTTGGGAATCACTGCCATAAACTTACATTCTGCAGATTGGTACACAAAAGGTTAGTTATACGCTATGGAGTAGTAATCGTTTAACGAAATACCATTTAAACTGCATTTTGCGGAGCGCAGTGTTCTATTTATATAGGGAATAAATGGAAAATGCAACTCACTCCAAGCACAACACCAGATGTCATTCACTATAAGCCTTTATAATACAATAATATAATTACCAACTAAATATATAATCAAGAGGTACTGTACAAGCATGTTGAAATCATGAAGGCATGACAGCAGGGAATTTAAAAACTGTCGATTTAGACCTGAACACAAACAGATGACGACTGGAGAGCTCCCTTAGCGCGGCCTATTTTAGGCTCTTCTCCGTGTATGTGCAATACAAAATTCACCTCTAAGTCCAACATATACACGATTTAACCACGAATGTGCAAAAGCAACAATTGTACTATACGCCATCTTATTTTGAGGCTTTTGTCTGTTTGTGCTTGGTAGCTAGGTAGCGTTAGCCACCCTTAGCATGTCGTCATAATTGTGACGTTTCAGTAACGAACGTAACCCAATCAGTATACAATTTTTTAACACAGCACTTACCGCAGCATCGATCACATTTGTTGACAACCAAGAGCAATTTGTGTCGGTTCCCAATAACGCTGGAGGTTGCTAGCGCAACGCTTCCTGCTCCAGGCACGGACCTTGGTGGATACAGGCCGGACCATCCAAAGATCCTGTTTAACAGATAGATGGTGCCCAATGAGTTTTTCCCGCGGACGAAATGTTACGACGCAGCCACTGCACAATCTGATTTTTATTTGCATTAAACGAATTACTTATGACCTAATGGTTGCAGGTAGAAGTATTAGTCAAGTGGTTAAACTCTTAGTGATGTTTACATTTTCTTTTTTAGACATATTGTCAGTAGAAAAAGGTTGTGTTTAGCAACCAAAGAGAATCTTCTTGTTTAAAACATCTCTGGCAACCCCCCCCCCCCCCCGAAGAAGAGGTTGTTGCTGTATATTATAATTTATAATATATATAATAATTTATAATATATATATATATATATATATATATATATATATATATATATATATATATATATATATATATATATATATATATATATATATATATGTATATATATATATATACACACAAAACAAACAAATGGAGATACAGTTAGTCTGGTGAACAATTTAATTGGTTGTTTATATATGCTGTTTTAATACAACACAGGAATAAGATAATATCCTGTCAGTGTTTCAAAATTTAAACATCTAGAACAGTCAACTAAAGCTAAGCAGGAATATCTCCATTTATGTTGCACTTACTGCAATGCAATGTTTTCGTATCCTTTAGCAAACTCAGACTTGATGAGTTTCACTGCCCTGAGTGGTTTCAACTGTCTTTGAGTCCACTTGAGATTGCTCTTCCTGGAAAGCATGCTGCAGTGTTTGCACAATAGATTTGCAAACTTTATCCTTGAAATCTTGTCCCATGAACACATAGAGAAGTGGATTTAAGCAACTGTTGATAAAGGCCAAGCTTGTGGCTATTGGGAGTCCATTCGTAATAACATTGTGCAACACTGAACTTGAATATGTGTAACTGGTTAATTCCAATAAAACAAGGATTTGAAAAGGAGCCCAGCAGAGAAAAAAAACAACAATAACGGCAGCAATTATCTTAAAGGTGCGACTCGATTGGCTGGCCAGGTTGGTATTATTTCTGAGGCGATGGATGATGGCAGCGTAACAGGACACAATGATGGTGAAGGGGATAGCAAAACTCAGGAGGAAGCGAGACACGGTTATCGCCTTATGGCGAAACAGTCGGAGTTGATTCAGCTCAGGTGTGTCTTCATCAGAAAATACAAAGTTGTTGAAGCAGTTAATAACTTCGTCACTGAAGAAGCCCGGCCCTGTGTCCCTGAAGATGAAATATGGAGTGCTTAGAATCAGAGCCAGCGCCCAAACGCACAAACTCACACGGGACGCCTTTGGGACACTGCGGTAGTTCTGGGCCCAAACAGGCAACATAACAGACATGCATCGGTCCATGCTGATCACCGTCAGGATGTAAACACTGGTGAACATGTTGAGAGCGCTAACTGCGCTTATAAGCTTGCACATGAACTTGCCGAATGGCCAGTGGAATCCTAAAGCGGTGTACGTCACACTGAACGGAAGAGAGGCCGTGAAGAGAAAGTCAGCCACAGCAAGGTTGAGGAACCATATTGTGGTAACGGTTTTCTTCATCGTGAATCCCGTTACCCAGATCACCAAGCCATTACCCAGCACGCCCAGGACAAAAGCTAAGGAGGAAACGACAGCTGACATGATGTTGAGAGAATCTCTCAACTTCTTATCTGGATCGGTAAAATTGGCGTAAAGGTCATTGAAGTCTTCTCCAGGTGCAGTGGTTTTAATAATTGGAAAGGCAGATGGAGTCATGCTCTCCATGGTCCTGAAATCTGAAAAGAAGAATTTTTTTTTTTCAGTCTTAATATCCCTACGTCACAGAATAAGCAATCATGCAAGTCATGCAATGTCGCAAGTTCCTCTGTTGTCGTTATTCCTGTTGGCTAACTTACAAACTGTCCTAAAGTTAATCGGGTCATCGGTCTCACATTCTATATACTTGATATATTTTTTAAGGTTGAATGCAAAGCACACTTTCCATTGTTTTGCATTTATTGGCACTGGAGAAAAGAATGAATCCATTTGTTATCTAAATGTTCCCCAACGTTTATTTAGCCAGGGCCTATATATTTTCCATTTGAAAAATCTCACAACAACAACAACAATGTAGAAATTTTTTTTACTCACAAATGTAAGAACACCTATCTTGCAAAATACAAGGCTAATGTATACTGCTATCTATACCAGCAGCATCGATCGGAGGATTTATTTCTCAACTTTAGATCTAATGCTGCCACAAATAAAGCTCCATTGCAATAAAGTAGAATATTGTGCAAAACTTAATTTTTGTTGTTTCATTTAAAAAGTGAAACTCATGTTGATTATTATATATATATATATATATATATATATATATATATATATATATATATATATATATTATTTTTTTAATATAATTTTGATGATAACAGCTTAAAGCAAATAGACATGTTGACTCAATTCTTTTTTTTTTGCTTTGGAAACAATAAAATTAATTATTAATGCAGAAATGAAATTGGTAGTAACATTCTGAAAAGTATTTTTTCCGGTGTGTTTGTTGTGCAATGAATAAAATAACCACCCAACAAAAAAAAATATCAATCCACTACTGAAATAAATAAAATGATCACCATATATGACAATCATCAAATTTATTGCGATAAACCCAAACTAAATGACAAACGTTAACAATAACATACGTACAGTACCGTCAAAGCTGTCCAGTGGGTTGAAGATGTGAAAAAAGGAGAAATTACCCAACTCCATCGCTCTAATAAAGCAACCGGTATGATGACACTCCACACTTTGGGCGAATTGAATTCATATCCGCTTTACACCCTTTTTTTCTTTTGTGTATAGCTATAGCAGCTTAAAATGATTTTAAAACATATTTCTAAACTAATAAACATATAAAACATATAGCAATAGATCTGTTCTCATTAGTCATTCATCCATCCATTTTCTGTAACATTTGTCCTCATTAGGACATTAGGTGAGCTAGAAAAATTATTAACAAATGATTTAATGGACAACCAAGTAACTAATTCTATAAGGCATCAAATAAATTAAAACAACAAAGAAAAAGAATGAAACCCATTTAAGAATCATCCATGAAATACATGCAACTAATATCACAAAACTCTTGATCATGATCAGTGTGCTTAATTAAGGACCAGAACGTGATACTTTACTCGATCTTGCCCACTATTGGCTATTAACTGACATTTAGACACAGTTACTCCTTTTCACACTCCCTTGAAAAGATACCATTTTGACAACATTTCTGTTTTCATTGGAGAAGCATAATTTGGTGCTGCTGTTTTGGTTAACAACAGAATTTTCCTTATCAAACTTAGGCGGATAATGAGGGCAAAGTTGACCTTGACAAAGCTGTGGTAATATCCTGCTTCGTTGGGTTCTGTGTAACTGGATAAATTGCTGGGTATCGGTAATGGCTCCAATTTGTGCGGTGTCCCTGTGTGAAAGAATAGGAACATTTAATGAGTGGTAACCATAACAGTTAAGTCAAATATACTAAAGTGTAACACAAGAAAATAGGCTTTATTTTCTTGTGCAACGATAATCAGAAGGAGAAAAAGCCAAAGCACACATTTAAAAAACCCCAAAACAGCAGAGCCAACCCCAGACGGGAATTAGGCCACAAAGCTCATGACCCTGACGGAGACCGTGGCTGCTTTTCAATAACAATATTCACATGATAGCCCTTCAATTTTGGGTGCCTTGGACTTGGCAAGTTCAGACTGGAAATCTGATCTTCAGGAATGGAACAACTCTGTAAAGACTGGAATCTTAGCAGACTGCATGAAGCATCATGGAATCACTAGCAAACTGGAGGGCACACAAATTACCTTACGGATGCAGCTCATCTAAAAAAAATAAGGGAACATTTTGAATCTGGAGATAAAATTAAACAAGAGTTTACATCAGCGCGCATAAAGCAGCCATTACAAAACAAAAAAAAAGATCATAAAAATCATAAAATAAAAAATGCCAGACAACACTCCTTGCTGGTTAAATATAAAACTAAAGGACAACCACGCAAAAAAGACAAACAATATAGAAATGAAAGTGAGCTCGTAAGTGAGCCACACACTCATTTGTAAACACACACACGCATATAAAAAGTATATACATACAAATGATTAAAAACTTCTCAATAGGGAGTTAAAAAAGACTTACATCATTTTAAACAGTCTGGATTGTTGAGCCACTGGAGGTCACTAGAGAGAGCAGATGAATGGTTGTTACACTCCGGCATCACAGAACGAATCCTTAAAAAAACACTTTTATTGTACATACATACTGTATTTATCATTTACATTTTTGTACATCACAATTATGCTTTCATAGACAGGCAATGTGCTTATATACCCAAACCCATCCACTGACAGATTGAGTCCATATCTCCTACTTAGAGGGGTCAAATAAAAGAGCTCATGCAGCTGCCATTTATGAATTACTAAACTGTATAACGTTGCTGGTTTGATAACATAATTTACAAAAATCAACTCCACCATCTTGATGGTTCAATCATTTGACCTACATTTATACACATTCCTAATTAGTGTAAAGTTAGACCATTTGTAGTGACCATACATGCATGCTAGCATAGTATAGAAATAACCTAAAAATGTTTAAGCCTACAAATGCATCACAGCTTGTTTGCAAAACAGTCATTGTAAAGATTGTTGGTGTGGATTTGTAGCAGTTGAGGCAAAAACTGTGATTATTTGTCGTATAGAATTACGATGGCTATGTACAATTACAGTCTCTACCATGAGCAGCTTTATACCTCAGCTTCAGAAAGAGACTTCTCTTTGCTTCGACTGGTGACCATTGAGTTTGTATAGGTGTACGAACGGGAAATCTCTTCCTGGAAAGCAGTCTCCAGTACTTTCAGGATGGATTTACGAACTTTATCTTTGAAATCTTGTCCCATGAACACATAGAGCAGCGGGTTGAGGCAGCTGTTGAGATAAGCTAGGCTGGTAGCTATCGGGACCCCGATCGTGATGACGTTGTCCAATATTTCGCTGTCGTAATCAGCCATGTGATTGACCAACTCGATCAGAGCAAGGATGTGATAGGGAGCCCAGCACAGGAAAAAAGTGGCAATGACGGCAGCGATAATCTTGAAGGGACGGCTTGACTGGCTGGCCAGGGTACGGTTCCGACGGAGGCGGTGGATTATCACGGCGTAGCAGGACACGATGACAGTGAAGGGAATGACAAATCCCAGAAAGAAGCGAGTCATGGTCATGGCCTGATGACGGAAATCTCGCAGCTGGGTCACATGTGGCGTGACATAATCATCAGAGAAGGCAAAGTTATTGAAGCAGTTGATGATTTCTTCATTGTTGTACGACGGCCCAGTGTCCTTGAAAATAAAATAGGGAGTGCTCAGAATCAGAGCCAGGACCCAAACGCCCAGACTCACACAGGACGCCTTCTGCACGCTGCGATAGTTCTGAGCCCACACGGGCCAGACCACCGACACGCATCGATCAATGCTGATCACCATCAGGATGTAAACGCTGGCGAACATATTGAGGAAGCTCATGGTGCTGTTCAGCTTGCACATGAACTTGCCGAAGGGCCAGTGGAAATCCATGGCGGTGTAAGTCACGCTCAAAGGAAGGAATGCTGTGAAGAGGAAGTCGGCCAGAGCTAGGTTGAGGAACCAAACGGTGTTGACTGTTTTCTTCATCTTGAATCCCGTTACCCAGATCACCACGCCGTTTCCCAACACGCCCAGGACGAAAGCCAGGCAGTAGACGATGAGAGACATGATGTTGAGAGATTGCCTCAGCTCGGCGTGGTCGTCCTTGTAGTCATACTCGTCCTCGTAAAACGTTTCGTTTGTGATGCTGGCATCTGAAACGTTTATATCATAGTAAGGCGTGGTGCCCATTACGTCCATCATTGTTCTGAGACCTGCAACAGAAACAGCAAATAACCCCACATTATCCCTTAGGAAAGAAAAAAAAAAAGTAGACGGTAGTAATTTTATGAGAATAAAGTCATAATGTTCAGAAGTACTCATTTTCAAACAAAAATTATAGCACTAACATTGTGGGCGGGGGAGATCAGATGTTAAGAACAAATTTAAAGGTGAATTCAAAAAATAATACTACCACAGGAGATTTGTTTTGCATTTTATGAGAATATATTTATATTTAAAAAAAAATTTGCAATATTAAATAGACAAATTGTATATACATTTGTTAAAGCAATAAAACATTCATTGTTTTTGGTCATATCAACACCATCATGCGTAACTGTCACGGAACACATACTTTGCATTTTTGACAAATGCGAAAACACCAAAATCATCTCTTTTATTCATCTTGTTCCATCATCTAACAAAAAGTATTGTTTAACCAAATAATTATAATGTTACCTAAAATAAATATGAATTAATTTGATGATGATAAGTATGTGCAAGACAAAGGCTGCTTGTGTTCATTTCATTCAATTTTCGCATCACATTATTTAGTGCAGTTTTATCCAACAATTGTGTAAATTGTTGAATTCTTTTGATAGTATCTTTATTATTTTCCCTCCCTCAACTTTAATTCATTGCTCAGTGGAGTAACGACATCTTTCTATTCATAACGATGGAAAACAAAAAACTAAGTGTTTCTTAAAGTTGTGCGCATAAAATAAGCCACCCTGAATAAAGCACTCAACCAGCCAGCGCGAACTTCTGTTTAATCAATCAAACCAATTGCAAATTCCAATTGCGTCTTATTTACTCAATCAACAACAAGCAGCGTGGTTCCAATCTTAATGACGATTATTGTTAAGTATAAGAAAAAAGAAAAGAGAAAAAAGACAATACCTTCTTCTGCTGTAGATGTGTCCGAAGCAAAGCTCTGATTTGACTGCTCCGTGCAAGCTGCAAACTTCTCGACTCAGTCTCATGAAATTGTCTGACGTCATCGGCCACATCGAGGCGGGACCACAAGCTCCCCTAAATCTACCCCCACTCCTACGCCCCCTCGTGCTTTTGTCATGTTTTTGTTCACTCTGCTCCTGTCTTGGAGAGATCAACATAATATGCAAGAAAATAAATGCAAGATTGTTCATATTGGATGGAAGATAAAGCACACACATGTACACACACGTTCACACACACAAGGTATGTGAGGACCAAGTGATGCCTTGTTACTGCATGTTTTTTTTTTGTTTTTTTTGAAGATGTATAAGAGCAATATTCTTTTGGGAAAGTCCAAAAGTAAAAGCATAAACACAATCAAACAAAGTGAATCATCAGTTGCGGTTATGTCGAGATGACAACCTGTGAGGGCAAGGAGGTTCTGTCTCTTCATTTTCACCAATCGCGACATGTTTTTCTCATCGTGGGCCGAGCTCATGTTTTCTTGAGGCTAACTTTAATTGCTGTGTGCTGACTTTGAAATGACATCTGGGCATGTAGGTAACATATTTGTAATGTACCCTTTTGGTGTGTATAAGAAAAGTCACAGCAGCATCTGTCAATAATTAGGGTTACTAAGCTGTTCCTTGGGAGACAAAAAAAAAAAACATCTTTGCAGCTGTCCGCTCCACTTTGGACAATGATGAGTCCAAAGCAAAACAGGCGTGAAGGGACAAATTACGTCTTTAAAACATATTCCTGGCTTTGACGTGAGTAGGTGAACACTGCAGTCTGAGTACAGTGTATGCTCTTGAAAACGGACTGCAACCTGGTGGTGGATGGATGGATGGATGGATGGATGGATGGATGGATGGATGGATGGATGGATGGATGGATGGATGGATGGATGGATGGATGGATGGATGGATGGATGGATGGATGGATGGACAGAAAAAGAGTTTGATGGATAGGTGGAAGGATAGACAATTTGTGGATGACATGAATAGAATGAATGGATAGACGACAAACAGACCAATCAATGGTCAGACAGACGAGCTGTGGTGTCATGGAAGGAGATGAATGAATGGATGTACGTGCAGGTCGATGGACAGAAAAATAGTTGGATGAAGAAAAAGGTGGATAGATGAAAACAGACAGGTAGATCAATTTATTGAAATATAATATGTAAGCAGGATTGCACATGGAGCAGAGGTTTCACAAAGCAAAGTCCAAAACGTTTTTCAGAGGTCAGCATGTTTCTGGTCACTTGGGAATGCTTTTGTCTTCTTTCACACCACCATACATTCCTGAAACATTTGGCAGTCAAAGGCCATGCCCAAAAAGAAGCATGTTGGAATCTCCAGATGGGCAGTATCCAAACTGTTATCCGCAAACCATGCAATCCGCTAAAACCAGATATGTCGTACATCTGCATGGCCTCAAAACACAGCCCTGAAAAAAAAAAATCACCAGAGTTAAAAATAAAGATATCAGCTTTAATTTAATTTCAAAGCATACAGTAATTATTTCTGACAACTAGCCAAAAGGTCACACGTCTTTTCTAATTGAGCGTTTCAATGCGGTGTCGTAAAAACCGAATTAAAACATAAGCGCTTCATCAACAGGATGGGATGAACATATACAAAAACATGAGCAAGCGGAATGCATGGAACGAAGTTGGAGTGTTGTCCTGGGGAAAGTGAAAATCAATCTCATGTTGGTGTCCCTCAAGTATAGCTCTATACCTTTCAGTCAGCATCTCACTTTAACCCTGTGGTCACACTTCCTCCCGCATGCTTAGTCTTCTTGGTTTTTGCAACCCGACTTGCTTCGCCGTTCATACATCTGTTTGACATGAAATTGGGTTGATGGTTGATTTTTTTTTTTTTCAGTCTCTAGAGGAATGTTGCAAAACATGGCAAATGAAAATGCGTCATGACTGGAAGAAAGCGTAGAGGCTTTATCGATTCCAAGCCATGGAAGTAAACTTCAAAATGAACACTGGAACTTCCTGTTCTTCACTTCTCATGTTGTTCTCTTCTTAACACCAACGGTTCCATCTAGGCCTTTGTATGAATAAATCTCTAAGAGAAAACATGAAAAACACATGCAAAGTCTTTGATGCGCTCCTAATGAATATTGGCCGAGGACTTATGCCTTGTCGTGCAAAACAGAGCTCAGCATTTGGTATACATGTTTTGGAAGAAGCCAAAGAAAAAGCAAAACACATGCAAAGATTATTGTGAATTGAGTTCTCATGAAGTATGCTGTCCAGTATTCAGTGTCCTACACCCAAATCACAGACATTTTGGTAAGTGCAGGAACAATAAATAAATAAACAAATAAACAAATAAATAAATAAACAAACAAACAAACAAACAAACAAACAAACAAATAAATAAATAAATAAATACATAAATAAATAAATAAATAAATAAATAAATAAATAAATAAATAAACAAATAAAATCCAGCATTCTGTTGTCCTACACCAAATCACAGAGATTTTGGGATAAGTGCGGGAAAAAAAGAAAAGAAAAAAAAGAAACAGACAAAAAAGGCTACAATATTCTAACCCTAAAGCTAACCCTAACCCTTTTCAACGTCAGGTCAAATGCATTGGATTTGAAAGATTTGGGATTAACAATGATGATTGTAGATTTGTTGATTTCACATTTTCCCGCGGTAAAACACAATAAGGCTCAAAACGGTGCATAGTAAGCTACCAAAACCTGCCCAACCCAAAACCAAGTCCCCCGCTAATATACAAACACAACCGCACAGGAACTGATCCCTGCCAATAGTCCAGATGTGAGGGGGAGGAAGAATGAGAAAGGGGGTGTAAGAAAAACTCAAACTCAGGGATTGTGTCCATTTACACACTCTGGCACTCATCTTGAGTTTGAACAACGCCCTTTTTGGAGAGCGTGGGAGGACTCATCACTAATGATTTTATCTCAGAAACATCAATAACCAACACTCATCTGCCTGTACCTTGACCAAAAAAGTCCACCTCAGTAACCTTCTAAAAAGAACCGTTCGAGTTTAAGTCTAGACCAGACTCGTTTAAATCAGACTAAATGTTCTTGACAAACACCAGCTTTCATATCTGCGTGAAGATTTATCCCCCTCTAAACATTTTGGTGCCTCAGTCATTTCACAGAAGCAAAAGACGCAGCATTTTGCCTGGTTGTCTGTAGTGGATATTAATAGTCATTCCAAGGCTATAGTTTGAGGGAAGCCTTCTGAGCGTAGCGCTTTGCCAAAGTTCTTGATTTACCAAGCAAACGTGCAATTATGCGTACACCGCACAAATACCAATTTGGGTGTGTAAAAGGAACCAGTGGAGGTTTCAACAGAATGCCAGAGCAGGATGATATATGCAGTCGGAGTATGCGGCTTTATTATTCATGATATAACATTTGAGGAGGTGGGGGAATAACCCCAAATTCGAAAGGACAATGTGAGCACGCTACTGTCTGTGTGTCTTTGCGTGTGGCACACTGGAACGATAATAACATAGTCTAGCTGTACTGTAATTCACCCGGTACTTATCATAGCTATACGCAGTGCAAAACAGTTAAGCTCACACGGGCTTTTTTTTTTTCGGGGGTGATGGAACTTTTGGATTCCAGTTACGGCGGCGTCATAAAGACATATATAGTGGGAATCTGTAGTTAGCCCAACCCTCAAAAGTCTGTTGGTCCTGTTGCGGTGCTGACTGGGAATCCGATTCTTGTCTCCTTGAGTGTGGAAAGCTTGGGGATTTTGTTTTTCAAGTCAAAATGAGTGCCAACTGTGCTTGTCCACATTATGCCTCATTGAAGTGTTCTGTTTTTTTCACGGAATACACCGCACACAAGAGGAAAAAAAAAAAAAAGCTGAGCCTCAACAACCGTAACCACTTCCTTACTATGGTCCTTATACTTTCCACCACAACGTTTGGTGCCTTCCAGAAGACCAGTTGAGGGATATGAATAATCAAGCTTGGCTCCGTCTGACAAAAAAGAAGCCTGGTAATGCATAAGTCATACAGTGCTTCCTTTCTCCAGAGCAAGTTTATTTGGAGGCACAGTTGAATGAGAAGTGGGGAACTGGAACTGGTTAAACATGGGGGCATCAGGTGGTCAAATAAACATAATTCTTCACTTGTTGCAAGGTCAGCAATACTGAAAATAACAGTTCGACTAATGCAATGAGTTCACACACAATGCTGAAATGTATTTATTTTGAAACCAAATGGTTTTTATTTATACAGTTTAATCAATTCTGCTAAGCAGATGTGTCACGAAAACGGCATCTGGGTGTCACATGGGACACAGAGAAATCTAAAAAACGAAACAAAATTAAACCCTTAAGCACTCGGGCGACTAAATTCATTTCTAATAAATAATGGATTTGTTTAGTTTTTGTTTACGAACTAAAATAAATGCAATAAGTACCACATTTTCTTATCGGCCACAAAGGTGAAAATAGTGCTGATAAACTTTAATCATATGTATGTCTTTCTCTGCCAATTTACATATCGCACTTGGTCAAATGGGCAAGACTTATCGATGTTGCCTAGCAACAACTACGTAGATACCAAAACAAAATCAGACAGATGGTGACAGGTTTATTTCAGTAAGGTTTGATAAAGGATCACAAATGATTTGCCTTGATTTAACAGGTCGTAACATTACCATCACAAGAGCAATAGAAAGTTAAAAAAAAACAAATAAGATGATTTGTAGCATACTTATGTAATCCAATGGGGAACATCAAGTGACCAAATCTTGAAAAAATGGCTGGTGTCTTTGGCCAAATGTTAAAAAACGTGTACATTTATGCAAATCTGATATGTGACACGAACATAAAAAAAGATTGGTGATTGGGATCTTTGTTTGAGAAAAAGATAATGTTTACAGTTGCTATATCAACAAGCCCCTTCTCCTGGACAAGGAGGAAGTGTTGGTAAGCCACCATTATTTAGCATATTGTTGGCGTCGGGCCGGAACCTCGTATGTCACAATTTGGTGAATTTCATGGCTTGCTGTTTTTGACAATACAATGTTAATGATTGAACAATGTTTAGGGGGTCTCCTGAAAAGTGATTTTGGAGGTACAAGAATTGCACCTGATATAAAAGACACCGCTCGTGTCATTATTGTTTACAATTTACGAGCAGTCAAGTAAAGTTCATTCCAGATCAAATACAATCCTGAGAAATGAATAGCAAGGATAATAGTACAGTAGTTGTTTCAAGGAATTACTCAACAAGGCGCGGCCAATTAAATTTGCTATGTGGTTTATTTCAAGTCAAAAAGCACAAGCCATGAATTGTAAAATGAAGATGGATGTTTATGCAAAACTGAGGTAGAACCTGCCTGTGCTGGAAGGGAATGTGTTGTATTTAAGCCTTGTGTATAATTAAAGGGTTTGGTTCAACGCACTCTCCCATTTAGCCGTGTTCCTCTCTGTTGTTGATTACGGCCTATATGTTCATACATGAGAAAGCCACTCTGACTCATAAAGCCACCGCACAATGAATTCACATATTTGATTTAATAACCATAAACAAAAATGAATTATTCACTCGTAACATACAGGTGAGTCACATTTTAGTTTAAGGATTGTCGAAAGTGACGTAAAGAACATTATGTGTTGCAATATATCCACAAACTTCCTGTCATAATGATGGGCTATTGGCATTAGCTAAAATACTGCAAATGAACGAACAAACAAATGAACAAAGAAACAAGATAGAGACGTTTGAATCTTTAAAGATAATTTACGTTTGGTTCAGCAACATTTCTAAAATATTATAGTTGAACCTTTCAAAAAAACTAATAAATAAATAAATAAAAAATAAAAAAAATAAAAAAATAAAAGGGTGGCACGTTGGCAAAAATTTTGCATTAAATAATACAATTTACGTATATATTTTTTTCAAGGTTCATGTGCTCCCATTTCATCCACTATAGTGTAACATCAACATTTGATGGGTATTGGAGCAGATGTCGAGTGTTTGACCTTGAGAAAATGTCGATAAGAGGACTCATGTTGCTGAGAGGGCAAGCTTAAAGTCACATTAGTTGGACTGGTGGTTGAAGGCAATGAAGCTTCTGGTTTTACTCGCTCTCTGTGGAAGTGCAGGTACAGTAAAAATAAATTGCATACTAGAGGCAAGGAGCAGTTTTGTTCTTTAAATTGAGGTTACACTTAGACTAACAACATGGCGATGAACCAAGTACCTAGTTTACAAAAGCAGAGTCAGTGTTGCCAACTCAGCGATTTGGTTTAGTGATTTTTATTTTTTCCAATTCCTCTTGTGATTATTTTTTGAGTGACTAGTGAGTTTTGCTCTCTTAACCGCATGAGCAGAGACATTTTTACATAGTTTCTTGAAGAAATAACGTTGGATGCCAGTCATAGATTTTATCATGCTGAACTTTGCCAAAAACACGCTGCCCTTTAATACGTTGCATAAGCAGTGATTTATAGACAGAAATAATTTCTCGATTCGACAAACCCGGCAGTAATCATGGCTGGGTGTGGCCAGTAAAACTGAACAGAGCTGTCCAAAAACTGTGTGTAATTACTTTTTTACACAAGCCCAGATGGGTTTGTTTTTGTGAGGTATTAAAATTGGCTTGATAATTGAAATTCTTGTCCGTGGCTAATATTTATATCAACTTGAACTGAACGTGTGTGGATTTATAGATCATCAGAATGGTCTCTTACTATCAAAGAAATGAAAACAAGTTGATGTCAGCCAATTAAGAAAATGTGGGATGGGTCCTACTAAAATATGTTTTTTCTAATTGCATTTTTTGCTTCCTTTCTTGTCCTCTAATAGTAATAATAATAACAATAATCATTTTTAAATAGCATATGAACATGTTTGTTATTTATATACACATTGTACATGTGATGACTGGTTAATGGTTTGTCAATTTTAGCCGCAGCTGCCCTGAAGGATGACGACAGGATAGTTGGCGGGTACGAGTGTCCGAGAAACTCAGTACCTTACCAAGTGTCTCTCTTCACGGGATACAACTTCTGCGGAGGTGTTCTCCTGTCCCCAGAGTGGGTGCTCTCTGCTGCCCACTGCAGAACAAAGTGAGTAAGATGATCCCTATTACTTTTTAAAATCACCGATTTCCACAATAAGCTTAAAATGCCTCATCTAGATCCAATGTGGAGGTCCGGCTGGGTGAGCATGACATTTGGGAGCTCGAGGGCCCTGAACAGCACATCATGTCTGCAAAATTTATTCGCCACCCCGACTACAATCCCCGCACACAGGACAGCGACATCATGCTCATCAAGCTGAGTCGACCCGCTTCTCTGAACAGCTACATACGACCAGCGACGCTTCCTTCTAAATGTGCCACTGATGGAACCATGTGCCATGTCTCTGGTTGGGGAAGCCTTCGCCCCAGTGATGAAGGCTGTGAGTCATGTGACTAAAGTCATACAAGTGCTATAATACTGCTTTAGTTGATCTTCTTCCTCACTTCATTTGTTTGTACTTTTATTTTACAGGTAGTTTTAGTCACGATGGATATGCCACTGTGCCTAAAAACCGACTGTGAAGGACTTTTTGCTTTATGCACACACTAAATTCTCTGTCGTACGTTATATATAGCGAGGTATCCTCATACGCTGCAGTGCCTGGATGTTCCTCTCCTGAGTGATGATGCGTGCTTCAATGCATATCCTTTCCAAATCACTGACAACATGATCTGCGCCGGTTACCTGGAGGGGGGCAAAGATTCCTGTCAGGTAATTTGGAGATGTCACCTAACAGTGGAAGTAGCTATTGTCATAATTGATCTTTTTCATTCTTAGGGTGATTCCGGGGGTCCAATGACATGTAACGGCATGCTCCAAGGAGTTGTGTCATGGGGGAAAGGCTGTGCGCTGAGAAACAAGCCCGGAGTATATACTAAAGTCTGCAATTACGTCACATGGATCCAGAAGACAATGATAACAGGCTAGACTTATAAAACTGGTGTGAGAACATTGTGAAGTGTCTTTGTGGTCCATCAGTGTGGCAACATACTGCATGTGGGTGCAGACTAAAAATAAATCATATGAGAACTTCTGCATTTCTTTCACTTTTTCCCACACTGGCACAAAGCGTGTGAGGTTATTTATTTATGTATTTATTTAAAAAGTGAAAGGATTCAATCAAACTTGACTGACGGGTGTTTTGGTCGCATCCAAGGGTTTCATTAGCATGCCAGCGATACAATTTATAGTGTTGGTAAGCATTATCCTGATTTAAGTAGCGATTCTCAAGCTTTTCCAAATTATTTAACACTACCGCAAACTGTGTTTTTATCAAATGTCTGCAAACTGGTCATGTACAAAAATCCTGAGCAGAACACAAATGTAATAACATGACATTTACCGTCAACAGAACTGTAAATCACTTAAGCAAAAAATACTGTGACGCTGCACTATGCGGCTTTAAAATTGCAAAGCATGCACACACTCTGGCCTTTCTCCATAATCACTGAATGGAGATCAGTGTAGTTCCAAATGTAGTATTTAACCGGCTTTGCTCTTCACTAAAGTGTAATAGGAAGGACATGTTTTAGTGGTTGTGTGTGAACTTAAATACAGGGGAAACAAACAAAAAATGTTGTAGTTGGTTATTTACAGCCCAGTATATCGAATTTTAAGTATTGAGCTAGTGGAGAAGCGTGCGTACATGATCTGTGTGGATGTTATTTGGCACAATATTGGAATCTCAACGATTTTAAAGCTTTGTGGACAGATTCCCATGTCAACGGCCTGCCAATCGTTTCAATGTCACGAAGGTAAGCAATTTTCTGTACACCACCGCAGTGATTCCTGACCAATGGGGTGAGGTATATTAATGTGTCACAGGACAAATGTGCTTCGGAAATTATTACATTTAAATTGTTTATTACAACAAATAATGCCAGTGATGAACACTGACAGACAGAACAATTAAATGCTCTCCCGCTAGATGGCAGAAGGTACAATTGACAAGTCTGCTATCAGTCACAATTTTGTGACATTTTTCTTTGGCGTTGATATATATATTTATTATATATGATATATTTTTCGAGATTTAAAAAGTCCCGTTGTTCAATTGAGGTTGAGAAACACAAAGTGAAGTAATATTTTAACCAGCCTCACATTTTTTTATGAGAAGAAAACGGTCAGCACTGTATTTCCAATTGGTTTTTGGGGGCCAAGTTGCTAAAGATCAATTTGTTGCGAAAGATCAATTTATTGCTAAATTACTAAAAGACGCTAAAATTGCGTAAATTTCTCGTGAGAACATGTTCCACTAGAGATGATTCAATAAGTTACTTCCTGCAGTAATTCAAAATAAAATAAAAAGGCGCACACGCTCCCTATTCTAACCATGCAGCGACTTTCGTGAAAAACTCTTATTTCCAAAGAACACTTGCCGGAAATACATTTCCACCAAACATGGCGGCGGCGGAAAATACCTGCTGGAAAGCTCCCGAGGTTTATAAACACCACAAACAGAGGAAAGTGTGCATTTCTCGACCAAAATATCGTGATGGGAGGCAAGCTAGAGCCGTAAAGGTAATTTATAAAGTCATGCAATCTCAAATAAAGTCGAGGATTGAATGTTATTGCTAGCTTCGCTGTCCTGTGCGACGCAAAGAAAGGTAAACAAAACAGCGTCTTCTGTATCTTGTCAGGTGTACACCATCAATTTGGAGTCGTGTTATGTGATGGTCCAAGGGGTCCCTGCCATTGGAGTTATGACAGAACTTATCCAGTTGTGTGCATTGTATGGAGTCGTGCAAGAGTACAGACCCTTGGACGAGTACCCGGCCGAGGAGTTCACTGAGGTCTACCTTGTCAAGTTCCAGAAGCTCACTAGTGCCAGGTTCATACGACTGTTTCTTAATCAAGCAGACATAAAAGTAAAAAGTCTTGGAGAAAATAAAAACTCAAGGAAATTTCACTACCCTGAATAATACACTTAAAGTGGTGTTATCAAGTATCTTATTTTATTAAACTTCTATTTAAAGCATGACGATATAGCTCTCATCCAAATAAGTAGTCCTTTTTTAAATTATTTTTCAGAGCTGCCAAACGACACATGGATGAGAAGAGTTTCTATGGTGGCGTGCTGCATGTTTGCTACGTACCTGAATATGAAACTGTGGAAGACACCAGGATGAAGCTGCAGGACCGGAGGAGATATGTCATGAGGATAGCGCAGAACAGAGGTTAGATATCTACTAACTTTGGGCCGCACTGAAAAGAAACAATAACTAAAGGGGGGAAAAAAAAAAATGTAGATTGGGTTACAGCCAGTCACAGATTTTGCAGAAATTGTACAATACTTCTTTGATCCATAGTTCAAGATTGGGAACAGGAAGAGGCAGTGAACAAGGAACCCGCATCATTACAGCCCACAGCGGCAGTATCCACACGGATCGAACCCCCGCCGCCCGGCATTGACACTCACTGTGAAACGAACAATAAAGGCGAGAGTTGGAACGTGAACTATCATTCACCCTTTCCTCTACTGCCGCTTCCTCCTCTGGAGCATCACTACTCCACTCACAAAAGGCACCACGAACCTGCACCGACTGAGGACAAAATGGGGACATTGCACAATGCCATTGTTGATGCCAAAAAAGAAGTAGCGGCTGCATCGGATTCAAGCCAAAAGCATTCCCATAAATCTCGAGGTACACATGTTACACCAACCTCCAATCAGCTGTCTGCGGTCACCTTTGTACCAAGGACAGCGCACTTGGAGAGCAGAAAACGCAAGATGATAGAAATTGGGTCACATTCATCAACTGAGGCCGTCGGAAAAAATGAGCCACTCATCGGACCAAAACTAGAGGACGCTCCTAAACTAGACATGGACGACGTTTCGCTGAACACAACTGTCAACCTAATCAGGAACACAATGAGACAGGTAGCGTTTCCTTGTCTTTTAGAATTGTGAGACATAATGGTAAATTGACTTTCTTAAAATCTACATATAAATTAATCAGACAGTGATGTAAACAGATTTTCAATGTTGATGAATCAAAATGCAGTGCAGTACTTAGATGCAACCACCAGAGGTGATATTGGCGCTCTCATCATTTAAAAATAAATATTTCATTGGTTATTAAATTTCTCTGTTGACTATTAAAAGTCTAATGCTGTTGCTATTCCTTCGTAATCAATGAAATTCCTAAATGTTTTTTTTTTTCCCCCCCCTTAGGTGGAATCTGTCCCTGACCTCAAACCAGTGGAAAAAAAGCCCAAACCACGTCGGCGAATTTGACCCTGATTGATACTCTCTTCACCTGTATTATTAAAAACAATTCAAAGCATTTCTTTGGACATCTTTTTAATTTTTTGACACATTCTACATGTTCTTCCCGTGCTTATGTAGATTTTCTTCACAAACTCCTGCTTCGTTTGCAAAGTCCCTTTATGTTGAGTTAATTTAAAACTAAGTCCATAGACATGAATGTAAGGTGGAAAGGCTATGTGGCCTGCGGTTGCCTGACAACCAGTCAGGTGTGTACCTGATCTCTGACTTAAATCAGCTAGGATTGCTCGAGCTCACCTACAACCTTAATGAGGTCAAGGCAAACGGTATAGAAAATGGACGGACGTTACATGCATATATAAAAAAAAAAAAAACGACCTTTGATCGTCAGTGCACTTGACTCTGAAACACACGCAGCTCAAAGGTGTCAATCCTCTGGAATAAAAGAAAAAACAACATTTTAAATGGAAAAAAAAAAAGTCTCGATTGGGAAGTGCTTGACAACTCATTGAACTTACTGTGATGTTAGGGAGACACGTTCCAAAAGCCTCAAGGACGTGGTTTGCTTTTTTCACAGATTTCGTAAAGTCATCCAAAGAAAGCCTGTCGTCGTGGTCGTGATCCTAAGAATGGAGATAATATAAAGCAGAGTTGAATAATGTAAAGATTGAATTCTTCGAAACCTGCTCTCTAGTATACACACCATCTTCTTGAGTGTGATCTCCACTAGGTCTTTGATGCCATCATAAGGATCCTCTTCCCCGGGTAGTCTGAGGCTGTACCTCAACATTTGTAACATCTCCTCTCTGGAGATGTACTTGTCACCGTTCAAGTCGTACACGTGAAAGCAGTCTACAGAAATGGAGAAAGAAATCTTAGTGCGAGAGGTCCTCTTTTGAGTTGTAATCTTTCAGACCTACATTTTATTCTTTCATCCAAGGTGCCACGAAGAACAACCGAAAGTCCCTCAATCCATTCTTTCAAGCTGACCAAACCATCATTGTCTTTGTCAAATGTCCGAAACACTGCAGAAACAAAGACAGCAACATCAAGCATTAATTCATCCCATATGTAAAATCCTTTGAGATAACGTCTATTGTAAATTAATTGGTATCAAAAGTCTACACACCCCTGTTCAAATGCCCGGTTTTGTGAATGCCCCCCTAAAATTAGATAATTTAAAAACCTCAACTATTTTAAGAGCCTTTATGAGTCATGACAACCATCTTGTTGAGGGGAAGTAAAACTAAACTGAAATGATGTGATTGCACAAATGTGCACACCCTCTCATAACAGCGGATGTATCTTTGTGTTGAGAATGACCTACTCACAGTCAAACTCGCATCGAAGAAAATTCAGGTGTTCTAGTAGGCTTTCCGTAACATTTTTTTCCACTACACTTTATGGTCTGCTGAGTTTCCATGGCAGAGTGATCTCACTGTGGAAAAGTCAGAAGATGGGTATCAAAGAATCTCCAAATCATTAAATATCCACAAAAAAGTCAACCATCCAAAAATATAGCAACATTGGTAGGAATTGAACCTGCCTTCCTTAATAAATAAATAAAAAAAATCAGTTGAACAGGTGTGTTTAGACTTTTTCTAGCCACTCCATGTAATTTTGAAAGTGTTGTACCACTATCCATAATTGTGTCGTTGGTGACTCCAAAAGCGATGTGCAGGAAGTTTCTCAACTTCCATCTGTCCAATCCGCCGGCTGACCTCGCAGGACTCACCGGCTCCTCTAATAACGAATGAAACTCCCGAATAAGGCACTCCACCTCTCTTTTATTGACTAAACCCAAAAAAAGAAAAAGAACGAATGAGCTCCATTGCGCTGTGCGGCTGCAGCGCCTTAACAAGTTTGCGCAGTACTCAAATACTGAAAACTTTTCAAATAAAATAATCAATAAAAAGGGAAACATACTCACAGTGAGCCACTTGCTTGCAAATGCTTTCCGCGAGGTTTTGTATCATCCTTTTGGACATTTTGGACCTTCTTACGGGCAACATTTTAGTCGCTGTGGTGGCGGTGCGCGAGGTGAAGTTGACGTTTTGTTGCCATGGCAACCACCAAGCTCGCTAGAATTGGAGAAGGGCGTGCGTTGACAAAATTCTCAAGAACGACTTTATATTGCCTCGTTTATTTCCATGCTCAAAGGCTATTGCTTATCAGGGTTTATGCACAATTTGCTGTACGTACGTCAGGGACTGAGCAAAGTACGACCTGCATTGCTCCTTTTTTCCAATACTTAAATGTTTCTAAAGGTGCACGGTTACGGTCCAGTGAGCCGTGTTCCGTAAAATTGGCAAATAAAATGCAGGGTTGTTTTTTTTCACGTGATTATGTACACATATATTGATAATACATTTTTTAAAATGATAGATATTTGCACAGCTATTTTAAACTCTTTTTAAAATGTGTCAGTCATTGAAGTTTTAGCCATTTTTAAATGATAGTTATGGTGACTAAAGATCACTAAAAGTCACATATCAAAAATGTTTCTTAACTTTCCCGTTAAATTAGAACAATAACGTTCTTCTTATTTATGAATTATTACATTACATACATACATTTTTTACATATTTAATTATACATCAGATTTTTTAGGAAAATGCATATTGGACTTCAACTTTTGTTTAAAATAAATTGGAGAGACTAAAATGTATTTGTTTTACATGACATGGTTTAATTTTTTTTTTTTTTTAAATATATTTTAAAGGAAGACAAATGATGTCGGTATATTGCTTAAGAGTCATGGGCGAGCTGCAGCCTAACCATCTGATTTTGAGCAAGAGGAGAGTTACACCCTGGACTCTTTGCCAGCCAATCGCAGCAATCCAAAAAGAAAAATACTGTCAGTTGTAAACTAAAAATGCAACATTTTCCATTGAATAGTCATTCAAGAATATTGTCATAGAGTTGAAACTTGACTTCAACAGAAACGTCATCCTCCAACATCACCATCTGTAAAGTCCATTTGAGCACATAAACAGATAAAGGTCAGAGTAATAACACATCTAGTTGACCTCCTCTCTTATACTCATGGACTGGCCCAGCTGTTTCACATGACATCAGCTTCCTGGTGGCTTTCTATTTGTGCCTGCCATGGAGTACGTGCTACATGTGCTGATCGGCTCAAGCAGCTCATGTGGTTAAGGAAGGGTGTGGACCTTCATGAGCGGTCAACAGATTGGCTTGTAAAAAGAAACAACACCAAAAAAAAAAAAAAAAAAAAAGGGGAAAGGCATTTTCAAAGTCCTCTAATGGCCATGTAAATACATGAATAATATGATGCAATGAAGCAGCGCGATGGTTTGCAGGAATGCCGCATCCAGTTAAAGGGTTCTGGGTTTGAATCTTTGCTCAGGCCTTCTTGTGTGGCATTGTTCGCCACATACTCGCAACCCTACAATCTGGGTTCCTCCCAAGTCCCCCGAAACTGTCAGGAATGATTTGAGCCAGGGCTACCAAATGCAGCTTGAACTGGGATTTTTTTGAAGGGAAAGGGAGATGGAAGGGAGGTTAACCGAAGACACAGACGGAATAGAGACTCACGGCAAGAAAACAGACAGACCGAGCGACAGAAGTACACATGGACAAGGATAAAATTCTGACCGTGAGCCTCCAGACAGACCGGTGGAAACGCAGACGACGGGAACGGAACACAACAGTAGACACACGGGCAGGGTTTAAATACACGAGACAACGAGAAGGTGCAGGTGACAGACATTAGGTGATGAAGGGGTGTGGCTGAGGGAAGTTGCCGGCCGAGCGTGCCCTGGCACGGGCATGACAAAAACGTTCGTGTTACAGTATGGACAACGTGGCGCTCTAAAGTGCTAAGTTGTATGGAAGCTTTATGTGGTGCAAGTAGACGCACAACAGGTAGCACATGACATAGACAGTGGAATTTTTGCCATAGAGACAGAAAATAGTGTAACGACGATGCAGAGAGGTCAATGTTGTTAACGTTGGGTGGCCGCTGGTTGTGATGTCAATTTGCCAGTAAAACAAAATGGCCGTCGTCTGTGATGCACAAACAGGCGGATTTTGCCGTTAAATTCATATTCCACAAACGCAATATTAATCAAAATGCCATGTCTAGACAAATGCGGGCGATAAGAGCATTTTTGTAAAGAACATTTTTGACTTGATTTTCCCTTAATATAAATCAGTTGCAACAATACATTTACTTTAACTAGGCTTTAGTCCAGTGTCTGATTTTACTTTAAATACGGACTATAGTGCATCAGTATTGCCACCTGTGGCGGCAGGGAAAAAGGTTAATTTAATTTACAAATGTGCAAATATGGCCAGCAGAGGGCGACAATCAATTAGGATGTATGAGATCACCAGAGGGCTGCGTGGCGTTTGTGTTAATTTTCAAGATTGATATGATTGAAATGCTTTGAAAATAATATGTGAATGAGAACAAACTACAAAGACTGGAGGGTATTCCGGTTTTTGGATGGCCATATAATGGCGGAGGAGTTGGACAGGGGTGGTTGGTGGTGGTGGTGGTGGTGGGAGATGTGAACTGAGAAGGTATTTCCAGGTTGCCTGGCAAAGTAGCAGCCGTGTAGCAGAAGTGAGGTATTTTTCATGATATATTTAAGGTATAGCAAACATGGTGCATGATACTTGAGTAAATAAAAGAGGAAGAAAAAAAAACAGGACAACAAAGGAGTGCGTGTAGGGCGCGCTCTTGCAGCCAAGGGGACCACCGCCTTGCACACTCGCACTGACGCACGGCTGACTCAGCAGGGGCCGCCTCTTGATCATCACTCATTCCCAGCCCAGCGCGCACATGGCTATCCACATCCAAGTCGGGATGCTTATAAAGTCAAACCCTTCACAATTGCTCATCACACAAGAGCAACACCAGAGTGGATGCGTCGGGAGCGCCACGCCAGGTACAGCTACATCCCAGCATTTTACATGCATGCCTATGATTTTTTTTTAACAATTTCAGAAAACAATTACTACTGATTTGATTTTTTTTTACAGCAATAATTAAACCACCCAATATGTAAAAAGTTAATAATACTGAATCATACCTGATAAAAATAACTGGTATTATTCCACAAGGGTTTGGTATTGGGAACCTAGTTGTTTATAATTAATAATCAATAAGGTTGGCAACAGAGAATCGACTCATCAATTGGATCTGCTTCGTTAAATGTTCTGAATATTGTGCATTTGAAGACATTGGAATTGCATTTTGGTGTGATGAGCAAAATCCTATCGGCTTGTATTTTTTCTTTCTTTCTTTCTTTCTTTCTTTCTTTCTTTCTTTCTTTCTTTCTTTCTTTCTTTCTTTCTTTCTTTCTTTCTTTCTTTCTTTCTTTCTTTCTTTCTTTCTTTCTTTCTTTCTTTCTTTCTTTCTTTCAATTAAAAGGACATTATAATTTAAAAAGGTTAATTTAAATTTTAATGATTATGTCATTGAAAAAAACCATTATTTATTTTACACTTATTATTTAACATCATTCAATCGTTCATTCATTCATTCATTCATTCATTCATTCATTCATTCATTCATTCATTCATTCATTCTCATGCCTATCATAGTATGTGAAGCCCATGCAACCTTCCTGCAGCATTTCTAGTTCATTCTTCTTCCCTGTAGCAAATGAACAATTTTGCGTTTTTATTAATCGTTTGACATCATACACACTTACATAATATGTGTCATTTGCCATGATTTCAAACGAGCAGAGCAAACACTTTGGATAGGTGTGGCAGCATGAAGCCTTCATAAAGATTATGCTTTTCAACTCTTTAACACTAACTTTATAGGGCGTTCTTCTTGATGCACTGACTTGTCCGGCCGGTGTGTGTGTGTGCTTCCTATAGGTGAAGACACAGAATGGAGTTGAAACCTCTCCTCAAGAAACTGAGCTCAATTCTCCGAGCCATCTTCACATTCCTCTTTGCCTTAGTTGTCCTTGTCGTTATGATATGGGCCTACGTTGAAGGTTTCCAGCTGGTCACCTCCATGTACGGAATCATCTCCTTTGGCTTATACGGCCTCCTGCTCTCGCTTCACGTTCTGGTTCAGAGCTTCTTCGCCTTCATTGAGCAGCGGAAGATGAAGAGCCGCAAAAAACCATGCACCTTCACCAAGACCATTGGCTTCACCATTTCAGCCTACCAGGAGGACCCCGCCTACCTCAAAGAGTGCCTCAACTCCGTTCGGGCCCTCAAGTATCCATCTGAGCTGATGCGCATCATCATGGTGGTGGACGGCAACAGCGACGACGACCGCTACATGATGGAGATGTTCAAAGAGGTGTTTGCCGACCAGGACCCTGCCTGTTACGTGTGGGAGAACAATTACCACACGTGGAGCCCCACTAAGGTGGAGCCCGATGAGAAGACCGGTGAACCTGTCTTCATAGGAGAAGACCTCCAGCGAAAAGAAGTGGAGCACCTCATTCAGACCAAGAGATGTGTGTGCATCATGCAGAAGTGGGGGGGCAAGCGGGAGGTGATGTACACCGCCTTTAAGGCCCTTGGATCTTCAGTCGACTACATCCAGGTAAGTCTACTTCTTCTCATGCTTGTGTTCCTTTCAGTGTGTTGGACAGTTTATTCAATGTCCTTGAGCTTCGGGTTTATGTTCTCGTACACTTTTTGTTCTCACTATAAAGACAATTCAAACAAACATCCGGACAGCTAGGATCCATGTACTGGTATGCTCATTGTCGTGACTAATAGGGCAATTCAGTTTTCCGTTTCCGAGCATCAAGCTGGTTACCAATCTGTGTGCCACACGACACTTTAGCTGATAGTATTAAGCCTTCGCTCTTTCCCAGTGATAACGTCTGACATTATCTTCATGTCTGGAGCAGCTAACTGGTATAAGTGCGCTGAGGTCAAGGTTTAAGTCTGACACCAAAAATATATGATATTAATATATTGTGTATTTTGTGGTAGATATTGGTGGCATGGTGATATGAATGGGCGAGTGAGAGCGTTGAAATCCTTCAACTGCATGTTCCGATCGAGGCGAAAAGTCATTGGCATGCTACCAGTACGACCGCCAAAGTTCAAGATTGACTCGCGTTCTGAATCGTCGTACTTGCGAGGACAAAAAGCGCACAATTTTGTCTTCTGTAAAGCTGCTAACATAACAGAATGTGAAACACCATAGACAAGCTAACGGTAATTAGCATAGACGATATGGTAATCCTAACCATTCCGTTTGCTTGTTCAGGTATGTGACTCGGACACCAAGCTGGACTCCTTGGCCACAGTGGAGTTGTGCAAGGTGCTGGAGAGTGACACCAGGTACGGTGCAGTTGGCGGGGACGTGATGATCCTCAACATGAAGGACTCGTACATCAGTTTTATGAGCAGTCTTCGCTATTGGATGGCCTTCAACATTGAGCGATCTTGTCAGTCCTTCTTCAACTGCGTCTCCTGCATCAGTGGACCCTTGGGTATGTTTATTTCTAGAGCGAGACTAACACTGTCACAATGTGTTGTCATAAAATATAAACTTGTTGCTCTTTTGGATTAGGGCTCTACAGGAATGATCTCCTTCAGGCATTTCTGGAATCTTGGTACAATCAGAAGTTTTTGGGGACTCACTGCACTTTTGGAGATGACAGACATCTCACCAACCGTATGCTGAGCATGGGATACGCCACAAAGTAAGAAATAAGTGACCTTTGAAACAATCATGTGACCGTTATTGCACAAACCTTGGTCTTTGTATGCAGGACAGTAAAGTTGGTTACCTAGGAGAGTACAACTGAAGTCCAACAACCATCTTATGAAACCTATCTGTGAATTAGTATACGTAATCTTAATTGCTATTCTAAAATGTTAGATGTAGAGCCACTGAATCGCTTCCGTACATTTAACCGGTCAGGTCACCTGCTTGCTAGTCAGAATAGTCCAGTGGACTTCTGTTGTGAGGACAAAGGGTGGGTGGTTGGAAGAATGGATGGATGGACTGCAATATGAAATATCAAATGATTGCCATGGAAAAATACACAATAGAAAATCCAATATATTTAACATCTAAAAATAGAAAATCCTATCACTGTCAGCGGCGACTAACATGGAGTCTCCACTGTTCCATTTCCTTTGCAGATACACATCCAACTCCAAATGCTACACGGAGACACCGGCTCAGTTCCTGCGCTGGCTCAACCAGCAAACCCGCTGGACAAAGTCCTACTTCCGCGAGTGGCTCTTCAATGCCATGTGGTGGCACAAGCACAATCTGTGGATGACCTACGAGTCCATCGTCTCGGGGGTATTTCCCTTCTTCGTCACGGGCACCATCATCCGGCTGTTCTGGACGGGCACGCTGTGGGATATCCTGTGGGTGCTGTGTTGCATCCAGCTGATCGGACTGGTGAAAGCGGCGTACGCCTGCATCCTGCGCCGGGACCTGGTGATGGTGTTCATGTCCCTCTACTCGGCTTTGTACATGACCAGCCTGCTGCCGGCTAAGTACTTTGCCATTCTTACCATGAACAAGAGCAGCTGGGGAACGTCGGGCCGGCGTAAGATTGTGGGCAACTACATGCCCCTGCTGCCACTGTCAGTGTGGGCAGCCCTTTTATTATCAGGACTGCTTTACACAATCTACCGAGAGAGTAGACTGAACTGGTTTACCGCAGCCAAGGAACTGGAAATTGAATTTCTTGTTTTCGGCTCCGTAGTGTACTTGAGTTACTGGTTAATCATGATGGTTTTATATTGGGTGTGGTTCCGCAAGGCGTGTAGGGTACGTGCCAAAAGTTACTCGTTGAATGTATAAATTCACGACGTCAAGTGACGTCTCTGCGCGTTAATTTATTATATGTCTGCTATTTTAAATGAATTAATTTATTTTGTCTCCAATCTCAGGATAACAAAAGGGCTTCCATGCAGCTGCTAAACTAATCAATAGAATGAATAAAATATTAATTAGTGAAAAAACCAAAGCATACTTTGACAGCGACATGTAGTTGCACTTTGAAATGAAACTGTACTGAGGGCTTTTGGCCTTTCTTATGCACTTCAATAAGAGAGACACATTCCCGACATTGATAATATTATAGAAATGCTGTACATACTGTCTAGGGGATACTGGGGATTGATTGTGTGATGTAGAAATATATATAAGAATGATGTGGTTGTATGTAAATAGTTGTAAAAAAAAAAAAAAACCAACAACAAAAAAAACATTTTTGTTGTTACACTGGAGTTCTGAGGATATTTTGCTACAGAGTTGCACACTTCAAAATACACAACGCGTATGTATGCCTTTTCTTGTGTTTCAAAGGACTCGTGCTTTGGAATCCCCTTTGTCAAAATTGTGGGATTTGTGATGTGAGAACAAGGGAGTCCATTCGGTTCCCAGAGACATTCACAGAAACTTCTGAGCCAAAACATTGAGTTCTTGATAAGAGGCCACTCCCACGTTCTGAGGGATGAACATCTTTTTTTTTTTTGCTATTTGTTCCGAGAATGACCAAAGTGAAATAAAACAATTCACATGTCTAGATTGAGACTTCACTTCAAAGATAATTGCATTAGAAAAGACAAAGGTCATATTAATACCGCCAGGTTAATGCTGTAACCAAAATGATGTCCATTCAAGTGTGTGAAACATGAATGTATAAGCACAGTTTTTTTAAAAAAAAAACACCTTGAATAAAACAACTGAAGATTTGCAATGGGTTGATATCTTGATGTGAAGAAACAATGTGAACAAATAAATATTTTTCTAACTTTTAACTTCTGTTGTCTTTGAATCATTTAAAAATCACACACCCAATACAACAGAAATTGCTGTTGAGTCTTTGTTGTAAAAGGCTTTGCCTTCAAATTTGACCCAATAATATCATATATATTGTTATTCAGTCGATAAAGTGGACATAAATCTAAACCAGGTCATTACAATGGAAATGGTAAATGTGATAAGATACTGTAGAAACATAGTCTACTGTTTTTGACAGTGATGGATTATCCAGGGTAGCTGAACTTGGTAAAATTCAAAGTCAATATTTCTGAATTTGATCAAATATAGATGCACGTCAGATAATGGGATACAAAAACAAATAGATAGGACAATGTAAACAATAATTTTTTTCTGACTGGATAAAATGTTTCCAAACTAGAATTTTGATCTTTTTTTACTTGCTAGACAGAACAATTAACCAATTTCCCTTTTTCAACTAATCAGCAAGCCTGATAACGATTCCCGATCATTTGGCTTGATCTGTCGAGGACCAGAGTTGCCTAAAGTTGGATAGCTAGCAATCAAGAGTTATTCAGTTTCTTAGGCACTGCTTTACTTTTGTGTACTTCTTCATAGTCTACTTTCTTTAGCATGCATCTGCGAGCTAACAGTCAATCAGAGTAAAGATGGCCGACACTATTTTCTGTGACAACGGTAATACAGACTGCGTCATTAAAAAAGGCAGGAAAGTCACACGTGTGCATGGCCAAGGATTGACAACATAATTAGAATTAGAACACAGGCTTGTTGTGGACTTACTGGTGCAATCATAAATGGGTCTCTCGGAAGTAATGTTATATTTAGAAATATGCAATAAACCAACGAAGTAGGTCATGGCGGCACGGGTTTGGTTTTCTGCTAATTTCTCCAGAATCATATCAAGGTAATTATGTCTAATCAGTGCCATAGTCATCACGAGGACAACAAATAGATAAATACATGATGGAAGGAACTGGATAACACATTTCGATCAAAAAACAGAACAAAAAATCGATCAAAGTGACACTGATTGGTTTGCATATTTAATGCATACAATTATCATTCATATAAGCTACACTGACCTCTGGAAAAAACATTATTTGTTGAACAGTCATCTTACCTTGATTATAATTATTTTCAATATAATTTCAGTTTATTTTCAAACATAAAATTATTTGTCAAATCACTGCTTAGCGTCGACATGCTATTGGCCGAAATGTTTTGATTTTATATACGGTATTTACTATTCAATGCAAAGAAACAAAAAAAAAACCCACCTGTTACTTTCAGTCACATCAATAAAAAGAATTCTTGTGAGAGAGTGAGAGGAAGCAAATGAAATCTATTTACTGGACTGACGCATTTAGGGCTCTAAGATAAAGTGTGTCTTCCTTAGAAGTGACAGCTGTAAATGGCTTATCACAGGCATTTTTTATTTTTATTTGAGTGAAGGATAGTCCGTTTTTATCACTTAAAAGCAAATTTCCATTGAATCTTTGCTTTATGTGGAAATCTTTCCATTGGCGGAATGTATTTGAACTTCAACATTGACTTTCAGGTCACACAGATCAATGGATAATGATGACGAAATTTGACATCACAAGTAAGGTGCACCTAATCTCTCTAACAAATCAAGTTTTGTTCCACACTCAAGTGTCCCCATATCACTCATGTTTAATGTGTTGTTCTACACTTAAGTGTGTGTTTTGAGGGTGAGGGACCAATACATTAACTATAGGTGTGGATATGATAAATGATTACTATGACACATTTTACGTAATGTGGCCTTGACACGTCCCGCTGGGCACAACTGAAAAACATTCACACCAACCTGCATATTTTTGCGCTCTTTCTAAGGCCTGCCACACATTGAGCAATGTGGACTGGGTGGGCTGTCGGCCAACGCCAAGTTGTGTCAATTAAGTACAACTTATTTTACAAAAAGACTTTATATAATTGTGGCTTGAAAGCAAAGTACGGACAGTCTCTGTCACCAAAATTCACGGGTGCAGTCAGTGAAGGGGGAGATTGATCGCTGCCAACAGACTGTCGGAAAAAAAAAAAAGAAAAAAAAATCACCTTATTATTGCCAGTTTCACTCGTTTTGACGACCCACTTTTTGCTTGACAATTGCACTGTGCAATCAAAAAATACAGAACGGTATATTGCGTGTAGAATCTTATAATCTGATGATAGTTTGCAGATTTTCAATTGCTCATGTGCTTGATTGCTTGGTGTGGGGTCGTCAAGAGTCATTTTTTCACAATTGTCCTCATCGCTCTGTTTCTCGTTGTCATCTAAGGTTAAGGGATGAGCTGGAGACAGATGATAGCAGGCTGGTTAATAGCGAACAGCAGGATGATGGAAAATTTCAGTGGAGGTCTGGCAAGACTTTTTGTAGCAGAACGATACTTTTCTCAAGATGATTGGAAGTGGGGACATTAACAGCAGCTACAAAAACAAACTGTGAGCTCAGGTGTTTGTCTCCCAACCCGATATTGCGTGATGGACCCTCAGACCTTGTGACCGCGTTGAAGTGTCCGAGACACTGAACTTTTCACTTGATGCTTCTTTATTGTGTCAGTGGGTTGACAGTCAAAGTAAAAGTGAAGGCTCATTTAGCATCACCATTGTTGATAAGCCTGAAGTTATCTCAACGGAAAGAAGCAAAGTCCAATTGGCTCCGGCTAAAGAAGTGGGACGTATACGCGGAGGGCTCGACTTTGCCATGTCGAAACGCTGCATCACCGAAGACCACCAGATGTAAGATGAGGTCAGAGCCAACGTCAACTAAACCGCAACTATTGTGAAAAACCTCACGTTTTCATCCGGACAGTCAGTGAGTCAACGTCTCTGATGGTTGTCAAAGCAGTTGTAGTTTGGCAAACGAATATGAGTAAAAGTTTCTGCATTTCCTTAAGACCGGCCTGGACGTGACTCATTGGTGATATAGTGCGTTCAATGAGAGTTTTGGCGAAAGGCCGGCATTGCTTCCCTTTGAGGCTGTTTTCAATTAGCCTGTCCTCCCCCACCCTGTCTGGGCTTTCCTCCCTCGCTAACGTCATAAAGGAGGAAGCGTTTTGGCCGGACTGCATGACTGGACCGATTCAGTACGTATTAGAAGCACGTGTACAGACTTTCTTCGTAGAGTTATTTGGGGCATAATTGCATCTGACTGGAGTTTCGCGAGAAACCGTCTGATCTTTGCGAGAAGTCGTCAGCTCTTCCATACAATTGCAGTTAGTGCAGCCGATGTCAAATACTGGCACAAGTAGAATGGAGCAACACAATCCATTCCAGAAGGATGTTTCAACGTCATTTTCTTTGGATTCATATTCATTTTCTCCTTATAAAATGACAGAAACTGGGAGTTTTGCTAACAATTATTTCAACAATTGATTCTTTTTTCTTTTTTCTTTTCATTCATCAATGAATCGGATTAAAGGACAGATTTAAATTTCCATCCCTTTAGTGAATAACATGACATTATTTTAACTTGATATAATATGAGCATTTTGGGCCCTATTTTTATCCCTAGCGCCAAGCTAGCACAAAATGGCTGGCCCCTGAGATAGATTAAAAAAAAAAAAAATGGGGGGATTTTGCTTCTTGATTCATATTCCACAAATTTAATACTATTCAGAATTCCATGTTTAGACTAGTGGAACTGCATGTAATATTTTATTGCAAAATAAATTTGTACTTAATTTCCCGTTAGTCTTTGTGTTGTCTGGATGTGAGCTATTGCTATCTTTTGGCTTTTCCCATCAGCACAGCAGCAAAGACAAGAGGAAGGAAGTCAACAACGGCTGGCAATGATGCGACTCAGACGACTGAGAAAAAAGTCACACCCACATATTACAGTGCTAAAAAAAAAAACTCAGCAGAACCCAGCCCTTATGATGGTGATATTTTTTTCACCTACAAAAAGGACACGACCAGTGTGTGGGCGTATTCAATTTTATTTTTTTACAGGACAGCTGATGGAAAATCAAGATAATTTGCCTCTATGCAGAGAATGCATGGGAACCCCCTCCCCTCCAAAAAAAAACAAAACGGTGCAGGGGTCAAGAAGTCAAATCTTTTGAATCATTTGTGTCCACTCCACCTCTAATTGTACACCACTCAAACTTTATTACAAAGCTAGGGTCCTGCATACATAATAATGAAATCATATAGAACATCACAAAAGCTTTCTGAAATTTCGATATTTTATTTGCATGAAAAAAAGAAAAGCTTTAATTGTTTTGTTTACATTTCTGTTGGAAATCTTATGATAATACTGATTAGAGTGGTAATTTTGGTCACTCTGATCGTGGAATTTTCATGCTCAGAGCAGATAATAGTTAGTGAAAGGGGAAAAAAAGTTTGTCTGGGTCTGATAGCTGTCTCCGTAACAGGTAAGGGAGGGAGGAGAGCATTTCAACCAACGCTAACGAGCTGGCTTTTGCAATCTTTTTTCAACTATATGAGTTTTTCTTTTCAAAAATCGCACCATCACTTTGTAACAACCATCCCCCTGGCGCGTTCCACATTACACCACGCCTAACTACTTCAGCATTAACAAGAGCTGCCAAAATACTCCTTGCCTGCTTCCGCTTCGGTAGCAACCAAATTGGCCATCAGCAAAAACTGAAAATCAAATGTCAGATTATGTATGCCCAGTGGAGTCTGTCTGGGTTAGGGGTGGGCTGCTATTCATCTTTTCACCAAAAGACAATTTTGAGTCTTCACTTAACATCAGATTAATCTGAGAAAAGCAACATAAGTACAGGCAGAAAATGGAACCTCCACACAAGAAAGTCTGAGCTCGGGTTTGAAACGTAATCAATTGTTACTTTATCTTTACATTTGAATGAACATAAACATTGCAAAAATGTTCAGCAGCAGGGGAGTCAAACTCATTTTTGTCGCGGGCCGCATGGTAAGTCATAGTTTCCCTCGGAGGGCCATTATGACTGTCAACGCCTTATATTATTTACAGTATAGGCTACAAAACAAACTAATGAATAACTAGTTTTGAAATGAGAGACCAGTAAAACCTGTTCAAATAGTTTCCAAAAGATGAATGGTAATAAAAATTGCTCGCAATATCTCTATTTTTAAAAAGTCAAGACAATTTGTAATTCTAGTAATGACAAAGTCGAGCCACATAAAAAGGCACTCGGGCCTTGAGTTTGAGAGCGATCTTCCAGGGTGTTCTCGTACAGTTAAATGCCATACTTAACAGTTTTAATGTGATTGATTTATTTTGACATTGACCTCGAAATGTTTATATAATTTTGCGATTGCATTAGCAAAAGTTAATTACATAATAATCCCTTTGCAAATTGGAGATTGCCAAAGTCCCATTTTAAATGACTGTCACCGTAGAAACAGAACTCCATTGTAAACAGTTTAACCCTGGAATCGATTATTTGTTGTGTCACACTAACGACTGTCTTCAACTTTCGATGTTCCTGTGATGTTCAATGAATACGTACGTAATCCAGGCTCTGAGTTTGAGTTCTCATGAGGACACAGTCATTAAAAGGCTGAACGCTCGTCATTAAAGATTCAACACAAAAGGATAACCCGGGGACTTTTCCCCACATTGTCCCCCATTAAAAGGATCCTTTGGAAAAACACAACCTAACAATTGAGTTGCCACGCAAGACGACTAAAAGACTGAAAATATGTCGATGACATATTTACAACAATGATAAATGCATGGCAGTTTGAACCAAAACAAAAGTGGGTGCTTTCTAGGACACGTATGAAAGATAGACTTGTACACAAGAAATCTCCAATCAATAGAAAGACTTATGACTCTCTCTAAACCTTTTTTTATTGAATGACTTTGAATTTACACCCTGTCATAATATCAATATGGGTGGAGAAGACCAAAGTACATTCAGATGTTCTTGATTACATGCATAGAGTTGACACCTCCTGCTCTGACGCTACAATGCATTTGTGGTTACCAGGGCAATGGAGAATACCAGTGGAAAAGGTCCAAGCAATGTCGGTGAAACGTCACGATGAGGCGTTGAGTCATGTCTGACTATATTTAGAAGTTTACTACTCCTTTTTAAAGATTCGCGCAGTCCGCTCACACTCACACTGCACCATCATTGAGACAAGAGCAGATACTTGGCATGACACGAGAAGAAAGCCCAGAGTTTAATCAATTAAACGCAAGAAATGGAACCCTGGCAGTAAAATTCAAAGAGCTTCAAAACGATGAAGAAAAAAAAATGGTGGAATGAGGTATTTGCATACATCAGATTATCGTAGAACAATTTCAACATGGATTTGAGAATTTAAATCAAATTATAGTTGCACTTGACAAGAAAAAATTAAAGCTGGTATAAGTTGGTGAAATACAATGAAATATACGTCACGTGTTGCTACTTTATATTTATCAATCCATTCTGAACAGTTTCTCCTCATGAGGGTAGCGCACGTGTTGCACTGTGAGGCAGACAGGCTGACCCGTGCTCCACCGTATTATTTATTATTTTTTTTTTGGTACTTTAGTATACCCTGATAAATTCAATAAATCCATTGAGGCCGACATGCTAACCCGTGCTGCACTGGATTATTATTATCCATCCATCCATCCATTTTCTGAACCGCTTTGTCCCCACGGGAGTCGCGGGCGTGGCGGAGCCTATCCCAGCAGTCATCGGGTAGCAGGCGGGGGACACCCTGAACTGGTTGCCAGCCAATTGCAGGGCACACAGATTATTATTATTATTACTTTTTTGGGGGGGATACTTTAGTATCCCTGATAAACTCAATGAATCCATTGTCATTTTTTTACTACTTTCCAATCATTTTTTTTGCATCCTTTTGTCATTTTTAAGTCGGAACTGCTAGACTTTTGTGTTTTAGAATCGAATCTAAGCGAATGTCTTAGTCATATTATTGTACATCTCCACTCCAATTTTGTAAACCCACTTTTTATTGATTGGAGTCATGGCGCCGAGTTGCCTGTCCTGAATTTCTTTTTCAAAGCCTGGTATTTACCGGACCAGTGACCAGCCAATTGTAGGGCACATAAAGACTAACAGCCCCGTTCATACGTACATTCACATCGCTAGACAGTTTAGACTGTCTTCAGTGAACCTAGTTGGACAATGTGAAGAAGACAGACTATCTGGAGAAAACCTGAGCACCATGTAAACTCCACACAGGGCAGAGCTGAGATTTGAACACAGTACCACACGTGTGAGGCAGACATGCTAAACCATACTTACGCTGTGCTGCATATATTACGATATGCAGGCCTCGATAAAATCAATTCAACAAACGATCTTTTAAATCATACGTGTCAAAGGAGCCAGATACGGCCCGCCATATCTTTTTATGTGGAACCACGAAGACTTATTTTGCATCGACTTTGTGTCATTGCTAAAATTACAAATTATTTTCATGTCTAAAAAAAAACCGTGAGATATGACTGACGATTTCTATTACCATTCATCTTTTGGAAACTATTTGAAAAGTTTTTACTCATATCTGATTTCAAAACAAATTAGTCATTAGTTTCTTATGTAGCCTGTACTGTATTCGAGGGAGACTATGAATGTGACAAAAATGAGCTTGACACCTCTAAATAAAGAGCAGCCCTGTAAATATAGTTAATAGCAAGTATTTCGAAACATTTCAAGCAAAACAAAAACATTTTTCCTTGGTACAGTATTACCAGTAACATAACAATTAAAGTGATTTCCTCTGACGCAAAACCAGATGCAATCTTTTTCATTTGACAGTGACCCATATCTTGATGATTTAATGTGCTGACCTGCCAAGTACATGATCACATCTTCACGGGTGGTTAGTTTATGCTTGAGGTTTCTTAACATCCTGGACCATGAAAAGTACAAACATGCCATCCCTTTCTTACTTGCTTTGAAACATTGTTTTTATATATATATATATATATATATATATATATATTTTTTTTTTCCCCCCAAAATCAGGAGCTAAGAAACTTCATCCTCACTGGAGGCCTCACTTGATGACAAGGCATTCTTTATATTTTATGTAGAATGAAACATATGGGGAATGAATACATTTGGATTCGTTTGGGGAAAAATCATGTTTTTAATCAGAGACCAAATTGTACAAACATCATCTCAAGTCAACGCCGCAGGATCTCTTTGCTAACATTAAAGGAGATAAGTCAAAATTTGAAATAAAGCTTTTGCGCCGCAAGTCCTGGAACATTTCTGACACATCCATCCATCTATTTTCTGTACCGGTTTCGTATTTTCAATGTAGCAAATAATGCTGCGTATTTTATGTAATGTATATGTATATATGTATATGATATAATAATGCTACATTTTAAGTGCACAATTATGACTCACAACCTTCCTGGTTGAAAAACTGGACCAGCTAAATGAGAACAGAGGGTGTCAATATCAGGACACATTGAAGGCTAAGGAGCGGCATCTGGAGAAAAAGAAAATAAAGAACTAAAAGGACTTGACCTGTAACACTGCTGGAATCCATTGCTTGCCATCCAAATGCCAATTTTTCTTATTGAGTCAAGTTAATGGTTTAATCTACTTGACACAAAACTTTGATTGCGCAGATAATCAAGATTGTACACAACAGAAGGGAAGACTAAGATTATTATTATTTTTTTTTAATGTATTGGCTTTATCATTTCTTGACATTTGCGACTAAACAGGAGTGTGGATACACAAAGAATGTAATGTGAGAATGTTTGGGATGTGTAAAAAAAAAAAAAAAAAAAAGGCCAGTAGTGGTTAAAGTAAGACATTACAGAGACAAAAGTCACGGGGTGTGGGAGCCATCCATGCTTCTAATGTTCCAACCTTGACACACGCACACACAAAGCTTATGTAATATAAGCAAGTGGACATGGGTGGAACATGAAATAACCTTTTGTTATCTTCATTAATTTGAAGTTTGATTTGTGAGTCATCTTAACAACAAAAACCCAAGATAAATACACATTTGTAATATCTTTCCATTTTACAGCATTTTCTATTGACACGAATATAACCTTTGTGAGTGGAACACCCCACCATGCTCAACCATGCACAAGGGAACATGTAGGGCAATCGTGTCAAACTCATTTTAAAAGTGTCACGTTAGCACTATGGTTATATTCATGTGGCAGATAGTTACATTACATAATGGCAGGCAGTTAAAGCCATATAATGTATCTTTTCTATAAGTTAGCCATCGATGAAGAGCTTTAAAAGGACAAGTCTACAGAGAGCGAGAGCTTTCCTCACCATCATATTTTATCTTGACATTATCAGTGCTTGAGAACGCGAGATAACCTTTTCACAAGCTGTGTTGCCACCTTTTCCATTTGTCTCACAATTAGTGGGCTAAGCAACAAACAACACGTTGGGTTTCGTTTCTGTCAGTACACATTTGCTGAACTCGTCATTTTTTTGCAAAAAAAAATAATAATAAGAGTCAAGATGTACGTCATTCAGTAGCGCAGAGAGCAAACATGCCAAGTCTCCCCCGAGGACCTGGAACCACCTTGCACGGGTGCATTTTGTTTCCTTGCCAGCCTTGGAACAAAACAAAATGTTCTTCAAAACTTTGAAACGGGGTTGTCATCAAAAGCACGAGTGATTTTAATTCCTCTCAACATTCAGTGACTGTAACCACAGGACTGTTTGTAAACGTCACATTGCAAATCAATCCAGATGGAGGCTTCCAACCAACGTAAGCAAGACCTTGTTTCATTGTTCAAAGGTTTTCAATGCATCACAAAGTATAAAAATACAAAACTTCTTTTTCTTGCTTAGGCAGAGCATTATCTACTTTTACCACCTTGATGACCTTCACAGGACATAAACAAAATCACAAACAGAGTTTATTAAACCAAGCGATTCACAGTAAGTCTTTTTGAGTCAGTTGTTTTATTGTTAGTTATGTCATATTTTCATTGTTGGTCACTGGGGGGGAAAAAATGCAATGAAAAATGCAAAGAAAAAAAATGCGCAACAATTTTTTTTATTTATTCCAATCAGGTTGTTTTTAACTCAGCGTTTTTAAGGACTTCTGTAACTTGGATATTTCTCAATATCTCTTGACCTAACCATAAAGGGCTTCTGACACATCAAGTGTTTGGAGGTGAGGCTTTCATCACAAAGGCGCTATTCTATCAACTTCAGCATATACACATTATTCTCAAAGTGTGCATCAAGTACTACACTTCTTCTGAAATGTATTCGAACAAGAGACAGTCCGAGCGAGATAATCGCAGCAAGGTTCAAATGCCAATGCTCACTGATGACCTTTTCTTCCCAGGGGTGTGTACAGAGGTGATTATTCGCTTAGTACTGTCTCCCCGTGGCCAAATGAGTAACTACAAGGATCAAGAACATCTTCCACAGTCTTCTCAATTAACAAAACTGAAAACAAAACTACAGACAGGTATAAATGAAATCAGTTATAAGAGTTTTCCTAGGTTTAAATTGTGGAGGAGCCACACTTGCAATCCGTGCATGTTAGAATAATTCAATTCAATTCATAATTCAATTCAATTGACAATTCCAAATTGACAATTGACAATTTAATTCAATGTAATTCAATATAAATTAATAATTTAATTCAATATAATTGAATGCACTATTTCTATCATCATCACTATCAATAATAATGTTAAAACCAGAACCACCCCTCAAGTGGACGCTGCTCCTTAAACTAGTCTCTCTTGCCCTCTAGCGGTGAAAAGAAGAAACCAACCATGGCCTTGATTCTTTTTTTTTTATTATTCTTTTTTTATATATAAAGAGCAAAGCATAACGGCATCGTGTATATATATATATATATATATATATATATATATATATATATGATGTGCAAAGTAACTACTACACAAAAACTCATCAATTTTGCAGATGACACCAGGTAATAGCATCCAACAAGTGGAATGAATCAGTGTCAAATGAGGAAATGAAAAAGGGATTTTGGCGGATAGCAAACGGGAAGCTCGGTAATCTTTGTGTATTTCATTTGTTCAAAATAAAAGATGTCAATCCAAAATTGTTACTTGAATCTTTCAAGATCACGTTGCTTCTTTTTGTGTGGTGCGTTCACTGCCACTTGTGTTCCACAAAAAGAAAGCCCTGGAAATGGCAATGATAACAATTAGGATCCGACAACTCAGAAAAAGTAACCCATTCAAAGATAAGTATATATAGTATGCAAAGAACCTGATCTTACCCCAAGGTGAGACCGAAGAGGAGCAGCAAAGATGTAAAGCAGAAGCTGATTAGCACAATTGAGAGTTGCTGAGGGGGGGGAGGTGAATCAGTTTGTAAATTCTCTCCAGGCAGCAGAGACAGCTCAAATATCTTCTCCAGCTCGGAATGGCCCTTCACATTGTTGGGAATCACTTGAGAAGAAACAGTGGAAAATGGAACACAAAGAGATGATGCAGCGTCCCTGCCATCACGTAAAAGTCAAAAGATAAGATAATAATAATAATAATACCCGTGGGTGGGTATCATTATTATTACCACCGTATTGGGCCAAATATAAGATGACCCCTCTCTTTTTCAAGACTTGAGTTTGCAAAAAATATTTATGAACATTAAATTTAATTTTTATACAGCAAATAATTACAGTACATCTGAAACAAATGATTATATTAATATATCCGAGAGAAAAAGCATGTTATTTTGCTTCATTCAAATCATGCAAAAACTGTCTATCACATTGTAATATCTGAACGTTTAAATATGTAAACTAAAGTGCAATCATTTGTAAATGAATGGCATCTGGTTTTTGAAATGTAAATAAACCAATCTATTGTGATAAAACAACAAATTTGCAATAAAAGTAAAGTCTAACTGTAGTTTGGAAACAAATCTGAATAAGGAAAAACATTGCAATAAAATAATGCAAACTGGTTTAAACTTGAGTAGCTGAGATCTCGCTTTCTTCTCCGTGACTTTGGCCTGGGGAGTTAAGTTCAGCACTCGCTTTGAAGATATCTGGCGCCATCTAGCGTTGTGAATGGCTATAATGTCTAAACCCCGAACGTAAGACGACTCCCACTCTTTCAGTCCTATTTCAATGCAAAAAAAATAGCGTCTTACATTCGGGCCAATACGGTAATATTATGCAATCACATTGGCTATTCACAGATCGGTATCTCATGTCATGTGTTCCTTCTACCTGTGAGATAGTAGTAAATCCTGACAAGAGATGCTTTATCAGCGATGATCTCACACTGGTAGGTTCCCTGATGGTCCTTTGTAGCCGATGAGATGGCGAATAAATTGTCATTTCCTTCAACCACGTCTTCAAACATCTCGACAGCCTGAGTCTTCACCTAACAGCAGTTTCATTTTGTGTCATGTCTTCTATTGTGTTGTTCTTAACTGCGGCGGCTGTGAGTAAGTCATAGCAGAGATGACACTTACGAAATCTGCAAACCTCCAGATGTTTTCAGTTTTTGGGGGTAATTTAAACGCCGGCTCGCACAACAGTTGGATTGGCTTGCCCTCTTCCACACTTTTGTTATCGACTGAAAAAGACAAAAGCACACACAAGATGTCACCTTTGAAGGGGGAAGAGTGGAAGTGAGTCGTTCTGTACGGGGGGGGTGACATGATAGCGGAGTGTGTCGAAGCCAACTGTCACCTTGCATAAAGCATCTTAAATTGAAAACGATAGTGTGTGGGATAAAGAACCTCGCCTCAAGTTGCTTTCTGAAAATCCCGACTTGGCACCGAGAGCATTTCAAGGATCAAAAGCAGAGAGTTTTCAGGAACAAGGATGCTTGGGAGCGTGAAATCAGACTTATGTAAGGATGCGTCAAATGCGGTTTGCGACATTCTTTTATTTGTCCTCTTCTCACCTGGACAGTCAAGAGGAAGATTGCAGGATTCGAGCCTGCATAAAGTACAGTTGTACGTGCCGTCCTGGTACCCTGATGGATTGAAATATTCTAAATGTCATGAGGCCCTGTGCAATGTTTCGAGAAGATGTTCACACTAACCACATGGAGGGTTGCATTCGCCTGAAAGGGAAAAAAAAACTGATTACTGGGATTACGACCAGACACTCACGAGGTTCTTGTTTTCTCCACAGTGCGTGAAAAATGGTGATAACATAACTAGCCTATTACAGTGAGAGTACAGAGATCAGAGGGAGCTAGAATGACTCAATATGGGCATCACTATGGATGAAAAGATGAATGGAAGGAGAGGAGACCGTGTCTCACCTCGAGGCAGTTTGTAGGCTTCAGCGATGAAATTGTCTGCTACTTTCTTCAGCTCTGCTATAAATTGATCGTCTGAGAGGAACGAACACACACACACTCACTGCAATGCCAGTGTCACTCTGTAATTACAGTATATGCAATTAACAAAATGAAATTTTATTGCTCTGCTATATTAATGTCATTTTGGAGCAGAATTAATTGTCATTTGGGGGTACTGTTAAAAATTGTATTTACAAAAGGAGCAGTACTGTATGATACCAGCCTAGCTATCTTTACCAATTTGTACTGTCTTCTTAAGCAGGGCATCCAGCATCGTCTTCAACATCGCCTTCAGTTCGGTCTCCTGGTTTCTCGCTGTTTACATACACAGACAAACAGTGGCGCCCAAAGATTATTTGTGAAAGGTGTTAGCAAATATTGGCCCCATCCAAAGACATGTCACAATCAATAATTATTATTGTATAATCATAAAATAAACACAAGCTCATGTTGTGAAGCACGATGGAGGCTAAAAGTGTGGCTGTCAAAAAAACCACGTCATTTAATTTGTCCAATAAAAAATAAAAAGTATTTGTTGATATCTGCCGTTGACATATTGTGACAAACAGCATAATTAAATGCATTTTCATTTGATAGCAGAAGGAAAAATAAGTATTAAATAATATTTTTTCCTATTCGAAAGAGCCCTGCCTCCACCAAAAATACTCACAATTATGACAGAATCCATAATTTCCTTTTTGTTCATGACTATACTGTAACTCATATTTTTGTACCCCTGCATTAGATATTAGATCGTGTAAGTATTTGAAATGGAGTCCATACCGACTCTGCTGGCTTGGATCACTTCGGCACTGTCAAACACATTAAAATGTTTGAAGCAATTCTGCACGTTTTTGGTTTTTCCACACGCTTGACCCATAAATGTATATCCTACTAAGCATTTTGCGCAGCCCGCATTCGTCTCGAAATGGGCACTCAACACACGTAGAAACAAAAGGCACAAAGCCGCTGTGTACATTTTTGAAGAATATTCTTGTACATTCAAATGTTGGCAAATCCAATAATATGAGACTTATACGCACGTTAACTCCATTGTGTCGTCACCGTGACGTCACAAGTTTGTATCAATAGATCGTATCAAGTATAATACTATAAACGTTTTCTTAGTATAGAGTATAATACTTATAATCGTTTTCTTCGCCCTTTGGGGGAAATCTTAAGTCTCTGTAACGGAATCAAGGTTACAGTTAATAAAAGAAAGGGCCTCCGGAGATTCAGCTCAACACAACCACCTATGGAAATAGCACCAACTATAACCACATAAAAACCTCAGTGCAAATAAATGAAAAAAAAGAGAAGGAACATAAAGCTGAGGTGCAAATAAAAACACGACAGGCCATTTGACTATTACTCAAATATGAAACCTATTAATTACCATTTGAAAAGTTTTGCTTTTGTCACGAGACACAAGGCTGCACTCTTGTGGTCATAAAGAGTAACGCAGCACAGCGTATGTGAAACTAATGCATGGTGGAAATATATAGCAATGTTCATTTACACATTGATTGATATTAAAGTCAATAAAAAATAATAAAAATATGTACACACAGCTGTTGCTCTCTTTAGTTAGCAGGCTTATACTTTTCTTGACTCAAACAAGTGCAACCTGCTCTGAGTTTGTACTTACTTAGTCAGCCACATTTGATGGCCACATTTGATGGCCACATTTGATGGCCACATTTGATGGCCACATTTGATGGCCACATTTGAAGCTGTGATGGTGGAGCGTGAGCGGTTTGGTCTGAGCAGACTGGAGATGGTCGGAGGTCCATGGAGATGGACCCAAGAGGTTGAAGGGAACAACAAAGAGTCAGAGTTCGTGGAAAACAAGGCAAAGATCGAACAGCCAGACCGGAGACGCAGCGTAGAAGAGTAGGGTTGACTTGGATAATTGCTAAAGGCACAGCCGTAGAGGAGATCACATAGGCACTCAGGCGACGAGCCGCTGGAAGCACGCTCCTTAAAAGCCTTCCCCTAACGAGCCTGATCAACCATACCTGTGGGGAACAGCCACACCTGTGGGTCCTCCGCCACTCTGCTCTCTGCTGCCCTCCTGTGGATAAGAGAAATACTTCCCGGATCCTGACACTTTCAGCTCCATAAACACAACTTCAGTCAAGTCAAGTACAGGGTTGCATTCATCTGCAATTTGAGAAACGACAAGGGGACAATTCAGATGGCCAATTACAAATGATAAGCTTTTTCCTTTTTCTTCTTATGTTTGAATGACAAATGGCATTATCCTGCTTCTCACAGTTCAACCCGTGTGTGGAGTACTGTGTTGGCCATCTCGAGCAACACACAAATAAGCAAGCCCAATTTGATTTTCCTCCCCTCATCGAGTGTAATCTTTTAAAAGTCGGCATATTTTTTCGCTTAATGAAGCATGGCTCCACATGGGTCATTACAAAGGGTGCATTCCTTGCGTCTTTTGTCTTCTCCGGTATACCTCAATGCACCAGTTTTACTGCAGAGCTGAAGATGGGTTTCTACAAAAGGGGGCGGGTGTGGGGTGGGGGGGTAATGTGATGTATCTGACGTGAGGGAGGTGGATGAAGTAGGAAGCATGTCGGTAAGAACGCTTCAGAGAAATAAATAAGGCCATGATGTCTAACGGGTCTTCCAGGAGGAGCAAAGAAATCCAAGCACGTTCTTGGTGGCAGCGAGCAAATGAGGTAAAATGAAGCAATGAAGGTAAGGGACAACAGGGAGGCAAGAGGAAGAGGTGAGCGAGGCCACAAGTGAAAAAAGGGGGGAGAGCGAGTGAGCTGGCGGGACTACAAATCACGCCGCACGCCTCATCACATCCTGTATCCCCCACTTGTCTACCATCCTCCCGCCTCACTATGGTGTGTCGCCATGGCAACCAGACAGGGCGCCTAATACACCAACTTAATATATTTCCAGTGGCAGGGTGAACGCGCTACTAATGCCTTCATCTGTCTCGCTGCAGACAAGCCAATCAATAGGAGACAAAAGTCGGCTGTTGGACTGCCAAAGTTTGCAAACCTATAGGGAAAATCCCAAGTGTGTAGTGTAGCGTGTGAGAGAGAAAGTGAGAGAGCAAGAGAGAGAGAGAGAGAGAGAGAGAGAGAGAGAGAGAGAGAGAGAGAGAGAGAGAGAGAGAGAGAGAGAGAGAGAGAGAGAGAGAGAGAGAGAGAGAGAGAGAGAGAGAGAGAGAGAGAGAGAGAGAGAGAGAGACTGATGTGTGCACTGCCAAGGGCACATTGATTGAATCTCGTAATGTCCTACAACACTTAAAAATGTGCTCATTCACACATTTCTAGCGATTTCTGTACAACAGCATTTGGGGGTGTTTATTTACTCAACTGTAGCTATATCTGAACAAACACATTTTATAAAGATTAAACATTGCAGCCATTTAACAATATAGTGAAGCTGGAGATTTAGAAAAAATTAGGATTGGTATGTAGAAATGTAGCAAAACAACATAAACCATGATAATAAAGATTCCTTAAACATTTTTAGTCGACGTGTCTTAAAACGGGGGGAATGCTAACATTGAAAAAAAACAAACATATATAATGGCGAAAAGCATTTTGGTCTTGTGGATTTCACTACTTTTGTCCCTGATGGTCACAAAAAAAAAAGTTTTAAAACAAGACAACATGAATAAAGTCTGCGTGATTGCATCACAACTTATTTTTTATTGACAACAGGGCAAAATGTACAAATGGATAAAAGTGCACCATGACGACAAAACTGGCGGGGTCGCGACTCCTGGCGGTCTTCCTTGGCCCTGCTTAGGGTGTATGTCACAAAGCCAGCCAACTGAGTCGCCCCCCCTGAGAACCTTTGTCTGGCCTTTACCGTGGGATCCAAACTTGGCCGCCAGACACTCAAAAAGTGTTGGACGAACACATGGCTGAGATCCCATGGGACGCTTTTTTTCTATCAAAAACCTTTGAAAGACGTCATAATTCCAATTTCCTGATTGGAAAAAGGTTCCCCAGCCGTGATTTGGGTTCACCCTGTGAGGTTTTTGATTGCAGGAGTTTCTAATGTGACATTTTCTAAAATCAAAAGACTCGACAAAACATATTGGATCTCAAACGACAATGCAGTTTTGAAAGGAGCGTTGAAACTGAATGCAGCCCTGTTCCCGAGGACCTCACCTGTGACCTGCTTTGACCTCACAGGTTAAGGGTCTCAGGGACAGAGGGGCATACTGGCAAATTAAAAAAACTGCCGGTATGATGCCGACGACAGGAAAAGGGGGGAAAGACTAACGATGGCCGCAGCGCCGAGACAAAGACGTGACCTCATCTCACTTTTCGAATGCTGCGGCACCGACCGACCCGTCTCTTGGTTGTTCCCTGCAGCTCACGTTGGCGAGTCATCGCCTCAGTCGAAACACTAAGACAGCGATCTCGGTATGATCGTGTCCGTCGTCTTTGGTTGTCTATTTTGCTGGCCGCCGGGCCGTTTGATGAACGGCTAAAACAAATCATGGCACATAAATATTAGGAGGAGATGCAAAAGCCGGAGAATAAATGTCATTTTATTGACATATAGCGGCATCTAATAGACATTCAAGTGAGGTGAAATGAGATCTAAATGGTGAGAGAAAAAAAAAAAGAAAAAAAAAAAGCTGACGACATCACCCTTACCTTATCAAAAAAAATACACATTGCGTCAATGGCTCCGCAGCTGTCTGCTAAGAAAATGAGAACAACATTTAAAATGAAGGATTTACTATTCAAGTCATCTCAAACATGCGCCTGAGTCTGAGCCAGTCCAATTAAGAATATGACAAACCGGCGCCCCGCTCAAAGCAGAAAACGGGGCGACGGCTACGTTCAAGGCACATACACATTTAATTGGCGTACGTCTGATGTCATAGCATGAAACGCTTGACATGGCAATGCGCGCTTGTGTTCGTGCGTACAGGTGGTCTTGGCGGGCCTGACCGTAACCAACCTGTCATCCTTCTACGCCTTTCTTCGTGTTGGAGGGAGCAAGTCAAGGCAACTGTGTCACATCTGTGAGGGAAGACCAACCGCGTCAGTGACTTTGTTCATATCCACGGAGATCTCGACAAGAACGACCGGGCGACAAAAAAAAAAGTAACACGATGTACGTTTTGCAACATTAGCGGGGCCGCCTTTTCCATCGTCGTATTCGACGGGTTGTAAGCCGCGCGGCGTTTCCAATCACTTTGACAAATGATGTTCAAAAAAAAAAAAAAAAAACCAAAGATGCACCACCGTAAACAAAGAGCGACTTACCCTCCGGCGGGACTTTTTCCCTCACAGATTGCGAGTGTGCCTCCTCTTTCCCGCTGCTCTACGCCAGATGGCGAGCCCAGCGGCAGGTAGCTCACGGGAAGGGAATATTGATTGCGTTTGCAGTGTTGGGCTGTTGTGCCTACCTGACAAACATCCATGCACCACTGCAACCTTTTGTCTCAGCAGAGCTGCCGCCACAATGCTGCTGCTGCTGCTGCTGCTGCAGAAAAAAAGCAAACATGACAAAGACATCACGCTTACTTAAACACCAGCAAACTATTCATCACACAGGACATGCAACACTTGGAGGCGACGCACACATGCACGCACACACGCACGCACGCCAAATCATTTATCCTCCGTGTTGCATTTAGCCGCCGCCACGCGCCTCTTTGCATCACACGACTTCTCCCCTCCTCCTTTTTCACTCTCTCTCTCTCTTTCTCTCTCGCTCTCTCTCTGTCTCTGTCACCCCCCCCCCCCCCTCCTCTCATGTTTTCTCAACCGCACGTCTGCGCACACCAGTCGGTGAGCGACTCGCATGTGTTTGCGCGTGCGCGCGTGAGACAAGAGAGACGGAGGGCGGGAAAGAGTGCAACGAGTGCACGGATGTGTGTATTGCGTGAGACGATGAGAGAGTGCGCATGCACGTGATAGAGAACGATGGGGGGGGGGGGGTAGCAAAGCCGCAAACTAGAAAGTAGGGATGAAGGGGGAGGGTCAGAATCCTCTAATAGTATGAAAATTGAGAGAAAAATATCAAGCGCGAGTGAAGCTTCAGGGCTGATTATTTGCTGCCGCTTGCACGCCAATCGTAACGTCATTACGTCATGCTTTAGCGACTCCATGGTGCTAATGTCGGTCAACACACATCATCAGCAACCAGTTTTTGGCGAAGATGAAAATTTCACTCTGAACAAATTCAATGCGAGGTAAAAAAGAAAATTAACTTGGCGTGCATGTTGCGCTCACTTTTGTATTTTGGGCAATTTTTTTTTCTTCCCATTCAAGTCTAAAGTAGTTTCAAAATGACACTCATTTCAGAGTTGTTGACCGTGAAGGTTAAGAGAATCAAAGACCCTTCAGGCGAACTGGAAAATGACTGGAAAAATGTTTTTGAACCCTCTTATAGGATTGTTTAGTTGGATGATGAGATGCTACACTTTGCGTAAGCATCACGAATAGCTTGAGAGTGTTTCTGACCAGAACATGAGCAGACTTTCAACCAAGATTTGCAGAATAGCAATTGTTCTCAACTCTTTTTCTCTGTAGATTCTTGGGGTCTGTGTGTTTAACACCAGCCGAAAAAAACAAAAACAAACCAGAAGCCAACAAAACAAAGATTTATCGAGAATTTCCCCAACACATAATGGAATCAATAAAGACAAACTCATCTTCCCCTCTATTAAAAATCCTTCCAGACGAGGATCTCATAAATATGCAAGGACGATGATGCTAACCTTTTTTCCTCTGCCTGATAGAAAAACAATCTACACATGCATACTGCCGGATGAATATTCATGACGCAGCCTACATATATATATGATATGCTATATTATATGCTATGCAAGTTCATCTACGTTCAGCTTTATTCTCGCACTGTGAAGCTACTGTCTGGGTTCATGTCTGCTCATCTCAATCTGATAAAAGGGCTGACTGGAGTTCTGTGCAATATATGATCATGCAGCAGCACACGTCATTAGCTCCCGTATTAAAAACCACACACAGTTTGCTCGCTGCGCGTGTGAGCGCACGCGCACGCGTGTGTCCTGCCACATTGGCTTCTTTGCAAGACTGCAGCTATCATGGGAGCCATTTTGTCCCAAAAACCTTGTGCAAAGGCAATTCTCAGAGGTGGGAGAATAATTCCCGGTCACATCGAGAATATGACAGCCAGGTGTGTGTCATGGTGTGTATTTGTGAGTGTGTTGCACGCCTGCGGCTGCACTCCGCAGTGGCACTGAGAAAGACAAAGCACTGGGAGTGCTCCACAGGGATGACATCATCAGTCTGGGATGGTGTCTGCCTTGTCTGTCTCAGGGTGGTGACGCGCTCATTTTATCCCCGAAGAACGTAGACGCCGTCGCGGAAAACATAGCGAGGGTGGCATTTCTAAACGCTTCCAGAAAAACAGAGGTTTAAATTGGAGGACGGTTTGCGCTGGACTCCTGGGTGCCAACTTCCACGAGTCGCATGAATGAAAAATAATACATAAATGACGTTAAATGCCGAACGACTACACAATGAGCCAGACGTTTAGAGTTGCTGCTGCCCCTCCGCCGTGCTCATTATCCTTGGCCCACACGCCTCACTACTTGTCAGGTGTTCATCTGTCTCCGCTGGCAGGAGGGCGGCATGCTGCAGGGATGATAAAGACGAGCGGCGGTGCCGAATCAGCACTATTCTTACCCATGCCCCCTTTACAGGGAGGTGGGAGGAGAGACGGCTATAATGCACTACAGTCGCTGCAAGCTGACAAAGTGAGGAAATAGGAGGAGGGAGGAGGAGGTAAGGTTATTGGGTTGAAAACCAGAATAAATTAGCGAGAGGGAGAGTCTGCAGGGTTTTGCCGGGGACGGCGTTAACGACCGTGGCAGCGGGAAAGCACAAAGTCATCGACAAGGCCACGCTACTTGCTATAACATAGTTAAAAGAAACCACATCGTTTACAGCCTAGGACCAACAATATTCATATAACGTACACGGCTAGGCCGTGGTAGGCTCTCGGTTGTTTTCTCCAAAATGTTTGTGCTGCAGTGGGACGGGCTTCAAGCCTAATCTGCCACCAAGCAAACAACTGTGACAAATTGCTAGGCTCATGACAAAAGAATAAAAAACTACTTCTCGATGGTTGCGAAGCGGCTACCTTTAAGCCCGGAGCGGATAACAGACGCAAGGTTACAACTGAATGAGTCACGGCGTTATCCAAAAGACCATGTGCTGGCAGAGTAACAACATACTTACCTCTCGGCCGGGGGTACATTAGACGTGGCAAGGAGTGACTCCGCAGGGAAAGCTAGAAGGTTGTACCGTTATCTCCGTGCTGTTTATTATGCGAAACAATACAACCAACTACCTCACACTGCAGAGCACAGACGGTCGAACTGCACCCCCCCCCCCCCCCCAGACACGAGCTGAGAGTGGAGAAAGGCTAAACTATCTTCTTTTAACCGATCAAATATTTGATTTATTTCAAGGCACGTTCTGGAAAGCCACCCTTTTGCTCTCTATGTCGGCTGGGTGGGCAAACATAAGCGACAGATTTGATTCTTTCATTGACTGCAGGGTCACATGACTAAGTGGAAAACCGGGAATGGCATAAATACACACCGAGTGACATGTTTAACAACAATGAATAAACCACCTATTTACAACTCTCACGCAGTTGACTTACTACTAAAAGGTTTGACTCCATGTCCATTCATAGGATTCTCATGTATTTCTAGCCATCTGCTGCCCTCTACCGGTGACTGTGCCTCATTGTTACTCCAGGCGAGACACCGAGGACTTTGTTAACGGTAGCAGTACTTGAAGACCCTCAAGGTCACGCAGTCTAGAAGATGAAGATGCGGAGGTTTAGTCAGCAATTACTGAGCATCCAAACCAGGCAAGACTATACTTAAGCCTTCACAAGCCTTATCTTCATATCACCTCCAATTAAAACAACAACAACAAATCAGGCGACATGTTTTGTTGTGCGCTAGCTAGATTGTTGTTGTAGCTGCTAGAATGTAGCATGACACCGTCCCTACAACTGTTCTAGGCACCAAAAAGCAAAACTTGAGGAAGGTCTGCGACAGTGACCTCCGTATCAGAGCTGACAGCAAATGTGATGCTTTGACAGCATTTTGACAGAATGCAATTAAGATCTGTCAGTCAGTCTAATGCAATCAAGCAGGAAGGAACAAAACTGCTGGCTGCCGCAACGTCATCCATCTTTGGTTCCGTGAATCCCGTCTTCACATTGACGCATTTTCAACGCAAATCCGCCGTCTTTTTGCCGCGCTCGAAAAAAATGTTGACGCATCGGAAGACAGAGATTTGTCACATTTGACCTCTTGTTGAACTTTGCAGCTAAAAACCCCACACGCATACAATGGCATTCGTCGGCAAGACTTTCGATCTATTGTTTCTGATTGTTATCCTGATCCTATTCTTACTCTGACCCTCCTGCCACCCCGCCACCACTCAACACTCGCAATCCCTATCGCTCTGGCCTCTTACCCTCGAGCCACCCTCCATCAGCGTTTCCCCGGCCGCGCCAAGAATTTCTACAGCTCCCCACCGCCTCTACCTTATTTCCCAGTGTGTCGTACGTTGGCAGTCAAATCACGCAGAAATGCAGTGCAATTGTGCCAGTGTCAGCTATCCTTCTCACGCTTTCCGCGTCCGCCGCCCTTTATTGTCTGGCAAAAGGCGTAGTGATGAAAATTGTCTTGGAGGTGTTCTATTAATGAAGCTTAACGTCAAGGTTTCTCTTAATTATCACGCTCTGGCTTTGACACAAGTTGGCCTGCCTCTCTTTCCTCAAGATAATGGCTATAGTTCTTCAAAGACATAGAAGAAAATCATGGCAAATGATGCGCCTCGCTTTGAAGCTTTAAAGTTTGTGCGGCGGTGACCAAATGATGGAACATAGAGATACCGGAAGCCGAGCCGAATGTTCGTTACAGTTTCAGCAAGTATCAAAGTAGCGGGGCCAATTTTCACCGTCACACATCCGTGTCCTTACGTGCACTCGCTCATAATGCAGCAAAAGCGTGACATGTTGCAATGCTGATTTTGTTTTTTCGAACCAGGCTCTTATGCCATGATGGCAAAAGCATCGTTGCCATGGGAACCTTTTGCCTGGCAACCCAAACAGCCTGGCAACAAGCCAAACTGTTGCCATGGCACAGATATGAACTTATGCATGCTGGAGTGATTGGTCAGAATGTTTGTGATTATGAGGGGAAACATGCTAGTAGCAACCTTTACCAATGTTCTATACCTGATATCCAGAAAATAGCCTTTAAAAAAAAAAAAAACGTATCAAAATAAGCCGGCTCATCTCTTTACGTTTTTGTTCCTAAGTTTCATTCAATTGAAAAAAATCAAAAGACTTATGAAGCAAAGCCATACCAAAATCTTGACTGAAAAAATAACTTCCAATTCAAATATTTCGGGCAATCTCAAAAATTCACGGTTCCATCGCTTTAGCCCATGGACTGACACACTATTTGATTAAATAATCAAATCATATTCAACCTTCACCAAACTTTTATTAATATGTGTACAGTATGCAATGTGAGCCAATGTTTTGAATATCGCAATGTTGATAAAGACTCCATATGGGATTTTGGTGACAATCCCCCCCCCCCCCCCCCCCCCATTTATGTCTTGACTATTGGCATTTGTGGAAACGACAGAGTTGTTGATCATTTGATTTTAACGTCATAAAAGTGCTGCTTGACAACAACTGGGAGGACTGGCAATGCCGACGCACAATTTTCCGCGGCATAAACATTCCGTGCTATTGAACTGACGATAGTTGCATCTACAGTAAACGGAGGGAAAAGTGCGAAGCCTCCCGCTCTCCTCCGAAAAACAGAACTTCAAAAGAAGCAGCCAAACAGCTTTAGCTGTCCGGCTCCACAATGAGCATAATAAGTCCCTGCCTGCTGGGAGCTGCAGCCTAGTTCATTTAGCCATGTCTGTGCACATGTGCTTTTGTTCCACCGCCAGCTTCTCGGAGGCTCCCCACCTTCTGCCAGCTACAAAGCGGATGTATAGAGGAACCTTTTGGACCTCATTTTTACAGAGGAAATGCACCCCCCTCCTCTCCTCCCTTCTATTTGCTCCTCACATGTAATGCCTGATTGACCACAGCACCCCTTAAAGAGGTCAAAGGGCAGACAAAACAGTCTGGTGTCATGGCAACCTGTGTGCCACCAAGCAGAATTGTAGAGTGGGGTGGGAGGGGGAGGAGCAAGGCGGGCTGTCACTTAAGCCTTTTAAGAATGCTGCCTTGTGTTTAGACCGCTGTGTGTGTAATACCGAAACACACACGTAATGCACCTGCACGTTCAAAAGGTCCCGAGGAATAATGAAGTCAAATCCCATCAAGTGATGCATACAAAATGGGCGCCAACAGAAAGTAGCGAGACCACGCGGTGGTGACGTGTTGGGTTCTGTGCGTGCACGCACACACTCCTACGAGCATGTGATGGCGTGTGTAGGGTAAACTCCTTTGGCAAGAGGTTCTTTGTGACTGCTCGATGCAGTGGCAGTGTGTCCGTGATTGGGGGGGGAGGGGGCGAGGTAACGGATAAGCGGGAAGCAAATGCATTCAGATCGATACTGAGCCGAGAGAGGGCGATTGGGGTTGAGAGGAGAGAGTGTGCGTGTTGGTCTATGGAGGGACTGATTAATCATTCCTGTATTGTTATTGATTTTCTGTTAAAGGGGTGAGTCAGACTCTGAATTACGTGCCTCTGTGTGTACGTGTGCTCCAGTTTTCAATAGAAGTACAAAGTAATCAATTAGTCCCAGACTTCCCAACGCTTTGGCTATGCTCTATAAGCTCTTTTCTAAATTCTCTCGTGCAGTGACTACAAACTGTCTGTTTGTAAATTCAGCACAACTAGCACAAAGTGTTCAATCGGGAATACTTTGTAGTTGGAGACAAAAAGTGCAAATATTGTTTTCAGCGTTGAACAGGAACAAGGAAGAAAGGGGGGGGGCGAACAGGAAATCCCCTGCGAGGAGCTAATGAGTAGCTGACGACCGAGCAGACATAACGGAGGATGGGGGGTGGGGTGGGGGGGGGTTCGATGGCATTCCGACATTGGCTGTGGCTTTATTCATTTGTGAACGTACCTGGGCCAAAACGCGAGCACAACATGAGGTTTCAAAGATGCACTGTAAGCCCCGCGAAAAGTGAAAAGAAGCTCCGCTCAACGTTACCTTGAACTTGAACAATGAGCCTGGTGTTTGTGCTGGGGCCACTTCCTGACCTTTCCATCCTTGCATGGAGGCAGCCGACCGCGGCCCCTCCTTTCATCTTACAGATGTGACCCTGTCGACCCCAACGGACCGAGGGCTGCTTGTTGGTGATGAGCTGCAAATAACATAAATGTCTATGAAGCATTGTTTACTTACAAACAAGGTCCATTTACTGTACAGTCACACTCAAACTGGGCCTTAGGACAAAATGGCTGTGGAGGTGACCGATATATTTTCTAACAAGATGAGACTTCCATTCTTAGGAAGCCAGGCTTCGAAAGATACAAGAAAAATAAATACTTCATTCACACAATGATGATACAGTCTTGGATGCAACTCAACTTCAGGATCAAGTTTAGAAAAATGAAGCGCTTGCCAAACCCAACTCATGACCTAATTCATGTTTTCACCACAAAGTGCAAAGTAAACTGTCGTTAAATGCGTCCGAGCGGAATCATTAGCATACAAGTCATATCATTTGCTATATTAATAGACAAAGATGAGACACTGGATGGGGAAAACAAATGAACAAATCTTTCCTTCAAAGAATTATGACTTCAAAGCGGGATTTGATCGTTGTTCTAAACAGGAAATAGATGTGTGATGTGGTTCTGATTGATTCTACATGCTGACATAAATGAAACCGATGACATGAACAATAAGACAGTGCTAGCCATCAAAACCAATGTAAGGCTCACACAGGGGTCATGGGGTCAAAGTGTCCATAAACAACACACGGCTTTACGGCTAATCAGCCTTTTTCTGACACTATTTCATAAAGAACTTTGAGGAACACTACACTCAATCTGGATTTCAACCAAAGACAGACCCTGACAGCAATTTAGCCCAAAAACAATTTGCTGGATAAGAAGTGCTATATGAGAATTATGCACAGATGAATGTATGACACAGGAGCAAGCCCTGATGGAAGGGATGAGAATAATAAATTCTCAATGCCGACTTTCAAAAAGTCATCCGTTTCCATCACCAGCAGAATGTACACATCACAAATGTTTTTTTCCTGCAAACCCCAATATTCTCCTCCAAAAATGCGGACGTCTATTATGTGTTCTCTACAGAGCATGAGTGGAAATATGTGGGGGGGAAAAAAAAAAGTCAAAAGTGACAAAAGTTAATGATCTGACCTTCCGCCTGGGGGTTACCATACATATTTAGGGAGGACAGTAGCCCCGCGAATCCCCCTCTAGCTTCGCCAGTGACAGGTATATAGTCTAATAATTCACTCCACTCAAAATTGAGCAAAAATACAAAGACATTTTAAATAAGACAAATTAGTATGGAAAATGTTGTATCATCTATATTCTAATCCAGCAACATAAATTAATATATTTGACCTTCAACCGAGATTAGGTTTAAACGAGCATGTTAAAAAAAGGGTTGCTTTACTAAGATACATGAAAACCATGGGAGATGTGTTTCATCTTCTTGTCAAATGGATGCTGGATTAACCTGTTTGAGGATTAAGTGCATTTATCATCTGACAGCAAAAGATTTAAATCGTGTCTGATTTTATTTTATCAAGAAGAGCATGTTTCATACATGTCATCTTGTCGTAGATAAAAAAAAAAAAGCATATAAATTGCTGGCAAAAAAAAAAAAAAAGACCCTGTATCAACAGTTGTGTAAGTTTGCTGACCTGTCATAAGCAGCAGGATGAATTTGCAAATTTTCTGGGCAACACTATTTGCTCTTATTACACTAAATGAGGAACAGATGGTTTTCCATGCAAAATGGGGGGAAAAAAGTGAAAATCAAAAATATGAAAAATGTGCATGTATGTGACTTGTGAGTGACAAATTAAAGAACAAGCAAGAACTGAAGACCTAAAGTCTTGGCAGAGAATCACCAGGAATGAACTTCAACTTTAAAAAAAAAACTGTCTCATTACCTTTGGTCCCTTCAAAAGTGGAATTCCTGAAAAACAATTAGTTTAAATAGGTTCTACCACCATGTAATATTTAATTGTGAGCCTTGATTAATTTTGGGTTGCTGAAAATCAGTGGAAAGAAATTGGAAAATAAATAAATCAAAATATGTATTTATTTATTTGTTTGTTTGTTTTTATGGGCACAAATGTGACTCAAAACAAAAGCCAAGTATTGTCACCTAAATCATCAAATGACTGATAAATACTGATACTTCAACTTCAGTTCAGTCTAGCTGAGGGAAACTGTGCTCATGAAGTAGGAAAGCCCTGTGGGTATCCAGATGGAGCTTTCCCAACATAGCCCCATTTCAACCCCGTGTCCTAGAGAAGACAGACAAATGCAACTGGAACACTTAGTCCAGAGGGAATATAGCACACTCGGGCAGTGAGAGCTTTAGTACATCCATAGTGGATGGTCACATGGTGGTCACATCTCTTTCTCTCTCTGTCTTTCTCCTCAATCCCAAAATAAAGCCTAGTTATGATATGTTTACATCTTTTCTATCCCAATGTAGGTCAAATAATCTACAAATATCCATGGTCGTAAGTATTCAATGCTGTTAAGCAAAATATTTGTCTCATCTGCTTTTATGTTTGAGTACGATATTAAATGAAGCAGACTTGGACTTTTTTTTTAAAAATCTGCTTAATATAGCAAGTGTTTTATAAAGGCCATACTTTTAGAAACTACTTGGCAACAGTCCGAAGGTATAGTTTACTAAACCCTGAAGAAATCGGACTCAAGATTGGCCTTCACTGTTGTTTAACTGAGATTTGCCGCACAAAGATAGAATGCATTTCAAATCTTTGCTTGAGATCCATCCATCCATCCATCCATCCATCCATCCATCCATCCATCCATCCATCCATCCATCCATCCATCCATCCATCCATCCATCCCAGCCATCAACAAAACCTAATATGCAGCTATCAAGACCATCTTTGTCAGTTTGCATGCATTGGCGTTGGAAGAGTTCAAGGCCTGAGAGCTGTGAGCAGGTCTCCATGGAGATCGGTAGGCTTGTTAAGAGCCTGGATTGAAAGAGGACGTATCACGGGCCCTGAAGGGCGCATGTGGAGAGTCACGGACACAATAGAGGCTGGAAACACACGGGGAGGTGAGAGGCACATGACACAATCGTACAGGTACTGAGACGTTATGGGTGCACAAGCACTGAGTAGTCGGCACACTGGAAAAATCTGATTCATCATTGTGTAGGAAGCACCATGGGCAAATAAACTGATATCGTTCACGATTTAAACTGATCAAAGCTGATTTGAAATCAATGTAACAGGTTTTCGACAACCATTCAGCAACCGGATGGACCTTAAAATCAGACTTTGGCAAGTAGAAAAGTGAGTTTTTGCCTACTTCTTAAACTGTTTGGCAAATACTGGAAATAAAATGAAATCTGTGCTCCGCGTAGACAATGTAAGTAATATTGAAATATAAACCGAAAATGTGTACTTAACATCAAGAGAACAAGTAAATCCTTTTTTTGTTTTTTGTTTTACCTTGTCCCGCGTTTTCAGCCACTTGATTCTTCTCACATGGCCCACTCGGGAGTCCCTCTTAACTAGCAGGCTTACATTCCTTTTTTCCCTCAAGCCTTTGCGCCAATCCACTCTTCACATTTGATCCGCTGCGTGCAGCAAAATGAGGGGCTGGCAAAGGGGGCTGCTGGGATGGCATGCGCTTGGGCTGCGCAGAACCGGTTCCTCTGTGGTGTGGTGTGAGACGAGAGCCACCAAAGTCTCGGGAGGTGGAAAGGAAAGAGCTGGAGCTGAGAAAAGCGAAGGGGGGAGAGTACATCAATCGCCTCGTGAATGTGTGTGTGTGTGTGTGTGTGTGTGTGTGTGTGTGTGTGTGTGTGTGTGTGTGTGTGTGTGTGTGTGTGTGTGTGTGTGTGTGTGTGTGTGTGTGTGTGTGTGGTAGGAATGAAGGAGAAGTGAGAGGGAGGGACGGCGATTCAGAGAAAGGAAGGTGGGAGGGAAAATGTGGGAAGGAAAAGGGGAGGAGACAAATTTCCTCAATTTTTGAATTTCCCCCTCTTTTTCTCTCAAGTGAGCCATACGCTACATACCAATGAAACTTGTCGTTCTTTTATTCACCCCCCCCCCTCCCTCCCCATCTTTGCGGCTGTTTTGTTTCCCTTTGGTATATTTTTCTTTGTGAGAGCCAGCTGTGTCTTTAAGCCTCGTGCACTTGAACTCCGAGTGCTTTTCTTTCTCGGTGTACTTCCCCTCTGCTGGCCCCCCAGCATACAGGAAAGACACTCAGCTTGCACGAGTGTGTGTGTGTGTGTGTGTGTGTGTATGTGAGAGAGAGGGAGATAGAGAGACTACACAGAAGAGCAAAAAGGGGCCGAGGGAGAAATGCAGCTGGGGGGAAGGGAAAGGTTTGTAAATGGTGGTTCAAGGCTAGGGCAGCCGGCCCACGAGTGTCACATAAAAAAAGGGCATTTCCTAATACTGTACACACCACCAAAATCACCACAATGACATCCTAATGAGAACATGTGGTTTTTTTTTCGTTTTTTTTACTATTTCAAGGTCTGCATCAATATTAATGGGCTGCCTAATGTGTTTGATGGCTTCTGCTGAAATATTGATCGGGAGGAATAAAGTGTGTTTGCAGCGGTCGGCAGTCAAGGAAAGAGTACGAGGTTAATGTCAGACCACTGAAGAGATCTGCTCATCTCCATAGAAACGGTGTTTGGAAATAATATATTTTCTTCAGGCGTAAGGGTCAGGTTTTTGCTTTCAAACGTTTGTCTCTCAAAGAACTGAGAAGAGGGGGGGAGAGAGAGAGAAAAAATGAGTTATGAGAGTAAGGCCCGCCCGCTCACCTTGAGTGATTCGTTTGTGGAGACAGCAAAAAAAAAAAAAAAAAAAAGAGAGAGGAGGAGACCAGTCAGGAGATCTGGACAGATTCAGTTAGAGGCCAACAAGGGCACACTGTAAACTGAACCACCCTGCACTTCTCCTCTTGCACAGGCTTGCATATGTTCAATTGTTCTGCTTGACATATGTGTGAAGTATATTTTGCACACGCTCTCAAAATGTTAAGAATGATACACTTAAAGGATATTCAATAACTAAAAAAAACAACAACAATAAATGATGATGACCTTCTGTCGTGCCATAAATTTGGTCAACCACGGCGATGAGCTTACAGAGTTGAAGAAGAGGTGAGACAGATTTTGGAGTTTCAGGGTCAAGGTCAGTGGTGCGACCCACAACAAAGACTCCCTAAGTGTGTTACATGAAATTTACTTCAACTTTGCTACATCAGCCCAGAAGCAGTACATACTAGTCCAAATCCATAATATCTAAGTAAAGTACTCCCCAAGTGTGTGGATCAGTTGTTGCACTAGTGTGATCCCTCAAGATGTGATTTATTTCCTGCTAACACAATGTTTCATTCTTTTCATGTTTGTTATGTTTATTCCCAACCCACTTTGAAGGGGAGAGGATTTGTAATATATTCCACGTTTTGATGGGGCCAAAGCTGGAGTTGCTCTGTAATGGATTCTACGTTTTGATGAGACCAAAGCAAGGCGTGGGAATGAAATATAGGCAATTAAAAAGCCACAAGCAACATTCCATGGAGTGAGAAAGAGTCTGCTTGCTGATTTAAACTGATATCGGGGGTTGATTTAAGGCCATCTTAACTGCTGAGAAAACATCTTTACATTGGATTTACATCCTGTGACTCTCAGAAAATTATTTTAAAAAATCCCGTGGAAAACTTGGAATCAGGCTGAAGCTGAAAATAAATGATAATGTGTGTGCTGAGAAGACAATTTATTTAGTCCTTGGTTGACAAGATCCAGTATGTTCTCATCTCGGGTGTAAATCAACGTAAAGCGGTTGTAACTAAAACGCCGTCGTCTACTTAACAGTGACAAGCCCAAACGCACAGTCGGCTGAAATTTGACTTTAGCTCTTACTTTGGTGTCATGAAACTCATCCGAAAATAAGTCGTCACGTCTTTAAAACAAAAAAATCGGTGATGGTTTATGCTATGAAGTTATTGGTGTCAAACTCTAGGCCCGAGGGCCAGATACGGCCCGCCACTTTATTTTATGTGGCCCGCCAAGACAAATTTTGCATCGACTTTGTGTCATGACTAAAATTACAAATCGTCTTCATTTTAGGAAAAATACAAATATTGCTAGCAAACATTTATCACCATTCATCTTTTTAAACAGTTTTAACTCGTCTCTGATTTCAAAAACAAATATCCTGCAAATACAAATAGATATCGATCCACAGTCAAAGTGGAGGAGGAGAAAGAGGAGAGAAAGCTAAAGGTCAAAGGAGATGGTGTTGTTCATACCTTTTGCTCGGAAGGCACGAGCATGTTGAGGGGATCCGAGCGGAGGGACACAAAGACTCACTTCTGCAGCCAGACAAGCCGGTCCAAGGCTCAAGGTCGGTCATTACCTGAGGGAAAGAGCCGCCATGTGACTTAGGGCAAGGAATGCTTACACTGATCTTGAAATGGCCCGACCGATCGATGGCTTTAAGCTTCCAGTGAAAGAGAGAAATCAATATGTTTTTAAAGGCAAAGGAGGTTGCATGTGGCTTGAGCGGGTGGCCCACACCGATGGCTCCAGACGTGTACCGACTACTACTACTTGAATGGCTAACGCTGCGTCTGTGAAAAATGTGTTTAAATCACAATCGTCCCAGTTTGATTGTTACTCAGTATAATGTGTTGGAGCAGCGCAAATGCCATGCCAACAGGGGAAATCAATTGAGCAAGGTGATGCACAGAATGGAAAACCAGCAAATAAATACACCGATAAATGAACCGAACGACCTGTGACGCTTAGAGAAAATTAAGTGCTTGTTAAGGACTCTGTAATGCAATCAAGGTTACAGTTAATAACAGGAAGGGTCTCCGGAGATTCAGCTCAAGACAACCACATATGAGAATAGCACCAACCACATAAAGACCTCTGTGAAAATAAATGAAAAAAAAAAAAAAGAGAAGGAACATAAAGCTAAGCGGTGCAAATGCAATCATGCCAGAGCACATTAGATTAACTAATGATTCAGTCTTTGTAATCAGTTATGACTTTGAAATATTTAATACCTGAGTAATAAAAATATAGTGGATGGGAAAAAAATATAAAATACAAATTTTCTAAAATGAAACATATTTAATGAAAACGAATATTTGAAGTTACAAAACAAGCACTATTACTTAAACATGAAGCAGTACCAATAAAATTCTGGCTTTTATTCATCATGTCACACGTTGATAAATTTCGAGACACAAGGCTGCTCTCTAGCGGCCAAAAAGAGTAACGCAGTACATCGTAAAGCTGGTATGTGAAACTTTATGATGCAATGGGATGACATTGTAGATGGAGAATAACTGTCTTGACACTAAGCTCTAAAGTAGTCTATTGATGATTAAGAATGCACATTATACATATTATCTCAATATTGCTTCAGCAATGTATACAAACATAATTAACGGTCTAACTTTAGGTGAGAAGTGTACGACATTCTGGCGTGTAGTGTACCTTGCACATTTATAGTTATGACCAATTTAGAGTGCTTAATTGGTTTTTGGAATGTGGGAGGCTGCACTCTCGTGGACGGACGCCATAAATATGATCAGATCAGAGTACCAACATTACTGATCCCTTAATGACTTGTCATAACAATGGGTATTCGTGTACACATTAACAGCCTTCAAAAAAACGGACTCATGTTGTTATGGCTGGATGTCTGCGGTCTAAAGAGCACTGGGTGGTTTGAAAGGAGGAACTACATGGAACAGCATTGAGATAAGCATGAGGCCTTGAAAAATGAGAAATACAGTGCAATTTGGGAATTTACACATGACAAGGATTCAGAAATGTAATAGAAGACGATTAAATAAAATTGTTCATAGAGATGTATCGAATGCCCCTGAAATTGCAAAATTTGGAACTAAACAGATAAACCAAAAATCCTTGTTACACATTATTATTAATTTTTTTTACGTGTGAGATAATCAGCAATGTTAATAAAACAAAATGCACTACATTTGCCAACTTTACCTCTGACTTCTATAAGAGGAGTGGAGTGAGTAGTTTGCATGGCACATTCTCTGCATAGGGTTTCTCCGGGTACTCAGACTTCTTCCCAAAACATGTACGCTATGTACATCGAAGACTTAATTGGCCTTAGCTATGAGCTCGAATGTCAAAGGTAGCAGTTAGCATAGCTGTGTGTGTAAAAAATATGCAAAGTTGTTCACAATTGAGCAAAGTTGTTGCATGGTCGAGCGTAACTCTTAACGGTATCAAATAATTATCCAAAAACGAACATTTCAACGGAATGGTGCAACAAGACACGCGCATTACGGAGTCGCCGTCGCGCCAAGTCAGCAATTTACCTGTTTTGTCCTTATATGGTGTGATGGGGGGCGTGGCTAGCGCGCCAAATTCGTCAGCGCGATGATGACTCTCGGTTACAGGAAGTGAGTCACACAATTGACGGTAATGTTGCGAGTCGCACGCTGTAGCAACGAGGACGCTGGTGAGAAAGAACAAGGAAGCAACATGTGGCGAGCACAATAATTCCACACGGCAGCGTAGAGAGACACCCCGCGATCACGATCAGACAAGTAGATCGGATCTTCACTGAACAGACACTTTTAAATACTCAGCGGTGAGTTGATTTTTTTTGTGTGTCCTCTTTGAGCTCATGTTTAAAATACTCTTATGGTATCGGGGCTTTACTTTTTGGGTTCAAATCGTTATGATCAGCCGAATCTATCGCATGAGTATAAACTATTCCTACTACGTTCTCTTATCGTTAAAAATGGTGTTCTCGCTACAGTGCTATTGTTTTTCGTTTCAGTTTGTAGCGTCAACTTTTTTTTTTTTTGCCACCCACTTGTGTGAGTTTCCAACGAGGGGGTTTCCGCACTGCCCGAAAAGTTCAAACGTAGCATTTCGCTTTCCATCGAAACATAATAATCTTGACATTATTGACGATTTTTGTGAAGTTTTCATTGCGCCCAACCGAGCACCAACCGACACGTGTTGCCGATGTGTTTTTGTGTCCATGTGGGGCGCGGATGGCGAAAACGAGTTCGTTGGGTTTCATCCGATCTTAAATAATTGAGTCACCAGTCTCAAAAGTCACACAATTTCAGTGATGATAAATATAAAGTGGGCTGATTGTGGTGACGTAAGCAAAAAAAAAAAGATCTCTTTTAGGTGATCTTTTTCTAACAAAGAGGAATTTCTTTGTATCATCCCAATGTTATTTGAAGATCCTGTGATAATGGCATGAGGCCGCTGGACCCGTTTTGGACCAGGAACCATTTTTAGGAGGGGTAACCACTGATCAAACACCTAAATATTATGGTTGAGATGACTCAGATAATGCCTAATGGTAAAATAAATGACTATGTAACATTTTATTCTAAAATATGCCATTTGTTTTTATTCCTATGGAATTGGTCATTAGCATGCGGATTACAATTTTAAAAATGTCTGCCGTTTGCATATCCTTCCCAATTGGTTTTGTCTGAATTAATTGAAAGAACTTTACAAGATCTATATGCTGTGCATCTCACCCAAAGCATTAGACATGGCCTCCTTGGGATTCAAACAAGAAACTTAAATGTGTATACATGATCATTTCCTTTCATCCTTTAATCTACGTTACTTTATGATGCAACATGTTAGGTTAGCAGGCTCATACTTTTCATGACGCAAACAAATGCCACCCTGCTGTAGCCTTTCCAGACATTCTAAAATGCTTAGTCAGCCACATTTTATCTACTTTCAGTTCCATAAACACAACTTCAGGATAAAGTCAAGTACAAGGTTGCATTTATCTGCAATTTGAGACACGAGAAAGAAAAACGGCATATACGATACTCCCTGACAAAGTGACAGTTCAGATATGTGGCAAAATGAACAGCTATACGTCACTCCCGATTCACAGCTACGTTGCGATTTTGTCTCGGAACTTTCCGACCACAAGATCACGCTGAAGAGTTGAGTTCACGCAATAACAACCGTGTAAAAGAGATCAGTGTGTAATCAATGGCCATACTATTGTTCACATTGATACGCTTTTGGAACATGATTTCCGAGACTCTTCTAAGAACGTTTTGTGTTTATATAGTGTTATTTTGTTGTTTTTATAGCTCTCTCTTACATGCTTGTTTATCGCGTGAACTCCCGTGATGTCGTGGGCGGAGATTTCCGGAGACTCAACGTAAATTTGACCATCAGAATAGGCTTGTTTAGTTTTCCGAGGAAAATAACAAACTGGAAGACGCTTGCGTGTAAGCTCATCTGTTTTCTGAGTTTGCAAGTTTAAGTCGTGATTGGTCGTCACCTTCCTCTCTGAGTTTTCTAAATAACGCTAAAATCTCGTGAGACGTATCAAGGTCATTCCCTTGTGACGTTCAACTCCTAATTGTATGGTTTTAGAGCCATTTAAGTTTTTTTCCCCTCACAACTTAACAAACAATGAGGTATTTGTGGCGTACTGCTCTAAAAAACATCCAGCCAGCTTGGCAGCCCAGCTGGAGTTGCCTTGGCCATTTTTCATCGACGTGCTCTTCTCCCCCGGTCAGACTGACACCGGCAACCTCCTCACACGGACACACTATCTAAAGATAAACAACCAGCTCAATGTGCAGGTCATAATAGCTTGTGAGCTTGTTGTTTGCCTTTATTCCAACTTCCTTTTGCTAATAACACTCAGCTGCATTTGTAGGATGTCCAGTTCTTTTTTCGGATCACTGTACAAGTCAATGCAACATGACGTGAAGGAACAAAAGTCTATCAAAAAAAAAAAAAAAACTGTCCGTCTTGGGTAAGATGGTAAAGTTTAGATGTTAGGGGTAATTTAACGTCTATCCAATTGCAAACTAAAAGCTGAAGGACAATAATAACAAGTATTTGAGTATGAGTTTGAACCAATGCAGCACTTGTACTGGATTGTTGTGTACCTAATCAAATGTCTGTTTAAGGTTTAAAAAAAAAAAAAGACATGAAGCTCATGGCCATTTGTGCAGGGACATTCCTTATCGTTGATAATAGCGGCACAAAAAAACATCGGTGCGTGTAGTCTGTCAGTAGTTTGCTCATAAAAACACCCTCGTGAAAACCAGTTCTGCATTGTTGACAAGTGCAAGTGATTTCTCATTTTCTCTGCGCAGGCAAGCATGAAAAGAGAGGTGAAGGCCGGAGTCAACTTCTTCAAGCGGCTTGCTGTGACGGGAGGCAAGCTGGATGAAGCCAAAGCGCAGTTGTTTGCAGAGAAACTTCAGCGGCTCTTATGCGACAAGTACGACGGCCATTGGTACCCGGACCGTCCGACCAAAGGCCAGGCGTTCAGGTGAATTGACACTCGTATTCATTTTAGCAACCTCGAGAGGATAACGGTGATCATTTTAGCAACTATGTCTCATGTGACGTCTCTCTACGTCAACACTCTTAGCCGTTTGGACCGAATGAAACAATCGTACATTCCTTTCTTATTTTGGTAATGTTACTGACGTTTCAGCAATTAAAATTAGATCGAAGACATTTTTTGGAGTCGACGCCTTTTAATTGTTTATGTCGCTACTTGTGCGTAAGAGGCCCAGCGTGCTCGCTTCAAGCTCGTGTCAGTGTTTCATTTTGTTTTGTTTTTGTCCTTTCTCAGATGTATCCGGATAAATAAGGGAATACCCACAGATGAAGTGCTCTTGAAGGCCTGCAAAGAGAGCGAGCTCACACCCAGTGACCTTTGCCTACCTCCAGAAGTTACCGTGTGGATCGACCCGCTGGAGGTGTGCGTGAGGTGAGTCACTGTCTGGGAGTGTGAGCATGTTGTCATCAATGGAGTGTGCGATGAATCAACATTTCATCGTCATCCTCCGCAGATCCAGAGAGAGCAGCTACCCGTTCTCAATAGCCTCTTTCACGGACAAAGATGAGGAGGAAGAGGAAAGCGTAAACAAAGCGCAGGAGGATTTGCCAATAGACTCGACAAACCACGACACGTCCGACTATCACTCTGCCACGTCTTCCGATTGCGGGTCGGCTGTGTCCAGCGACACCGAGGAAGAGGTGGCAGTGGCGGCAAAGGACCAAGAAACAGAAGAGGAGCAAGAAAAAAAGCCGGCGGCGGAAAAGCTGCCGGCGCAGGATGACGTTTTCAAGATAATGAAGGTGCCCAAAATTCGCAGACGCCAAGATGGTGGATCAAACCGAGTCAGTTACTACAGAAATGTGGTATGCTATGTTTTATTTTTTTTGTGTGACATCTTTATCACTTGGTGTGTATTGTTGCGCTGCCGAAAGTAGTCCCTGATGTCTTTTTCTCTTCCCAACCTTCCAGATTCCATTCAGGCGCCATTTTTTCTGCCAACCAGTCTGGTCCAATTGCACGAACCATGCACCTATGCTCGTCGTTGCCCCTCCTCCGCCCCCACCCTGTCCGGTGTTAGTGCACTACCTGCCACACCCTCCTCCGCCACACTTTGTCGTTCCTCGGGCGGCGCTACAACCGTGGGAACCTGCGAATGATGACATGGTCGGATTGCGGTCCTCAGCCATGCTGGTTTAGCCAAACGTGCGGCGGAAGAAGAACTTTTCCACAAGTGTCACGTTTTAAGATATTCCTTGCACATACTATCTCTTTTATGTCTAATGTTTTAATCTGTATATTCTCAGTTACTTTTTTTTCCACCTCGCGGGACCTATCAAATCTGCACAGTCAATTGGGTGCTTGTATATGCTCAGGGATTCTCTGCAATACATTTTATGCCAGATAATTAATTGCCTTTTTTTAAAGGTTGTATTTTCCCCGTGTTCTTCTACAAACACAGCAATGTGAACACACAAGTGTTAATCTTAACAAAATGCGATTCAGGGTTTTAGTCTTTTAAAGTCATATGTAGATATGTCTTTTAATGAGAAGAAAAAATATTTTCTCTCAAATGGTTGTAGATAGTGCTAATACAAGATATGACAGACTGATTTACACTTTTTTTAATGCCGTTTTCTTAATTCTATTTGGTCACTGTCGGAGATCACTCGACTGGAAACTCAATGTACTGTAAATTTTATCTTTTTTTTTTTGCTGTACGTTGCTTTTAGAGAACACGATTTACACGTGTAGCAGCTGCATTTGAATATTTAATTTGGTTTGCTGCCCGTTTGGTGCATGTCAATGTTGCTTTGCGATTTACTGATGGGTTTCACGTTTTCTTTTTTTCAGATAGCTTGCATTAATTTGACTAACAATGTTACCTATGAAATTGTACATTCAGGCTTGAATATTAATAGGTGACCACCGATTCTTAGAAACTGTGATTATTTAATTTTTTACTTTACTATTTAATTTCTATGCAACAGCAAAGTTTTACATTCCTTATGCCTTTTTTTTTCTATTTAATACTTTATTTCTCATGGATTAAATCAACACCAAACAAGTGATATCCTTGTCTTTTTATCTTTTTTTTTTAAATGACATATTTTTATGTTTTATTTGCCAATATGTTATAGCAGTAGACTCGCCCCTAACCTCTGCTAATCATCACAAAATAAATACATTTTACACAGTAACTGAACAAAACGTAACAGTGTCAACAGTAGCACAAGTGGAGAGATACTAAATTGTGAAATGAAGTCAACAGTGACGTCTTTCATCCACTAGAGGTCGTTGTGCTGCAGTCATAACTGACATCAAATAAACGCAGATTGACAATCGGATAAAGTCAAACACGATGTAACGCAAAATTAAGTGTATGAAAGATAGATCATCCAAGATTATTAGGAGAACCAGAGGGTCCCAAAAAAACAATTTAGCGGCCCATTTGACTCCACGAAAGTCCATAAAGTTGCGGAAACACTGCGGTCTGTCCATGCATGAAGTACTTTTTATTCAAAAAAAACATTAAAAGAACATTTGTGGCCCCTAAGCCTTACATTGTATCCTTATGGGAACAGCACATTCCTTAAAGTTAGTCTTAAAACCTTTCCGGCCCGGTTGCAAACAAAACACCACGTGAATCCCCCCGCAGAGCGCACACATGCAAATATGATAAGATAACGCGTACGCACGGACTGCCAGGCATACAGCGGTGTGCGCTAATAGCATCAGTGCCGCGCCTCTCTTTTTCTAAAAGGGAGTTCAGTGTACTTCCACAATTAGCGGCTTCCATGTACGTGAAACGAGACGAGGTCCGTGTACACCTGACACTATGTCCGGAGTCCAGGAAGGGACCGGACACGCGAGGGAAAGATCCCGATCACCGGGGAGCGACGAGAGGCACCAGGGCCGCCTCGTATGCGCTCTGGAGATGGAGATGACCAAGCGCGTCTTGCACAGCAACTCCAAAACGGATTGTGGGAACTACGACGGCTTGGTGCATAGAAACGGCGGGGACTCCGCAGAAGTGGCCGTGCCCGTGTCTCTCTCCGGCAAGAGGGCGACTCAAATGGAGGGAGACGACCTGTACAGGCTGCGCGACAGAAAGTTCTTGTTGGACGACAAGAAGCGGCTGTGCGCGCTGGCTTTGGCCGCAGCTCTGCTCGGAATATTGCTCATGATCCTCCATACCGAGCTGTGTCCTGTCATCTACAAACCGGTACGTGCACCGAGCAGCATTCTTATTTTTCTATTCCAACAAGCATCAAACCAAAACAATTGCTTGAAAATGTGGGGAAGAACATATTATGGGAGAAAAAAAAAAACACAATGACCATCTACTTTAAGAGCAGAGTGACATGTAACAAGGTACTCAGTTCAAAAAATATATACGTTCAATTACGTACTGTATAACTAATGAGTTACACTCCTATGAATGGGAGTTTATATATCTTATTATGTTCTTGTCCCATTGCGGCCCGGTGTTTTTTTTTTTTTTTCAATTTATGTGATGGTGCAAAGCCAAAGAAAAAGCTTAACAGAGGCCAGAGTCGTTTGAGAGGTTTCCCTCTTATTTGTCTTGTTGACACTGGGAGGTTCCCACCACCTGCTACTGTTTATAGTGGTTGCTTTTTTTTTTTTTTCCCCATCTGTCCAGTTTGCTTCTTATTTATGCAATATGGCTTTGTAATCGTTTTAATGCCACAAACGTTTTTTTCTGTGCAGCAGGGGAGCTTGATATACTCTTTTTTGTAGGGATTTGTATTGTGTTAAGATATTTATTTGAAAAGCAGCCAGGCAGAAAGAAGGACTGTGGCTAATCTAGAAATGCCTTCACTTGAAATGGACTTTATCTCGTCATTGGCTATGCCGGCAAAGCCAGAGGCTCTTAAGAGATAATAACACAACGATATATGACCTACAGTCATCCTCCATTAACGTTAAAATATCAATACCAGCAAAAGAGTGGTGCAGTATGTGTTGGCTCTTTAGCTTTGCTGTAAAAACAGTGAATTATGATTGAGCAAGCAGGAAGTTTAAAAAAAAAAAAAAACATAAGCCACCCAGCCACGAGTTTAAAAATACTGATAACTGATCACTTATCGGATCAGAAGATCTGATCGTTTTAAAGAAATTGTGAATTGACTATACAGTAGACCCCTACTTTTAAATTCATGTATAAATGACAGCCAGTGAAATGCATTGAGAAATAACATAATTAACAATTAAACCCGAAAAATTCTGTCCTAAAATACAAGATTTATTTTATTTTATTATTTGAATCTGACTGTCCATGATGAGAAACCTTGGATTATTAAATTATTAACGATGACAGCACATAACGTCCCTAGACCGAACGAGATTGTGTTTGCTGGAATGTCTTAATTGGCCGATCGATCTGCAAATCTCAACCAATCACTAATTTTGCATAAAAATCCAAAATATGTGCCGACCCGATCTGTGTAAATCGTGATGTTGAATCATGTTGCTGTTTTTTTTTTTTTTTCAAATTACCGTACCTTTTGCACAAAACCACCCACTTTGCTGTCTGTCGTCATAACAACTTTCATAGCGCAAGCCCTGCCAAACCTACGCAGAGGCTTTGAACTGCTCACTGATTAGCCAGTCCACTTCCAGACACACAAAGTCACCACATTAATATGCAGATCGCAAGGGATAACAAAGGCAGCCTTTCACAATCAACGCATGGAAAAAGTTCCCATGCATGAAGCAAAAACATTAGACCACCGGAGTCATTGATAAATTGACCCCCGAGTCATTGAAGTGAAAGAAAAAAGGGTGGGAGAAGACAATGTCAGGTGTTTTTTTTTCATAAAACAGAAAAATATCCTCACAAAGCGGATTTGTTGAAAATATTTAAACAGGACAGTGACAAAAGGGGGGGGAAAAAAAAGACGGAAAATGCTGACGTCGTAATTGGGGCTAACGAATGTACAGTAGTCTTTTAAAAGGTTTGCTTTGTCCCCCGCATGTCTGTATTCTTCATTTTCGAAAGCTATTAGTCATGCAGAATCTCCATGCTGGCCAAGTAATCCAGCATTGATTGCAGTCTAATTGGCTTTTGTTTTGAAAACCACTCCAGTGCATTAATGCTACAGAGGGTAGTGAAAGTGGAGGGCCCATCAAATTTAATGGCAGCGTACAAAAGTTATATTTTAAGCCCGACCCTGAATGGTTATGCACGAAAATGAGGCTATTTTGGGAGGATTTTTCCACATTTGGCCTCTTCCCCCTGCAGCTAGATTAACCTCAGAATTTTCCGCGCCATTTAGTGTATAATGTGAGTGTTTGCATGGTAGTCTGGAAGTCGATACAGGTTGGAGGCGGGGCTTCACACTTGGCCTCTAAAGGCATGTTTTGAGCTCGCTTGGTTTTATTTTGGCACTTTTGATTACCCAATTAATGATGAGCTTTCTGATTTAATTTTTTATTAGGGAATAGCACAGTTTAGAAAGTTTGCCTCTGAATTAGGTTCAAGATTTGAATCTCGCCTTGCTTGGTTTCCCTCCACGTTGTAAAAACATCCGTTGATTGAATACTCTAACGTGTCAATGGGATTGTAAAGCTTATTTGTCTTTTCGCGCCCTCTGATTGGCCGGTCAAGGGCGTATCCAGCCACGCACGACTCTAACGATGACAAGTGCCCACGTAAAAGGATGTACGGATCTTTAACAGGATGAAGAAATGTTAAGTACGCCTGATTCTTCAGCCAACACAAATCAACAGTGCCTCTGCTGGTTGCAGTCAAGTACTGCATTCACTTGATCGGACATGTCATTTAAAATAAAAAGCTCATCGCTACTCGTTGCAAAAACAGATCCAATGCCTACAAATGACCATGATAATAATTTTAACTTATTAATAGGAGATATTGTTGCGGACTCGATAATATTTTACAAATCTGCACATACAAAAAATGATTATATTGAATTGTTACTTATTTCCTGTTTGAATCAACCATACAATCCCCAAATCAGGTGCACGTGTCTTACTTTGGCTTCTATTTATTTATTACATTACTAACAAACCAGACCAAAAGCTTTGCATTGGATTTTCATTACGTTTTCCTCACGCAATTTCCCAAGAGGAGACGGCCAACCTGCCGCTGATGTCTCATCCAAGACTGTGAGAAACAATCTGTGTGAAGGTTAACCCAAAATGAAACTCCTCGGGCTTGCGATGAGTATTTCCAACAGGAAAACATTACAAAAACACTTTTAGAAAGCTGGCAGGAAACGTGCCGTTGAACTCTCTGTTATGGAATGTGGTGAAATGTTGAGCCTTTTTTGTGGGGTCTGCTAATTAGAACCCTGACGGAATACAGACACGGTGTGGACGCTAGCGCAGAAAAAAAAAAAAACGGGAGGAAAAACACGGGGGATGCCAGCATGGGCGTCACATCATACCACCTACACGCTCAACTTTCCTCCATCTTGAATGTTTGTCATTAACTTTTCGAAATGTAAATCACATTTGTGTGCGTCAAAACTTCCACTGACCTTGCAATGGATGCTTTGAGACTTTTCAACAAAAGACTTGGTGAGAAGAAGGTGCAGTAAAGTTCTTTAGGCATTAGCATAAATAAAAGTCTTCAATGGCAATCTTCCACAAAAACTTATTTTCACATTTTTGAATGAACTCAAGTACTATAAACAATAAAAAAAAAAAGCATTTACATGAATACAACTAATAATGTCAAATGCACGTAAAAATCTCATTTAAATTCCAGAATATTAGAATAGAGTGCCTTGTTGTCAGCCATGAGTGTGTAGATTATGGTGACAATTCTCTAAAAGGTGATTTAGCTTTGCAATCTAATCTTTGTAATCGTAACATTCTAGACTCAATAATTGAATCACGAATGGACTCAATTTAAATCATGTTACTTCCTCACAATGTTTTTTTTTTATTTTTTTTATCCAGGGCACCGACATTGCCTTAATCATCAACTGTTCCATCAGCTTGTCCACTGGCTGTCTCCTCATCTTCATCATCGCTTTCCATTACAAGGACATCAGGGTGAGTTTGTCTGTTTTCAATCGTACTTTTTGGATTTGTGTGCTCATCATGATCCTGCCTCCTATTTTTTATTTTTTTGTACAACATGCCAATAATTGTCCAAAACAATTTTCTTTGACGTAGAGAGCAAAGGTTGGAGGTCTCGCTCCACTGATGGTAGCCTCAACAGCAATTACTCAGCCTCTTTTGGATGAATTTATACATTTTATAATAGAAATCCTTGGTTGTCCACATAAGCGTACACATTATTTTCGAATGCAACGTGTTTCCAATCCACATCGCTGCTGTGTTTGAACTAAAGGGATTTGGCTGAGATTAAACCCAATAAACACTCTCGCACAAGTACAGCATACGTGTCACTGGTCATAAAAGGGGAGTTTGCGCCCTAATGGGAGTGAACACAGCTGACCTGCTCCCCTGCCGATCAAAGCGGTTCCTCTCAGTCCCTTCAATATTTTACTTCAATGTGTTGATTTTTGACGACTACTACAGATGTACTTGACACGATTGTGCGCTATATTTGTATATGGTCATTTGTGTAATTATCACATGATATTAAGATAAAGGGTATTAAGAGGTGCATTGAAAACGCAGGTACTAAATGACTACACTGCTTCTATTACTCTTTGGTCAGAGTAGTTGCTGTTGCACTCTTACCTGAAGTGCTTTTAAATGCAGTTAGACGCTGTGTGCGATACAAGGAGGGGTCCCACGCATGCTGGGAAGAGATAAGAAGAAGCTAACACACGCTTAGTGTTTACTTCTTGTAATGTTGTGCTCGTCTTTCATTGTTAGCAATGAACAATCTCATCTCATCTAGTATATTAATGTACGTTTTAGATTCGTCTAAGCGGCGAACATTAACTGCATTTATTATATAAATTATATTGCTGTGTTGAGTTTTGTTGTTGTTTTTATTGTCAAGTTTTTGCAAAAATGCTGTCCTGAAATATCGTTGATTTCTTTTTTAAAATCTATAATGTATTTTTTTTTGGCTCCCTTTTGTCACTGTATTTGTCATCACGCATCTTTGCATTAAATCTCACCAGTCCTTACTGAATTGAGTTCTCTACATTGCTTTCATTTATAAAATGATTCCAGTTTATCAATGTATGAAAATGTAATCAAATTCCCAATATCTTCCAGCTCTTCATTATCGATCAAAACCAGGTGGATTGGCGCATTGCCATGACCAACCACAGGATTTTCCTGATCACGCTCGAGTTATTAACCTGTGCCATCCATCCCGTCGGCACATACTGGGAGATGGGCCTCCGCGGCAACTCGTCTTTCTCACCTCCACTTTGTGACTCCAACCATCACAATACCACCCTGGCCAATTTGGAGCTGCTACTGTCTGTGCTGATGTTCCTGCGCCTGTACCTGGTGCACCGGGCCGTCCTGTTGCATAGCAAAGTGTTGCTGAGCGCCTCCTACAGGAGCATCGGCTCGCTCAACAATATCAACTTTACCTTCCGCTTCGTACTCAAGGTGCTGATGAACAAGTATCCGGCTCGCACGCTGCTGGTTTTTATTCTCTTCTTCTGGCTCACAGCGTCCTGGATGCTTACTCTGTGTGAGAGGTAAAAAAAAAACAAAAAAAAAACACACTCCTGATCAATATTTATGGACTGACCTGATTTTGCTAAATCACATACTGCAATAGAGGAAACGAAATACAAAGACTGGTTGAATTTTCATGACAAATAATCAATAATCTGGGTTTTATTCCTTCTTATTCGTCTCGCATGACATTGCTGGACATTTTTTTTTTTTTTTCAAAGACAGTTGAAAATAAAATGAACATTCTCAATGTTGATTCCATTCCACTGCAGGCAGACTCCAGGTTCGACAGATACCATGGAAACGGCCTTGTGGCTTATCGCCATCACCTTCCTGACGGTAGGCTACGGCGACGTAGCGCCCAACACACGCTGTGGCAAGTCGGTGTGTCTCTTCACCGGAGTCATGGTAACTCTCTCCGCTTTCGTGTTGTGGCCTCAGGGATGCTTTATCTCGCTCTGAACGAGGCTTCTTTTTTTTTTTTTTTTTTCTACCTTCAAGCGGACACCAAGTTGATAAGGGAAAAAACTGTACAAGGTGTTCCGTTGCTGTTCTGTTTCCTGATACTGCATCATGTGCAAAATGTTTATCTCGTGAAGGTCTCTCCTGCTTTGCTTGCTTTTTCTGTTCAGAAAGCAATCTGTGTTGTGACAGACAGGCGTTTAAAAAAAAAAAGGGAGCACGTGTGAGAGTATAACAAGTGACGAGTGACTATGTGTGAGAGCAGATTAGTGTCTCTCCCGATGTGGGAAGGAAAATGGGAAAACCATTTCTATTTCTCCATCAGCTTTTTATAAGCACCCTTTATAAGGCAAAACTTTCCATCCTATCCATTTTTAGGGTGGTTTTATTGCTTTTGGCAGCACTACAACGAGGGTGTGCCAACCTGTGCCCACCACTCGGAAAGATAAATGTCCATTTCCCAAAGGACGTTTTGGGTGGGAGCTAGTCGCCGGAGCCCTATGCGCACCTGAAAGATGCATCACCTCGGACTTTTTCAAACAACAGCGACATGAGGTTTTTATGTCAGTGGCAAAAAAAAAAAAAAGGTGGAGCAAAGAGCAGGAAATGCTCAAAAATAAAAATAAAACAAGAGCAAACCAGTCGGGCATGTGGAATCAAAAAGACGAAAATAAGATAAGGCGCAAACCGTGACAAATACAAAAACAACAACACAAGGCTTTTCCATGTACACTATATGGACAAAAAGAATCGAGACTTATAGTTCAAACAAAAAATAAAACCGGACTTTCGACAGCTTTGATACAGAGCCTAAATTTTAGAACGTTACAGGAAGTTGCAGCACTTGGGGAAAACCCACACAAGTACGTGGCGAAGATGAAAACCCCGCACAGAATTGACAAAGCCGAGATTCAAAAGCAGCAGTGTGAGCCTGTTGTCGCTGTGTATGGTCCTTTCCTCACACTGCTGGTGCTCTGGACCACGTTACAAGAAAACAGTGCTAAACAATAAACAGCAGTCAATAGCAACAGTGGAATAAACTGTTTGGCATGGACAGTAAAATTTTGGCACATACTTGCTTATGCTGTTCCTCACACAATTGAGGCATCATTTTAAACCGAAAACAAAATGGCTTTCCAATTTTTATTGCTAAGGACCATATTTAAAATACAGTGAACTAGGGACCCTACCGTGATTCGTGAAAATCTATGAGTAATAATTGCCTATGGATGCCACAAGATGGCAGGAAAGGACTACTTTTGTCTAAATGAATATCTTCATGTCACATCAACATAGTAGTTTTTTAGCAACAAGATGCTACCTGATAGGCCAGAGAAATATTTACTTAGCACAAAAACACCCCTCTCCCCCAAAAAATTCACAAATAGGTCATCTCGTTTCACTGTCACATGACTTTTGTCCAAATAGTGTATGTCAATCAAATTCAATGCTCTCTTACCTTTTCCTTTGTCCTTTTCTTTCTGATGCAAGCTGAAGAGAAAAAAAAAAAAAAAAAAGGTAACATGTGCTTTTGTTATTATTTGTGGTGGAGACGGAATTTCCAGCAGTGTTTTCAGTGTGTGTTTTCTGTGATGTGTGTGTTTGTGTTACAGTGTGTGTATTTTTGTTTTGGGATCCATCTTAATCATTCTGTCGTCCGCTGCCCAGCAAAAGCAGCCAACTATTCTCAGAGGAAAGCAGAACTATTATAGTTGTGCCACACAGCCTCGTATTTAACTTTTGAACCTTAGCTTATGCGTCAATACAATTTTGATTTAATGGACAAAACAAAACTAAACGTATTAAGAGCCACCTATTTTATTGCCAGGGTTTAAATATTTGTTGGTGGTACAAGCAGAGAGTTGATTACATTTTGTGTGCATGATGGACAGTTTTTGTGTGGCTTTTCAGGGTGTAGCCTGTACCGCCATGTTGGTCGCCGTGGTAACCAAGAAGCTGGCGTTGAATAAAGGAGAGAAGCATGTGCACTTTTTCATGCTGGACATCCAGATCTCAAAAGGGGTAAGAGCTACAAAAACACATTTGTAAGGCACCTGGCATTCATTTACTTACACATAACACATTTTGATATTTCCAAAACGCCATTAGCCAAAATTGCTTTTTAATAAGCTTTGGGAAAATTGTGCAAGTGAAGTTGTTAAAGTGTAGTGTGAAGCTGAACAACTATAAAAGATTGTAAATGTGCTTCTATATTTATTTGTAATAGTTTGTGTGTGAGTCAATGTATTTTAGAGTTATTTACTCGTATTCCTGAGTATGTAAAAGGTTTCAGTGGTTGGACTAATTTTCTGAGAAAAGCATCAGTCAGAAATTTCACTTCATGATGCTGGATGCCCGGTGAGAAAAAATGTCAAATCTATTTATCAAGCGCTGTGCACTGTAAATAGTATTTAATATTTCTTGGTGTAGTATGGGCAGTACTGATTTACATAACAGTATTAATTCATTCCCATCTCAACACTTTGGTCAGCATGGTGGAAGAAGGGCAAACTTGACCAACTTCCACGTGTCATGAGCATGTTTTGGTTTGTAGGCCTTTTCATATTTATTTTTAACCGGGCCAACCTTTTTACAGCCTTCTCAAGGCGTCAAACAGAGGAAATCATCTTTAGTCCGGAAAGAAACTTGTGTCAGTTCAGGACGGTGGCAGTGATTGGCAGGAAATGGTATGCGTGTGTGTGTGTGTGTGTGTGTGTGTGTGTTTATATAATTGCAGCCCTCAAATGGTGTGGACGAACAAATGCATTCTGCAGAGGCTTCTGTTGTTCACATAATGACAAAATATCAGATATTCACATACTGTGAATTCAATTTAGTAGTTAAAGAGTATAATTACTCTTGTTCAGTCTGGTTTATCGTGAGTGTTATAATTCTGACCACCCCCATTAGCAAAGTAGCAAGCATATTAGTTTTATTATTTGTGTACTTTGTATTTGAAAGCTTTATCCATGATACGAACAAGATGTGCATGGGAAGTGCAGGTATTATTTTGTCCACTTAGGACCTGCCTTGTTAAGTGACATGAGACTGAGTGAATGAGCGTGCACAGTTAATTAGCTACACTATGTCATGTGGGAATATGTGCTGGTGTTTATTTTGTTCTCTTCAGATGTCAAATGGCTCCATATGGTGAATAATTCAAGTAACCCCCTCCCAACCATTCCAGATCAGCCTTACAATAAGTGAAATCTGAGTTATAAAAATAACCTTGCATGTTTTTATAGCATTCATACGCTTAGGTTTCTCTAAATACACATTGAAACATATCATTTATTGATTGAGAGCAATAGAAAAATATTGGACGGTGCAGTCAGTGTAACATCGTAATGATCCTTCTGTTTTTACAGTTCAGTAAATAATAATAAAAAAGAAATCAAATAACAACTCATCTTATATACATCAATAATCATGCGCACGGGATGGAAATAAATCGTAAAACTAAAATACAGGAATGATTTCAGGATTATAGTTCTTCTTCATTCAAATTTTTCATCTCAGAGTAAATGATGTGTTACCATCTAGCGGCCATGAATAGAATTACACCTAGAATAGATGTGATTTAGAACTACAATGAGAGTACAGTAATCCCTCCTACTTCGCGGCTTCAACTATCGCGGCTTCGCTATATCGCGGGTTTTCAAAAATGCGGAAATGAATTATTTTATCGCAGAAATTTCATCATTTCACGAGGTTTCGCGGCCACTTGAGTTTCTTCATTTTCCTTTAATAATGATAGCTTACGTTTAAAAGTGAAATGAATAAATTAAAGAGTCAGTACAGTATACTTTATCGTCACATGTGACTTCAGGGCGTTCTCGCTGTTGTATATTTTGGACTAACTCATGTTCCGTAGTGGGAAAACCCCGGATGTGGGAGGGGGAGCTTCGGGGACGTTCAGTGTCGCGATGTACGGCCAGTGAACTGACTGTGATGAAAGGAATAAAGCAGTACCCATCACGTCGTTGTCCGAACCATGCTTGCTACATCAGAACCTGGAAAATAGTAAAGATATAACACTCTCCACCGGCGGTGGCCTTCATCTGGACATAGCAATACACTGTTAGTCTCGTCGCTAAGGCATGAATGCGGAGCGCACAGTCCATTGATATGAAAGTCCCCTAGCAGCGAGCTGGTTGATGTCAGCGATAAAAATAGAATATCTTCCAAGAATAGCTCAAAAAAATCTAGTTTCTATTTCGCGGAAATTCCCATTTCGCGGTTGGGTCTGGAACGTAACCCCCGCGAAGTAGGAGGGATCACTGTACAAAGAAATATACCAAATAGTGGAACCGCAAAACTGGAACCACCATACAGGATGAATTACTGGATCTCAAAATCCCGTGATATAATAAATAATCCACAGAAATGAAACCAATTTAAAAATATAAAGCTTTGTGATACAAGGAAGCCGCAAAACGTGAGACACGAGATGATGAAAACACAACTGTGTCTTGCGAGAGGTATGACGCTAGTTGCTGGACTGAACAGGATTTATTCATTAATTACTTAACATTCTGAAAAATGGAGGTGTCTAATAAACCGTTACAAAGAAATACTGTCCGAAATCTTGTTAGGCCTCATTGAAATGATTTTCTTTTTTTTTTTTTTGTGAGTTGTGACTCACACGCAGTGTTGTTCCTAGCAAACTAGTGCCCGGTGGTGCTGTGTGCACTGTTTTGGAGGATACAACCATTTCCTCCCTTCCAGTGTAGCTGCATCCTGTCACAAGGTGCATCTTTACACATTGCTCACTGATTGTTTTGGTCCTTGTGTGTGTGCGTGCATCCTTCGAGTCCAGATTTACACTGATGGGAACAAGGGAAGACACCTGGATGCGAACACTGACAGAATCTATTAATAATCCTCGCATGGGGGCCGGCGTGACATCATCACGGGGCAGTCATAGTGATTGGGCAGGAAGACAAAAAGCACACATGAATAGATTCAAAGACAAAAGCTGCAAATGTGATGCAAGAGGTGGCAACGTTGCGTAAGGAGAAGCAGGGGCAGCAGGTTTGTTTTGGGTTCAGCAGATTGCACCTATTTTTATTTGGTTCCTGGACTCAGGGAACTATTGCTAATTAGCTGTTCAGTGTTGGTGGATTCAAATATTAGCGGGTATATATAAAATATGATTTCAATTTGAATCTATCCACCAATATTTAGTGGAAAAACTAAGACCAAAGCAATAAAGTTTGCTTTGCTTTTAATCTTGTGGTATCTTGGTGCCAATGAACTTTGAGAAAGAAAGTTGAGGAACTTGATTTAGACTAAAGTAGTGCTTTTGGTCCCACCTTGTGGCATCAGTTGGCATTTAAAAACTTTTTCAGCACTGTAATTGTTTATTGGTCACTCCTAGTTGAAGTTTACTATAACACTGAATTGTATACAACATATGAAAGACCACAATGTTAAAATAGAATTAGAATTTTCACATTTAACATGTATGCTAACATTAGCATGAAGCTAACGTGTCATGCAAATGGATATTAGCATACATATTACAATAATGAGAAACCTTCAAACATCTGCTACTTTGGCACAACCAGAGCATCAACAAATTGACTTCTTCTTCCAACTAAAGCAGATGGTCAAAAACGGGACCAACATTGGTCACCTAACTTTTTCTCTTGAGTCTCCAAAAAATCTTTGATAATGAATATGGATTCCATCTTTTCTCTACACTTGTTGAACAGATCCGCCACGCCGCCGCAAACGTGCTGCGCGAGTGCTGGTTGCTGCACCGAGCTAACTTGACCAAAAGAACTCGAGGAGAACACCGACGCCACCAGCGATGTCTTCTGGAGGCCATCAGAGTGTATGTTACGACAGCTACAGGCAGGATGCGTAACCTGTGCACTTGTACTTCAAATAAATGACTCTTTGACTATTTCACTGTAAGTGGTGTAGAAAATCAACTCTACGGTTCTTAAATGTAAACACAAGGAATTACACTTTTGACACAAAATATGTCAAAAGAAACATACATGGAAAGATTTCAATTTTTCTCTGCAGGTTTCGTCACTTGCGCCTCAAACAGAGAAAATTGCGCGATTACGTCAGTGAGATGGTGGACCTCCCAAAGGTAAACGATTGATATTTTATTAATTTCATTGCTAGACTTGACCAAATGGAAAAAATGACGCAGAATTTTCCCAAAACAAGGAATATGTTTAGGTCTGTCAGTGGAAGCTCAAAGAGTAATTAAGATATTTATTGAAAACGTCAGTTGGGAATCCGGCCATTGAAGAAGAAAGCTTTCCATGAGGAACAAAGTTTTCCGACAAGAAGCGCCGATATGACTGATTGGTTTTTTGGGGGAAAAAAATTGCTTAGTTTCCTTGCAGGTGCATACAATTATTGCTTAGTTTTCACAACAAACTTTTAGTTAGTGGTCATCCTTCCTGCAGCAGGAGTCGTGAAGGATTTTGTACAAAAGTTAGACATTTTTAGGTTACTTGTTAAAAGGTTTGTTTTAAAAAATTATTTGTTGGACGGAAACCAAATATAGCCTTGTTTATTCATACAAGTTTTGTACCCTAACCAATCAGCAGATGTAAAAATGCTAACATCGAGGGCTAGCTCACGCTTGCGTTCAACACGAGGGGGTACAAGTGTAGTTTAAGATATTTGGGGGGGATTTAAACCTTTTCAATTATATGACCAGATGCAGATGATCATGTGCGACCTCAGCGCCAATTGGAATAATTCGTATCGGGAACTGGAGCAGCGTATCCTGTCCATGGAGCAGAAACTCGAAGAGTTGAGTCGCTGCTTCCAAGAAACCTCAAAGCTTCTGTCTCAGGTCCTACGTCACCGCAACCAGGAGATCAGGTAAACAAAGCTCACAACAGTCGCTGCTGATGCTGTGCAGATCAGCAATGTGGCACAAGATGGCCGAGAAGGGGGCATCGTGACAGAGTGGCGAGCCGTGCCTTTGGTATCGAGTGCTAAATTATCGATACAAAAGCATATATGGGCAGTATGATATAGTCACAAAGTCACAAATGAAGAAGACTTACACAGCTACAGTCACTCACTGTAGAAATGTTTGTCATTTTTCATCAAAGATAAAGAAACGTCACGTTGTTACGTTGTTACTGACGTGTCATTTGTGTTCCAATAGCAGTAGCTTAAGTGTTAGCATTAAGCTAATGGATGGCATATTTGTATGGATTTTTTTTTATAGACACATTTCTCTTTGTTCTGTTTGACGGTAAATTTCAACTGGATTTGGCATTGAACAGTTTTATGCCTCTTTTTTTTGTGTGTCATGATGTGACCAGATGTTTCCTTTCCAGGTGACACAACCACCGCCCATATTTCAGAAAGAAACTTTTTTTCCCGACAATGCCGACAAGAGGAAGAAATGATCATCTCCACCTGTGCAGAGCTACTTCTACATGCTTCAACCATTTTGGAGGAGCGGCGCAAGTGCCCCAGAGGTCATCTTCAGGCCCAGTTTCGGGCATTCTTCACCAATCATGACTATGGAAGAACTCATTGAGAGCTTTCCAATCTACACTGTCAAGCTTCTAGACTTGCTCTGTATTATTATTATTAGAATACACCTATTATTTAAAGGCTTTTTTTTTTTATTGGACTCATCCGTGCCTTATTTATTTTAAACTAATTGGTGTTAGTCTTCACTTTAATGAAAGCTTTGCAGAAGTCAAAAATGAAGTGTTGCATTCAAAGACAAGTTTATTTTAAATTGTTTAACATCTTAGCATGTTCATCTCAAATGTAAGACGGTCATGATGGGATTGAAGCTCTCGTTTGTGTGGAGAATTGACAACGGGGTACAAGATGGACAAAGCGCTCCCTCTAGCGGACATTGAGTAGATTGAGTACAGCAGTGATCACGTAGTCACTGAAATTCATTCAAAAAATCCTACATCATCAAAACACAGTTGAGAAATTGAACCAGACAATATTTGACATACAGTGAACCCCTGCACATTTGCATTCTCAAATTTCGTTGGAGTCTACCTTGCTATTTGCTGAGAACTTTGGGTAGTTCCAGTTTTTGTGGTTTAAGGGAAACAGTTTTATTATCCACATTTGAGATGTCCTGTTATGTTGGCCAATTTTGAATGCATCTTGTGAACTGTCAAAAGTGAAACTGAAAGTGTTTCTTTTTCCGTCTCATAATGCAATGACTAATGGCCAGCTCAATTTGTCATTACAATTTGTCCATATTATTGCTAGCATAATGTGGCATCAATACTCCCATGAAAAAAATAAAATAATGCGGGGGGAGGAATTAGTCACGGACTTTCTCTATTCATGGCAAAGATGAGATTCTTTCCCCCTGCTCTAATAGCGCAAGTTCACTGTACATCTTCCATTCAAACAATCAATCCAAAAACACACACAACTGGACAAAGGGAGGATAAACTGGAGATTTTTTTTTCATGTATTGCTGAAATAAGTGACATTTCTTGTACTCTGCTGTTTTCAAAATAAATTGAAATTTGCACGTCATTAAAACGGTCTTGGACATTTTGGAATTGAAAGTTGATATGTGCAGGATGAGCTTCATCACGAATACTTTACAAAAAAACGGTGGGAAGTGAAATAAGCTGTAAGACGTCCTGACTGTCATTTACAGATGTTTTCAAAATTCCTGGTTTTCACATCGTTTTTAATTTGATGCCATATGTAGGCAGATGCTCTATAAAAGAAATGTCCACAGCTGCATGCAAGTGGCATATTGCACTTTGTCCGGCATTTTTTTGTTTTCCATGTATTTCCTCTCAGGTGCTCGGCTAAGAGTCTCGCTCCGGTGAATGTGTTTCCGCAGTTGACGCAGATGTAACTTTCGGCCTCGGCGTGCTGCACCCGGTGGCGCAGGAGATGCAGACGGTGCTTGAAGGCCCGGCCGCACTGGCACCGGTGCGAGCGGCTACCCCGGTGGAGGTAGCGGTGGCTAACGGCAAGGTAGGGCTGCCGTAGGACGGTGCCGCATTGTCGGCAGGTGCGCAGTCCTCTTGTGTTTGTTCGTTTTGTCAAGGCCGGCCTTTGATTCTCCAACAAGGCCACGATGGAGGGTAGTGGAGCTGAGCATGCTAAGTCAGGACGCTTTGTCCCCAACTCCTCAGAATAAGAATACGTATGGTCCATAAGGGGCTGTTCATTCAAGACCTGCTCAGTCTTGATGACAGGTTTGGGAGTCATCTTTGTGGCCACATTAGCCAAAACCCCATCGTCGTGCTCGGTCTTGATGACAGGTTTGGGAGTCATCTTTGTGGCCACATTAGCCAAAACCCCATCGTCGTGCTCGGTCTTGATAACAGGCTTGGGAGTCATCTTTGCGGCCGCATTAGCCGACAACCCATCGTCGTGCTCGGTCTTGATGACAGGCTTGGGCGTAATCTTTGCGGTCGCATTAGCCGACAACCCATCGTCGTGCTCGGTCTTGATGACAGGCTTGGGCGTAATCTTTGCGGCCGCATTAGCCGACAACCCATCGTCCTGCTCGGTCTTGATGACAGTCTTGGGCGTAATCTGTGTGGCCGCATCAACCGACAACCCATCGTCCTGTTTGGTCTTGATGACAGTCTTGGGCGTAATCTGTGTGGCCGCATTAGTCGACAACCCATCGTCCTGTTCGGTCTTGATGACAGGCTTGGGTGTAATCTTTGCAACCGCATTAACCGACAACTCATCGTCCTGCTCGGTCTTGATGACACACTTGGGAATAAACTCTGTGGCCACATTAGCCGGCAATTTATTGTTAGTCAAGCCTGAAGGTTTTTTGATGATACACAACTTAGTGCTGACCACTGACGTGTGAACTCGGGTGACGTGGGCCAAAAAAAACTTTTCGTTGAGAAAAAACGACTTGCATATGGTGCACGTTTTGGGCATTGATTCGGGGCAGAAGGAAACCACCCGCAGACGGTCTTTGTTGGAAGGCTGGTGCCGATGGTGCGAGACCCACTTATTGAAAACCTGACCGCAAACTTCACAGGAGTACAAGACGATGCGGTGCTCCTTGAGAGCCTCTTGACTGGGAAAGAAAGTCATGCAACAAGAGCATTGAAATAATCTCCCTGGGTAGCCAGTGCAGTAGCGCAGATGTAGCTTGATGGAACTGAAGGGGCCTCGGCCACAGTCTTCGCAGATGGCGTTCATGTTAGCAGGGAGGTTGCCACGACTGGCATTATCTGCAAAATCAGTGGAATTCATTGAGCTGGAGTTTGATTCTCCATCCGATTCTGTGTCACTGAGATTAATTTGAGCTGCTTTGGCGTCAAAGTCACTATCATCATCATCATCATCATCATCAGAAGCACCGTTTGTTGACTCATCCGTGCTCATGTCATCAGAGTCAAGCGGTCTTCCCAGTTCATAGTCCACGCTGTTTCCAGATGTCCCCGGGCTCGGGCTCAATCGCAGCTCCACGTCCGACGCTAGGTCACTACTTTCGTCCGCTGAGCTCAAACAGTGTTCCGCATGCTTGTTAAGCTCCCACACATTACTAAAAGCCTGAGAGCAATTGCAGCACACCATCAGACGGTGGGCATTGTCCAAGTGTGAAGAAAGCGCTGACATGCGTTGGAAGGTGGTGTTGCAGATGTGGCAGATGTGACAAGTGTAGTGGGACATCAATTCTGTGTAAACATTTACCGCATTTCACTTGTCACTGACCGGAATCCCCTTGCGCTTGCTTGTTCGACCTCATCACCTTTATCGCTGCTCAAGTCTTCAGACGAAAGCAACCCAGGGATAATCTGAAAGCAGAGCATTGCATGAAACATTTTTCAACTGTCATGAAAGAGACTATGTGTCGGAATTAAATACAGTAAAGTAAACAAAGCGGTTTGGGCTCGTTTGATAACGAGGCTTAATACTGATGACAAGATTACAGCGAAAAGCACATCTCTTTGCCAGTAAATAGACGAAGCCAAGCACAATTGCGTTGGTATTCTAACAAAGAAACGACAATCATATGATTAATCGTCACACTCTAATTTGTAAGTTATTAACAAATGATATAAAACCGTCCCGCAGACATGATTCGAATGATACCATAACGATTGTAAATAACTCAACTCACACCTAGCTAAATAACCTGTACGGTCTGTAAATATATGTAGGATAGTGCCGGGACGAGCAATTGCCAAATGTTCGTGCTACTATAACACTAACATATATGACAATATAAAAGAAAGACAAAATCCTTACGTCGCTACATTTGAAGACAACGATAAACGAATGATGAGAAAATTCAAAGCGGAAGAATAACGCGTTATATTTCCGTTCCCAGAATGCACCGTGTTGGTACAATATCAGGAATGAACGAAGCTTTTAAAGCGTGCAAAGTTAAGCAAAACAATTTAAATAATGAAAAGAGAATATATATAATGTTATTCAATTTAGACACTGCCGTTAAATTGTTAATTTGTGTCGGAACTATCGATGTTCTAGTATGTTTCTTAACATCACCATTTATAGGACACATGTGCGTTTGATATGTCAAACCAAAGCGTACCAAGCGGGCGGAGATTGTTTGTGAAAACTAATCGGGGACACTTTCGTTCCCAACGGTTAACGTTGACATGATCTCAAACTCACCAATAGCACGTTAGCGTAGTTTGTGTTTATTGACTGGCGCGTAATTTTTGGTTTTGTTTTACAGAATATCTCCCATCAACTTCAATCTATTAGAACCAACGTTCATTTTTATAATATTGTGATCGGATTTCAGGGATGCAGAATGTCTTGATCACTCTTTAGGCTAAACCGAGTGGCGCTAGCTAGCCCTGTGGAAAATTGGATATTACGATAACTTTCAATGTTATAAGTGATCACCATTAAGTGTGTGGCAAACATGTCAGAATCGGGCCACAGTCAACCTGGTATGTATGGACCTGGACGTAGGAGAAGACGACGTCGTGGTGATCGGGACATTGGACCTGCATGTCAGAACCTATCCGGTCCCAGTCGGGATCGCGATTACCAACCACGAGAACGAAGAGTAACACTTAACAGTAACATCGATTATTCTGGCTTTCACCATCACTGCTGTAACATGTGATTCTCTTTTTGTTTTTCCAGGACGGAAGTGAGGAACCGCCAGCTCCTCTAATTCAGAAGACCCCCATCATTCTAGCGAAGCCCCCTGGGGAGAGGGTATTCTAGTTATTCATAAATAAACCTCTTTATCACAAATACATTACTCTATAGTATCAGTGATGCCCTGATTGTAAAATAACCAAATGAAAGACAACAAGTACTGCACTAACTTATCCTTATGCAAAATGTACTAGTCCAAAATCCAACATGGTCTTTGTGTAATTGCTGTAGGCCAAGCCATCACAAAATACGGCTGTGAGCGGAGCTCCAGTCCTTGACAAGCCAATCATGCTCATGAAGGCTCGGGATGACACGGTGAAGCCACCGACTCCTCCAGAAGCGACACCTCAGCCTTCCGGTCCCGGGCCCTCTAAAGTGGAGAGGGAAGGCCAAAGACCCACCCAGCCCGTCTATCAGATTCAGAACCGAGGAATGAGCGCATCAGCGAGCAGCGCTGTGGACCGTAAGTGATCAATCGGTTCGCTCTGTAAATCGCAGGTCAAATTGACAAATGAATTCAACATAAACTGATCTGATTTCAGCTTTGGTTGGCCAATCGAAACTCATCCCACCAGAGAAGATGAAGCACAGCATCAAGCTGGTGGATGAGCAGATGAATTGGTGTGACAGTGCCATGGAGGTGAATCATCACGGCATAGACTACTTTTCCTTTCATGCCTAAGCATCGATAGTTTATATGCTGCCATGTGTTATTCAGTACCTGCGGGACCAAACTGATATGTTGGTGGTGGGAGTCATTGGCCAGCAAGGAACAGGAAAATCCACTGTCATGTCTCTGCTATCAGCCAATGCCCCTGAAGAAGACCAAAGGTAAAGACCAAAGGCTCTTTTGATTTCTTTTTTGGACTCAGGACATTCATATAACATTTGAAATGTTCATCTGTGCATGGGCGTGGGTTTCTCAAAATGTAAACAAAAGAACCTGGACAGACAAGTTAGAGTTTGCCACAAGGTTTCCAATTGCACAATTGGCACAATGCCCTCCATCTTCTCACCACTGGATTAAACATTTTCTCACACTACAGCCTTCAATTTATTTGTATAAAGCGTATGAGAGGGGGGAAAAAAAAGAGAAGGGATGTTGGCAATGTATTTTTCAATGAAAAAATAAAAAAGTATGTTTTGGTGGAGCTTCAACCCAGTCGTTGCTGTGCACAGGGGTTACGTATTCCGAGCCCAAACTCAAGAGATGAAGGAGCGAGGTGGAAACCAGAGCATAGGAATTGACTTCTTCATTACCCAGGAGAGGATCATCTTTTTGGATACTCAGGTGGGAATCAAAGTCTTGAACTTTGGAGTGTGACAAGTTCCATTTTTCTCTTTTTGTTTTGTTCCTTCAGCCAGTTCTCAGCCCCTCTATTCTGGACCACCTCATCAACAACGATCGCAAGTTGCCCCCGGAATACAATCTGCCTTACACATATGTGGAGATGCAGGTTTGAGACCAGCCATTGTTCAAAATATAATCCGTACCTGAAGACAATGAGGTAGTTCTGAATTCACATGACAACTTCCTGTGTTACAGTCTCTTCAGATTGCCTCCTTCCTGTTTACAGTGTGCCATGTGGTTATTGTGGTTCAAGACTGGTTCACCGACTTAAACCTCTACAGGTGGGTACTTGTTTATCCGATACCGCTCTGTGTGTAAAAAAAAAATAACGTGCATAGTGAAACAAGGAGACATCCAAACCTCCCGCCTGGAATGTCGGGCATTTCATCTTGTACTGTGACAGGATATTTGTCTTCTGCTCCTTTCATAAGCTCAGTTATGTTGTTCTCGCAGTTGGTCTAAAGGAAGACGCGAGGACAATTCCGGGCTTGTTGAGAACTTAGTGTACAACATTAGATGTTTCTTATTATTTACTTTCTTGGCTATGCTAACTAAGGTTTCCCATGATGGGGAATTATTTCGTCTGCGACCGGAAGCGGCGCGACCAAGAGAATGAATTCAATTTCATTCTAGCCAGATTTTCTACCACTATTAAAAATCAAAAATCTAGAAGTGGTCATTTTCGGCCTTTCAGGTTTCTCCAAACGGCCGAAATGTTGAAACCTTCCATGCCATCTGCAAACCACGACAGCACGGGCTCGTCTGGCAGTGAGGACGGCGCAGAGTACTATCCGCATATAGGTGGGACTTGTTTACTCACTCGTCCAGCTACCTTTTCAAAAATAGTTTGAATTTCAAAAAAAATGCTCCCCGTCTCGCTTCTAGTGTTCCTCCAGAACAAGAGCAGGCGTGAGGACTTCTGTCCGAGAAATCTGAAGGACATGCATATGGTGGTGGACAAATTAATGTCCCATTCTCACCTCAAATACAAAGGTATGTTCTTCGTCTCTTTTCATATTACGGTGTCCTGTCAACAGCAAAATGTATGCCAGAATTACTGCAAACATATTTTTTTTAGGTTCACTATCCATGCTGGACTGCAATATTTTCCCTGGCCTGGGTCAGAGCTATATGACGCCCGAAGTCAACATGTTCCTCCTGCCCATGCAGGACATGGACGGTGAGGATAATCTCACAAAAGCAGGTGAGGCAAAAATGAAAGTGGCTCAGCTCATCTTTCATGTTTTTAACTCTCAATTGTCTTTTGTTTGTTTTAGGGTCCACTCTGACGTATCCCCTCTTCTCCTTGCTCCCTGGTTACAAGGGACACCCTTCCTTCTCCACCATGATCTCCAAGCTGCGCAGCCAAATACTAGCCATGCCCCGCTGTCAACTGTCACACACCATCCTCACTGAAAAAAACTGGTGTGTACACAACTGATGCACGTCTTGTAGGAAATTTGATCATTTCATATTTTTAAATCACTAGACCGTTTTTCCTGACAATCCAATTTTTACAGGTTTCACTACGCGGCTCGAATCTGGGATGGTGTCAAGAAATCTTCCGCCCTCTCCGAATACAGCCGCTTGCTGGGCTAGAATCATAGTCATGCTTTTCTTGAAGGCCTCAGCTACATGGCTTGGAAACATTTGCGGACCCCGAAGGGAAAAAAAAAAAAGAAGATTGGGTTGCCCGCCGGCTAAGGATGACATCACCTGGAAACCTGAAGCGTTTGGAACGCCCTTGTCAGATTACCAGATTATCTTCTTTCTCTGGGAAATTAAGTGCAGTGCAGCGGTGGGAGTTACGCCCTGCACCGTATGGGTGGGGAAAGAAAAGCAGGACGGACATGTCTACGCATGATGAAACGTCCGTTATTGAACCCCGTGACTGCACTTTAGTGGTTGAACACCCAAAGCTTTTCTCAAAATATTAAAAAAAAAAGTCTTTCATTTATGGAATGTTGAAAGAAAATGTAACTTTTGTTAATAACTACAATACTCTTGTGATTAAAATTTGAAAAGCATTGTCTTCTCATTGGCATACAGGAAATGCAGAGTTTAACTACCGTTTGTTACGGACGAGACTTGCAAGGTTGACAATTTCACTGTCCACAAGGCTGAGATGCTAAAATTGTAGTCTTGCTCTTGAACATCATCAACATCGTTGTGACATGATAATGACGTTAAAGAAAACTTTGTGGCTCTAAAACAGCCTGGAACATTTTATTACTTTTGTTTTCTCTGCTTGCAACACGACCAGCTTCTAGTGGAACGAAACATCTTTAGTGATTATATCTATTATTGTCACCCAGGTTAGAAAAAAAAATAAATAAACAATTGCGTGTCGATGCATGTGCATCAATTTTTTATTTTGCCAAAAGAAAAGTCGGAATGATGGGAGTGGTCGAAGGATAAAACACTCCTTCTGGAAGATGACTACATAAAGAAGGAACGGATCCAATGAGAAGTCACTTGCCATCACACAATGCATCACCTGCTGCTCCTTGGGATTTTACTTCTTCCTAAAGGCAAGTTTTTGCATTATTGTGTGTGTTTCAGATCATCAATAATTAATTTATGACAAAAACTAAAGTCATATTTTCATTTCTTTCCAAAGCCTCAACATTGAAGTGTTATCAATGTGCCGCAGGAAGCTCAGCCACTTGCATCGACACAACAGAAGAGTGCCCTCCACTGGCGACTCATTGTACTGCACTCAAAATAATCATGTATTCAGGTAGCGCGCATGTTATGTGTTATGCAGTCGGCCTAAACAATATCAAAAGTTCTAATCTGAATTTACATTTGGTATCATGAAATTATAAAAAAAAAAATATTTCCAAATGTATATTCTCTTCATTCTGAAGTGTTTCTCTTGGCTGCATGACTTGTAGACATTTTTTGATTTTTTGTAGGCGAGTCGGTTATTGCAGACATCAATGGGAAAAGCTGCAGCTTCGCTGAACACTGTGCACAAGCCTCAGTCAATTTTGGTTCAACCAGGACTGTTCTCAACAACCAGTGTTGCACTACCGACCTGTGCAACAACCTCCCTGCACCGGGTAACACATTTGCTTACTGAAGCTTTTCTACCTTGGTGCCACAAAATTGAAGTTAGGCAAGTACACCACGGATCATTTTTCTCTTCCAGACTACAGCAAGAGCAGAGCCAGTCACTTGCAATGGCCTACAGTGTAATGGCACTGTGGAATGTCAAGGCAATGAGTACCACTGCATCTCAACGATAGGTAACCATCCTACATCGCTCCCCCAAAATATGACTTCTTGATGCCCACAAGACTTTGTTTCACAGTGGACTTGAAGGGCCAGAAAACAACCATGAAGGGCTGCGCCTCCAAGCAAATGTGCACCAGTACGGAACAACTGGAAGATTTCATTGGGACTCAAATCAGCTGCTGTGAGGGTGACTACTGTAACAACAGTAACAGACCAAGAGCTGGATTCCTGATTTTGGTAGCACCGATGCTGTCTTTGATTACGTGGCCTTAAATTGTTGACAATCTTCTTATAACTCAGCCAATCTAATCTGTAGAGCAACAATTGTTTTTTTGTTTTTTTAAACATGAGGTTTTTGAACTTCCTGTTAGCAATATGAGTCACAAAAATCAATTAAAAACAAAAAAGCTCGGGAAATGTTTCCCATTGTTCAATGCATGGCATCAATGGCATTTCAATGTGGAATTTGCGCCCCCTTGTGGACTCAAATAAGAAATCCCTTTTTTAAAATTCAGCTTCATAAAAACCCTTGGGAAAAAAAATGACACCCTAACCTTGGAACATTTTACTGGCCTCAACATCACTTTTGAGGACCTGATGCATCATACGAGGACATCTTAGACAATTGAAACACTTTTGGAAGAACTCAACAGTCCTTCCCAAACCACACGTATGCAGGGGGTACAATCAAATTGATGAATCCCTTTGTAGCTGAACTGCAAATGACCCACCTTCCCTGAGAGTAGCTTTTGCATACAAAGTAAAACTGACATTTCCTCTTCAAAAGTGATTGTGTCTTCCTGTTGGAGTGACTGATTGATAGACTGTGTTAGAGATTCAAATTGACTATGCTGAGTCATCAATCAAGCAGTGATCAACCTGTATTGTTACTACCATGATAAATCCTAGCCACCCTCAATCTATTAATAGCAGACACACTTTAAAATGGGGAGGGAAGCAACTTCACGTTCATCGTCGGAACGTCAAGACGAAGGACCTTCATCTGGTAATCCGATTTGGTTTAACATGTAGCTGGCGAATGTGCTGATGTTTGTCTTAATACGTGTGAGTTTCATCTTCTTTCAAAGTAACAACCTTTCCGGTGATGGGTAACCTGGCATCCTACAGCTTCATCACCCCAAATCCAAGGAGATTATCTTGGGGACGGCCCAAAGAGGACAGAGTCAAGTTGGAGGATTTCTTGACCAAATGTGAAGAAGATCTCTGGAGCGTCGAACGAAAGCAAAGTCGCTCCGTGAACAAACTCCATTTGACGGAGAGTGTTGGTTACGTCCACCTAACTCTGCAGGAGCAAGAAGTTGGTCATCCAAATGGGAGTGGAATGCTGAACCCTGCTTTTGTTGGAGATCCGTGATTTGCACCAATCCGGAAGATGACACATCACCGACGGGTTTTGCTTGGAAATGAACAGGAAATGAGGCCTCATTGGAAATGTTTTGTTGTTGTTGTTTGACTTTATTGTTATAAGTTGTTGCTGCAGCACTTGCTTTGAAGCAGAAAGGGCCTTTCCGTTTGTTTGTTTGTTCATCATGTGAGAAGAGGAAATCCTGTCATGATCACACCTCTGACTTCGGTACTGCTTGTTGAGGATTCATTTTATTTTGAAATATAATCTAGTAACTAAATTTCTATCGTTCTGTTTTTGGCTGTTGTTTTTTTTCCTTATAATTCTCATGCATTGGGCTGCACATTTGTGATACTATATAACTTTATTATTTATATATGATGCAAATTCAGATGAATGAATTTTAATTTGAATCTTCAAACTTGTTTTGTTCATTATTGTTGGCAGGATAAAAAGACAAAATCTAATTTTGTAGCACTTACGTACATTCTGGATTGATCGCAAATTAATTGCAAGGCGCGATAGGAAAAAAAAATACACCAATGGATAATTTTGTCTTCAATTAATTTTATGGGGGATTTCGAGAAGAAACAGATGAACCGGTGAAATAACCACACAAGATGAGAACATGCATTGATCTCTCTTGTGAAAATGCTGAAACGAAAGAAGCTTAACTAAGAATGAAGGTGGTTTCATGCAATGATTAAAATTGTCCACAAAGCAAGGATAAAAATACAAATAGGGAAGTCAAGGCAGCAAAAATAACATGTTTCCGTTTACAAAGGTGGAAACAATACTGGAGCTGTTTACTCAGGGATTTAAAAAGTATTAATACAAATTAAAAAATCGGGCAATCACAATGAATAAAACACAAATGATGACAATGAGCTGTATCTCTAAGTTAGTTTTATAAACCAGGAGCAATTTGGAGGATTTTTTGCTACTATAACTAACCTATGGCTTTTTCTTTTCAATGAAATGACAAAATAAAAAGTTGAGTAAAATGAAAGTGAAAAATACAGCATAGTGTAGTGTGTTTTTTTTTTTTTTTTGCATGGGGTTGGAAGTGTTGCTGGCATAATGTAGTCATCCTGTCACACTCGGGGAGGTTGTACTTGTTGTGCCACTGCCTACAAACATGAGATTTTTTTTTTTGCAAGTCACATCGCAAGAGGACAGACACAATGAATACTGTAAATACTTTTCTATCATTTCTCTTCTTTTTCTCTGAAGGTATGGCTTCGACTCTTGTTTTCAATATTTGCCCTTGATAGAGAGGATTTACATGTTACATTCTGTTGCAGTCATATGTGTTAAGGCATCATCCTGGACCATTGAGATGCCATCTTCAGTGAAAGGACTTCTTGGATCTTGTGTGGTGATTCCCTGCTCATTTGACTATCCCGATCCACACGAGGCCATTAATGAGTTTACTGGGAGTTGGTTGGAGGCAGGAAATCACCTCATCTATCACCCCGAGGAGTCAAAGATAAAGAACCTGTATCAAGGTCGAACCGAGCTGGTGGGAGACGTCAGACAAAAGAACTGTTCGCTGAAGATCGACCCGCTTCGACAAAGCGACCAAGGGCCTTTTCATTTCAGGGTTGAAATGAAAGACTTTGATAATTTCTCTTACCGAGACAAGACGGTCTCCATACAAATGATACGTAAGTTATTTGAAGCGGAACTGAGTGTAAGATTGGAAATTATTAACAATACGGCAAATATATTTACAGCTCTTGTTACTATTTAGCTTTTACAAGTTGGATTACAAAGTCAAAGTGGTAGCCTACAATTTGGAATCGATGTGTCATTTGGTTTTCCCAAAAGAAAACAGAAATAATAAAAGAAGAAAAAAATTATTATTAATAATAATAAGAAATATTTATTGTTCCCCAAAAACTGAAAAATGCTTTTCGATTTTTGATTTAGTTGAAAAACAGATAATGGACAATTTGAATTTCTATTTACACTTAGGCATGAGTATATTAATTAAACAATAATATGACACTTGTCACTTGAAAAAGATCAGTTCATTCTAGGGAGAAAAATACAAACATGACATCACACAAAGCCAAACAAATATGCACCCTCACACGACCACAATTTCTTTTTGTACCACTGCCACATTCTATGCTATCATTTAATAACAACTCATTATAACAACAAAGCACTTTTTCTGTATTCACAGGTACACCAAGTCCAGTCAATTTAACTGTGACAGAAGACAAGGCTCATCCATACGTGATTGCTTCCTGTTCTGTCACTCACTCATGCCCCGCCTCTCCTCCTATCATCATCTGGAGTCACTTCGGACGTCACCTTTATCAGACACGACCCTTGGAGAATGGCCAATGGGAAGCTACGTCCACGCTGACCTTACATCTTCCCGATGCTAATAACAACACACATTTGCAGTGCCGTGTCACGTTCAGCGGAGGGCAACAACTGGAGGCATCCAGAATCATAAATGTGAAATGTAAGTAGAAGTTGCTGGTAGATTAAAAAGTGAGTACCGACTATAAGGTAACCTGTGGCGGACAGTGCATTTGGTACCCGAGCCTTCAGTGTGGACTTAATCCACCTCTTAATAGCACAACATAACACACTCACAAATCCAATATATAAAAACAGTCAATTCCATTCCAAAAGCCTTTAAATCAAATTCCAAAATATTCCCTTATAGACAAAGATATGGCCTTCACAAGAGCAGAAAATTAAGAACATACAGTATGTATGGTTGTATATTCAAAGACTACACACGTATGTGAAGCTGTAATGTTTTTATGAGTCATTCTCAGCATATTTCATAACTTGCTAGAAAAAAAAGAAATGTGCCATATTGTGCATGTCCATGTTATGAGTTATTTGTAATCCCCAACCAAGTGTAAATGGTTGTATCGTGCCATTTTCATGCAACCAGTCTGCAATTAGGTGAGTTTTTCCATAAACACCACAAAAAAAGCACTGTACTCATAAACACTTTACTCTATTTCTTTAATTTTACCGCCAGTGTGTGTTCCTCTCCAGACGCCCCTGTGAATGTAGGCATCGACTACTCTGCAAATATAAAGGAGGGTGAGGCAGCACGTCTTGAGTGCAACTGTGATGCCAACCCTCCCGCCAGCAGCTACGAGTGGCATAACCAAGACGGTGCCAAGCTGCACAAGGGCAGAGTCTTCATCATAGCAAACATCTCCAGACACACAGGGGGCCTGTACTGCACGGCTATCAACGCCATGGGGAACGCAAAATCATCACCTGTGCAGCTTCATGTGACATGTAAGTAAATTTGACTGTATTTTCTGGACTATAAGTCGCTCCGGGGTATAAGTCGTACCAACCATGAAATGCATGATAAAGAAGAAAAAGACGTATATAAGTCGCACCGGCGTACAAGTTGCATTTTTGGGGGAAATCTATAAAAATCCAACACCAAGAACAGACATAAATCGGCAACAACAGGCTGAACATTACATTACATAAACGAGGAACCGAGAACGTGCCTGACTTAACATATTAAGAGTTGACTCTGACAAATGACTATAGCATAAATAACATGCCAACAAATTTATAGAATTTATAATTCACTTCGAATTATTGAATTCACTCATGAACAACTACGCTAAGCCTGCAAGTACAAGACGCAGCGCTTCCTCTTCTACGTGACTCATCATGAGTTGCAGTTTCAATTATTCCACAGGCATATAGCGCCCTCATGCGGTTTAGTGTGAAAATAACATGTGAAGTTATATATTGATGTGCTAATAATCTCACATATAGGTCGGACCCCCGGCCCAACTATGAAAAAGACTGAGGCTTATATAGTATATACTAACACAGCACAACAGCGGCAGTTACGGTCAAGACCCGGCGAAACTCCCGCTCACTGTCTACTACTTCCGGGTACAGAGGACCCGTTATAAACATCATACACTGTCCATGTTACACACAAAATTATACATTGTACAACAATAACCGGATTATTATTTTCTTAAACAATAATTAGCTCCGAGTACCAGCAGTATATCATCATTTCAACAGCGTTACTCACCTGAAACACAGCACAACAGCGGCAGTTAGCGTCCAGACCCGGCGAAACTCCCGCTCATTGTCAACTACTTCCGGGTACAGCGGACCACCGTAGTTGTCCCAGGTGCCTTATTGAAATCCCCAAATACTAGCCACTGATACAAAACAATACTATTTGCATATAACGTTTTCAGATTTGCATATAACGTGTTAAAAAACGTATTCACAAAATAATTTAAAAAAAAATCATTAACATGGCGCGTGAGTATGAATGTCCATTCAAATGTTCCAGAAACCAACATGGGGTCCACACAATATGACCCCGGCCTCTTCTGATTTGTTCATAGATCCACCTGAGATTAAAAGCATCTCATCCTGCTCCTTCGAGGGGGAGATGGTAAAGTGTGTGTGCATTGCAGAGTCCAGACCCCCAAGCAGTGTCGATTTCTTCCTGAATGACACAATCCTTTCGAAGTCTGACATAGAGTGGCACGATTCCATTACCATCGGCACTCTCCGAGCATTTCTTCCATCTTCTGACTTGGTCTACTGCGTGGCGAAGAACACGCTGGGCAGTGCCAGGGCCGCCATCGCTTTACCCGCGAAAGGTGTTTTACTTGATTGAATTTCCAGGTTGGATGACGTGAATTCTGATTTTTTTTCCACCCTATTTTGTTTGAATATAGGCAAGATGCTGTATGTTTATATTATTCTTGCAGCTGGAGCTGTTGTGATGCTGGTGATTCTGATTCTCTTAGTAGTGCTGATAAGAAAATGGTAAGTAACTGCAAGACTACAGTGCAACTTTCAAAATTGCCCATTCCAAAAGTTATGACAACAAATTGTGATTTCAAATCATCGTGCAGAACATCATGCACGATATCAGCAACAATTCAAAATGTCCCCATTTTTTGCATTCATTAACCATAAGTAGCTACAGTTCAGAAAATAGTCACCATTATTGGTTTTCTATTTTGACAACCATTTAAGCATCTGACAACTATTTTGCTATTCATTTTATTGAATATTAGGAATTAAATCTAGTAATTTCACACTTTATCAGCACCAAGTGGGTCATCGGTGCGCCCTTTAGTGGACAGAATTAGCAAGGGCAGTTTAAATGTAATTAATAATAATTTGACTGGAAATTGGGGACCAACCTATGGTAATTTAAGTTTTTACTGAAATTTAAAATTTCAACAGTTCTGCCAGCAGGGGTAGCTTAAGAGCCAAGTCTGGCTCAGAGCATCCCCGTAAACCTGGAGAGGCCCTTGAAAATGTCCTAGCAGCAAGGTTCAATTTTCATTCTTCTCATTTCATTTTTTGATATTGGAAACTTTCCACCTGCAATCAAATATATCATTTTCTGACTTCATGTCCTCCAAGGAAACCCATCAAGGCTAGCCAAGATCAAAGCAGCTTGTACAACAATCATATCTATGGCAACACGAGTGAGGTTTGTGAACATTTCCTAGGAGTTGTTTCATTTCATGTTGGCTTTGAGTAAAACTTTTTTTTTCTCACAGGACAACTGGACTATAAACTGTGATCCAGTTTACGGCAATTTGTAAAGAGGACCTCGCACGTTCTGTATTTGTGTTGTGTGTTTCTACAAATGTTGGTACTATTTCAAATTTACAGTTGCACGTAACTGTATTTATGTCGTATTTGGGAATAACCTTACAATTGTTGCACTTGAGAGCAAAGACATAAACACGATTTTCACGATTTTGTCTTGTGACACTTTGCTGAATCATGCAAAGGAGTATTTGAGTGAATGTCAGTATTGAGTTGAATGTCTTCATGTTCATTTTGGGGATTTCAAATATTTATCCGACCTGATGTCATCACAGGTTTAATGATGTGTTTTGCTTTATTGGAACAGGGTGGGAGGGAAGTTTGCTAGAAATTTCCTGGTGGTAAGAAAAGCATATCCACTAGATGCCGTTTCCAGCGTATATTCTTCAGATCGTACAGAACAATTTCAGTCTCTAGAAATGCGCAGAGCAGAAGTTTCAAAAGTGCTCACAACACAGGAAATGAGTTGACAAACCTATTGACATATTGTGCAAGATAAAGAAGACAATTCCCTGAACTGTTATCGCCCACGTTTCCATTGGTGATAAACTTACCACTTTTTACAGAGAAAAAAAACCCCCTATTGTCTTGATTCATATATTAATCTCACAGCTATCCATTTTCATTTTTGTGGCCAAAGGAAGACTCGATTGTGTTATTTAGTCAGGTAAGCCACATTTTCATATATGTCGTGATCCCCTCCTCGTGCGTCCGTCTGACATGCCGCTTGCTGCAAGGACAATAGACAAAATCAACTTGAGTCAGGATTAAAATGATTTGATTGCGGCTGTATTCTGACCTGCACATTAATATAAACCGGTTCCTCCACAATCTTCCTGTCTGGAAGATTTGTATTGTCTTGTTTGTGATTTTCTTTTCTAGAAATGAAAACACATTTAAAGAGAGCAAAACACACACGGATATTGCAAATCGTGGTTTTACGTACCTCGTCGGTTGGTTTGGAGATGCTCTACTAAAGTTTGCATAATACCCAGAGCCCCCCCTCAAAAACGATTGCGACCTGGGACAAGCAAGTGATGGAACGACAGAAAGACGGACAGACGTATTGGATAAATAAAGAGATGAATCCATCGATAGCGCGAGCGATTATTTGTCCATTTTTTAATCAGGGAATAATGATCAGAAAATCAGTCACGATTTATTTGTTTTGATTTTCATGAATCACATCACAATCAAAATGTAATGTAATTGACTGCTTTGGGAATTTAAAAGTCTCAAAAAACATTTTCATATGATGATTATGGGGTGTTGTGTGTAGAGTTTTAAGGGAAAATAATTGATTCCATTTTTGAATGAGGCTGTAAAATAACATTGAAGATTGAAACTCACCCTTTGTGCTTTTTCCAAACAAGAAATCCAGCAGCAAGAAGGATCCCGACTGCCACAAGCGGTACAAAGATGGAGATGTAGATGGTTTGCCACTTATCTCTGTTCATTAGAGCTGTTAAGAAAAAAATAAAATCATCATCAACAATGTCAACAATATTCATTTGGGATTTCAAATGGAATTTACATTGTTGACCATTTGGGAAGGCTGAAGTTGGGAAAACAATTCCTGCAACAAAAAAAACCAGACATCTAATATCATGATATGATTTAATTCCGGCATCAGTAGTTGATGTTAAAGATTAGATTCTTACCTGGATTATGAGTGCCTGGTGCAGCATCTGGCCATACGTACAAGAGAGTTGTACAACAACATTACTTGCCATTTGAAACAACAACAACGACAATATTTTGGCATGATGCTTACCTGACGCAAATATCCTGACACTTTTTTCATAAAAACTATAGTTGTTGTTCTTGGCAATGATCCTGAAGAAAATAACCAGTTGGGTGTCCATTAACTTTTGAATCCTGAGTGTGCAATTCGTGTCGTTTTTCTTTCGTAAGATCTTAGTCTTTCCTTGGTATCTCTCCACCACAAATGTTCTATTGGGGTGATAAATGAACGCGTAGCGATCCTTGTCGTAGGTATTAAATTTACATTTCTCCGTCAGTTTCCAGAAAAGCTGTAGGTTTTCTGTGTGCTGATCCGCCGGGATACTGAACGTACATGGGATGATCAGGCTTTGGCCTTTCACTGCGGTGATGTTTCGGTTGACTTGCAAACCCCATGTTTCACCTGGAGGAAAAATAAATGAATAAAATAAATCAAAAATAAATACACATTTATTCCGTGAAACACCATGATGCTACTCACCTTTTGAATGCGCAGCTAGGAAAAGAACAATGACCGTAAACTCAATCAAAGGTTGCAGATGATCCATGACGTCCCAAATATCGATTCCAAACTTGTCCACTACATGTGTCAGCTTTTAAACAAGCAAAACCCGAAGACAACAAAACAGCTCATTGAACTGCGCGTTAAAACTTGAGAGGAGAGGTCATTGCTGGTGAATCCTGATGGTGATGTGAAATTTTTGGGTGTGTTTCCTGTTGCTTTGCAGTAGTGATTTACAAAAAAAGGAAGTTGGTGAGGTAGTGGAGATAAAAACACTTCAACGTTGAATCCCTCTAAAGCAGCAAATTTCTTTCTGTTGGTGTGATGTGAAAATATATTTTAGTACAGCCCTTTGTTGTACAAGGAAGCATATAGGTTGAATAATTTACAGGGTTTTTTTTTAATGAAATAGCAAGATTTTTGAAAAATTAAAATCTCCACTCAACTCTTGCTTGTGGTACGAATTTATTCATCTAATTAACATATATTTAGAAAATGTTACATTATTAGTCCGTTTAAATAAACTGAAATATAGAAGATGGATGGATTATAACTTGAAAAAAAAAAAAGATGGTCACTTAGTGACACCAAAATATTTCCTATACATCACAGATGAGTCCATCGTGAGAGACCATCTGGGGGCGGGGTGGGGGGGGGGTTCACTCTTTCAACATCCTCACTTTGTCTGGGAAAAAGATTCAACACCCACACTTTTCCAGTTATCAATGCAAGAACTGCAGTGTCTGCTTTTTGTGTTGAATCAACAAACCCCAATCAATCAATAACCAAAAAGACTAAAAAAAAATTAAAAAAAGACACAAAATATCAATGAAAATGTGTTTGGGAACAAAAAGCCTACTAGAACAGAGAAAGAGAGAGAGAGAGAGAGAGAGAGAGAGAGAGAGAGAGAGAGAGAGAGAGAGAGAGAGAGAGAGAGAGAGAGAGAGAGAGAGAGAGAGAGAGAGAGAGAGAGAGAGAGATGCTGTTTGCCTAATTCACCACGAGGCGGAGAGCGGCATTGACAAATCCAAAGTGAACTTTGAGTCTTGACTCAATCAGTACAATTTCAGTCTCATGATAGAAGTGCAAATCTGCACAAGAGTTCCTCAAAAGAACCAAGAATGAAATCCGAGAAACTTGCTGTTGATGATGGATGACAGGTTCTGACATAGTCTGAAGACCACCCAGATGGAGCGTGTGACTTCAGCGGAGGAGGAAAACAGCCAAGCCGGACACCAGGAGCCGCGCATCCGCTCCCGGAGGAGGCTGGCCGGGGTCAGCTCGCCCGATCTTGCCGCCGCACGGCTCACCTTGCCCGGTGTCATGGACGCCGAGGGGAGAGTGGACGAGTCTCGACTGAGAATGCACATTTTCAAAAATGGTATCGATTCTTGATTCGGTCATGTGTGTGTTTTGCAAAGTTCTCACAGAATTTAAACAATTGCATCAATACGCATGTCTTTAACTTTGTAGTGATTATGTAAGTGATTTAATTTTCCCATAAAATGTTTATTTACAGCTGTAACTTCCATTAGTCTATTTAATATGCCCATGATTCTGAATAATTTCAAATAATAGTAAGGATTATAGTTATAGAATCAGAACTTTCAAAGTTATCCTCCCCAAAAAGGACCAAATTGGCCTCAAAATAACAATATGTATAAATTGCACCTGTTAATTCCATTGTTAGAAGTTTTTAATATGTTGCGACCCCAAATAATAATTCAAAAAATCCCTAAACATAGAACTTGTAGATCTTAAAAACATAAATAATATTAATGTAATACATCTGTTAATTTTTCTAAGCATGCCTGTGACCAGTCGTAATCAAAATAATCCAAGTAATCATAAAAAAAATTCACATCATCACCTCCAATCAACAAAACAACTTTCAATACATTTAATTGTAACATTTTTATTAATGTCGCTGATTAAATTTGAACAAGTCTATGACTTTGAATAATGATTGATAAATAAATCAAAAATAAATAAATAACACAAGCCTCGTGGATTCCGAAACAGAGAGTTGCTTATGGTCACATGCGCAGAAGTCGAAGTGCTTTTCGCTAGAGGCAGTCAAATGATGCTTTGCCCTCATTGTCCAGGAAATCATCAAACATGCAAGTGCACAGTCAAACAGCCCCTCAAGCAAGCGTTGTTATGAAAGTCAAATGGAATTTGAAAAGAAGGCAAGCCTTTGGGGAAAGAAAAAAAAAAAAATCACATGAGGCTTGAACAAAGATGTTCAGTGAAGTGTGTGAAGCTAACAAATGAGGCTGTAGTTGGATTCATATTTTAGAGCTGGCGTTGTAACGTGAATATACTTGAAGTAAGCCATCATCATGGCAAGAGAGAATATGAAAATACTTTCCTGTATGTGTTGAAACAATAATAAACATGGATGTAGGAATTCAAAGAAAAAGATTAAAAGATCAGCAGTGCAAAAAAAAATTGCATAACAGAGCGTCTCAAATCCTCCGGCAGCAGGGCAAAGTTCACTACATCTGCTCTTATGTCCCACTTCATTGATTCCTGTGACTTGTGCAATTTTTGGAATATTTTTTTAAATGCTAAAATGGATTTAAAGTTGGATATATCAACAATATTCATTTTATTTATAATTTCCAGGAAAATCTTAATCCATGTTCAGCAATAACCACGGAGACAATCTCATTCCATTTCTAGGTGGCGTATCTCCGAGTGAGCGCGGCCTGGCGTGGCGCTTCCTGTTCGGGATGTACCCGTGCGGCTCGACTGCTTTAGAACGTCCTCTGCTTCAGGAGCAGCTGGCCGTACGTTACCAGGTTATGAAGACAAAGTGGCAGAACTTCCTCCCCTCTGCTGTACAGATGCACCTCAATGGCACTGATGGTAATCACATCCCCCCAAAAAAAAAAAAAAGGAGGAAGTCTTGACCGTAATTACGATTGTCTATCGAATGTGATTGACAGGTGAGCTGGTGGCCGCGGTTGGATATTTTAACCAGAGGCAAGCACTGGTTCAGCAACAGGTTGATGACTTGAACGATGAGGTTCGAGAGAGGGTGATGTTTTTGGAGCTTCAGGCACAGGTTTGTTTGATGAACACAAGTGATGGGGTTGTTGCTTTAGTCTTGAAATAAATTTTTTTTAAAAAAATTGGTTCTTTTTCAGATATTGTTTGAGCGTGTTTCGTTTGACCAGGAAGAGCTTCAGGAAGCCATCCGGATTATTAACAAAGATGTCCCAAGAACCAACAGAGACCTGAGCTACTACCAGTATGGATCTGATTATTCTTTTTTTTTTTTCAATATGGGAGTTAGATTAACTCATTCACTCCCAGCCCAGTTAAAATGGACATTTGACGTCTATCGCCGTCAATGGGAGTGAATGAGTTAACGCTACAACAACACATTTTTCGTTTGCTTGGATAAGTAGTTATTCTTCTATACTTTGGGAATTGTATAACTTTTTTGTGTGTTTTTAGAGGTGAAGGTTTGGGGAATCTTCTGGTGCTGAGAGACATCCTAATCACCTATGCTGCTTTCCATCCAGGTCATCAATAAAGAACTTACTTCATGTTCTTCAGCACGGTCGTGCTCACCTCCAATTACAACTTTTTCTCATGCAGAGGTGAGTTACGCCCAAGGAATGAACGACCTCTGTAGCCGATTCCTGGAGGTCATGGACTGTGAGGTTGACAGTTTTTGGAGTTTTTCATGCTACATGGAGAAATTTGCCAAGGATTTTCAAGAAGATGGCCTGCACAGAAAAATAGGTGGGGTTGACTGTTACAGGTACATATTCGTTTCACGTTAGGAAACAGATATTAAATATTGACTAAACGTCATTTAGAGTTGGAGGCGGCCCTGTTAAAAGAATTGGACCCTCAACTTCACGTCCACTTGGTCACAGACAGCATGGAGAGCTTCACTTTCTGTCACAGGTAATATTTAAATTCATATGTTCACTTGTAACCCTTATTATGAGCCACAGTCAAATATGCAATTATTTATCCGTGTGTGTGTGTGTGTGTGTGTGTGTCGAGGGCACATTAGATGGCTGCTGCTAGGCTTCCAGAGAGAATTTGAATACAGCGATGCACTACGCTTGTTCGAGATCCTGAGCTGTGATCACCTGGAGCTCATTACCCAGCAAGTAGACCGAGCCCGTTACCAGGAAAGGCTAGCCCAAAAATATTGTACAGGTAAGACCTTGCACTGTATTTTTATAGATAGGTACCTGTGCGGTGGTGCAAATACAGGTGGATTGTGATTTTCTTAGCTAATGAAATATTTGATTGGTCATAAATGAAGTCGGCCGTGAGCACTCCCACAACGGTGCAGCCCTCCTTCTCTCCTTTTTCATTTTTTTTGGCCTTCTCTGTAGATGAGTGTGATCCAGAGCTGCAGGCCGTCAACACGGACTTTACGTTTGAGCTGTTTATCTGCGCAGCCATCCTTTTGGACCACAGAGACACTCTGCTGCAATGTCAAGATGAAGTCCAGCTGATCCAGTTCACCAGCAGGTTTGCATTTACACTCACTAGACAAATTGGGCCTATTGGCTTAGTTTTGATTGACGCACTTAACCAAATGTTTATTGTAGAGGTTTTAGATTTTAGTGATGAAGAACTCCATCCACATATTACATGTTTCTAATACATTGTAGGTGTAATTATCAGCCCAAAATGTCCTTGGTCATGTCATATTACCCTTTGTCCTTTGCGAAGCCTTCAGGGAACACTGGACTTGAACAGCACACTGAAGAAAGCGGAGCATCATTTTTTCAACTACTGCAAACGTTGCGCTTGGGACTGCATGAGCTGCCGCTGTAGAGCACACAAAAGCAAAGAAGAAGATTTTTTGTATCAGCTTCGCAGTTTATTTGTTTTAAGATAAGACTCACTAAGTTAGTCCCTGTTACTTTTTTTTTGGAGCAAGGGTCCATAACATGTTGAAAGGGTTAATGCAATATTTAGCTACTGAGGTGACAGATAACAGGTGGTGTTAGTGACATACTCTGGTTATATTTAAAATGATTTATGTAACAAGCGTGTATGGAGAAGTGGCAGAAAGAATGGGCAGTGAGTGAAAGATAAAGGTTGGCCTGAAAGAAAAAAAAAAATCAACTTTTGTTAATGTTCACATACCAAATAATTTTGTTGTCTTTCATCTTTTTAATACAAGTATAAATAAAAGACTGAAACTATGTAGTTGCTTTTATTGTGTGTGTAAATTAACAATGTAAAATTAACACCAGTTCTTAGAGTTTGTCATTTCCATCAGAAACATGCTTACGTACATGTTTAACAATTAAATAATTAGGTAGCTTTTGTTCATTTTGAAAAATGAAATGTTACTGATATTTTTTTTAAAAAAAAGCAATATTTCCTTATATTTAACTAAATATTTTATATAATTATATAAATAATATATCATTAATACTTATATGAATATTATTGAAATTATATAAGACCAGAGAGAATCGTGGAGAAAGTCTTCCCAAAATAGAAGCTGTCATAGCAGCAAAAGGTCAGCTGTCCCAATAGTTTTGTGCTAGACCATTTAGGCAAGTCAGAAGGTTCTAGAACTTTCTGTGGGAAGTCACCTGACACCCCGAAGGGCTCCCCCGGCGTAGAGCTCTATATACACTGGGTGAACACATGCACTCTTAGTCTGCCTGCCGGGTCGCGGAAAGGAGCGCTGGAGAGGAAGTCAGGGGTCGCTAGCACAAAATAATCTCAGTTAAAGTTGAACATCTGACACAAAAAGGTAACACCATTTGTAGCTGTGCTGCATCCAGCCTGGCTTCATAGTTTGTCTCGCTTCATGGCTGCATTGAAAAGCTTAAATGCCACGTCTGAAAGCTTTTTTTTGGGGGGGGGTTGTTTTTCTTTTATAAACTTCGATCATGCTTGCATGGACTATTGAGTGCTTGCAGGAAAATAATCAATTGTGGATGTAAAAGCAATCAGGCAGTGTCACTCTTAAATGCAATCAGCATTTTTTTTTTTTTTTTGGGTGTGACACAACAGGGTAACAAGTGAAAATTCAATAGAACACAGTTAGGGCAAAAAAGATCTGGGAACACATTTTCCAAATAAAAAAATATTGTTGTCAGCTTCTTTAAGTTGCTAAAAGCATGGCCCATAAAGTGAGCATGTACAGAAATATAATAACTTCAAATATTTTCATAAATTCACCTTAAAATGTGCATTTTATAGCCTTCTACTTGAATCTTAGCCTTGTAAATGATCTTTGCCATCAATGTTGGATTTTTAATATTTTTTTTTTTTTACCCAGACCATTCATTCATTTCTATTTAGATCTTAATTTAGTAACAGCAAGACATTTAGAACCAGCCGTTGTAAAACACACACATGCACACACTGCTCTGGGATCAGTGATAGTATCATTTGATAGACTTATGTAGTATATGAAGGAGGAGTGGCAAGTATAAATGCAGACAGGGAAGGGAAAATCAATAGTCCCAAAAATCGGTCATAAATCGGCACAATTCTATTTACAAAAGCAAAATTCTGATTTCGTACTAGAAATACTTATCTGCATCTTGCTTTGCTTTATTCAGGATGTCTAAAGGACCAGCAGTAGGAATTGACCTTGGCACCACATATTCCTGTGTGGGCATCTTCCAACATGGCAAAGTGGAAATCATTGCCAATGACCAAGGAAACAGGACCACACCCAGTTATGTGGCCTTTACAGACACAGAGAGACTGATTGGAGATGCAGCCAAGAACCAAGTGGCCATGAATCCATCTAACACGGTGTTTGGTAAAGACCACCTCGTGGTATTAATTTAACATTCTCTTGAGTCAATTGAGAAGAATTGATCGATGTCTTGACTCGGTCCGTCTGCAGATGCGAAGCGTTTGATCGGCCGTAAGTTTGACGACACCGTGGTCCAAGCTGATATGAAGCACTGGCCCTTTAAGGTTGTGAATGAGTCAAGCAAACCCAAGGTGGAGGTTGAGTACAAGGGTGAGCTCAAGAGTTTCTACCCCGAGGAGATTTCCTCAATGGTCCTCACCAAGATGAAGGAAATCTCTGAAGCCTATCTTGGCAAGGTAGGAACACATTAACCGGAAGACGGCTTTCGAATCCCAATGTCTTTCTTAAGAAAATGTCTTTCTTCTAGTCTGTGAGCAATGCAGTCATCACCGTTCCTGCCTACTTCAATGACTCCCAGCGTCAAGCCACCAAAGATGCTGGAGCCATTTCAGGACTTAATGTGCTTCGTATCATCAATGAACCAACCGCGGCAGCCATTGCTTATGGTTTGGACAAAAAGGTAAACGTGATACACAAAGTATTCATCCCATCAAATCCACACAAATCCGAAATTCAGTCAATTTTGATGGTCAATTTATATTTCAGGTCGGAAGTGAACGCAATGTTCTCATCTTTGATCTCGGAGGAGGCACTTTTGATGTGTCCATTCTTACCATTGAGGATGGCATCTTTGAGGTCAAGTCCACCGCGGGTGACACTCACTTGGGCGGTGAAGACTTTGACAATAGAATGGTGAATCACTTCATTGGCGAGTTCAAACGCAAGTTCAAAAAGGAGATCAACACCAACAAACGTGCCGTGCGTCGCCTGCGCACCGCTTGCGAGCGTGCCAAGCGTACCCTCTCCAGCAGCACCCAGGCCAGCATTGAGATCGACTCGCTCTACGAAGGAACCGACTTCTACACTTCCATCACCAGAGCTCGTTTTGAGGAACTCAACGCTGACCTGTTCCGTGGAACCCTAGAGCCCGTGGAGAAGGCTCTCAGGGACGCAAAGATGGACAAGTCCCAGATCCACGATATTGTCCTGGTGGGTGGCTCCACTCGTATCCCCAAGATCCAAAAGCTTCTGCAGGACCTTTTCAACGGCCGGGAACTCAATAAGAGCATCAACCCCGATGAGGCGGTGGCCTACGGAGCTGGTAAACACCTTTACTACGAATATACTTGAGTTTTTAAAGGTGTTGAATATGCAAACTCTCTCCAGCTGTGCAGGCCGCCATCTTGGCCGGTGATAAGTCTGAGAACGTACAAGACCTGCTCCTGCTGGATGTCACTCCCCTGTCCCTGGGAATTGAGACCGCTGGAGGAGTAATGACTGTTCTTATCAAAAGGAACACCACCATTCCCACAAAGCAAACACAGACCTTTACCACTTATTCTGACAACCAACCTGGCGTGCTCATTCAGGTAACGCCATCCCCGTGTTCCCAATTTACCGATCTTCTGGGATATCGCAAATCAACAATCGGCATTTTATTTTAGGTTTTTGAAGGTGAGCGAGCCATGACCAAGGATAATAATATCTTGGGCAAGTTCGAGCTTACAGGTATTCCGCCTGCTCCCAGGGGGGTCCCCCAGATTGAGGTGACCTTTGACATCGACGCCAATGGCATTCTTAATGTGTCTGCCGTTGACAAAAGCACCGGAAAAGAGAACAAGATTACCATTACCAATGACAAAGGTGCATTGACTCCTCCTTCGCCTGAGACCTAAAAGTACATCACGTGATTGCATAAGAGTCAAACTTATCGAGGTTTCGTGTTGCCATAGGGCGACTGAGCAAGGAAGACATCGAACGAATGGTGCAGGAGGCCGAGCAGTTCAAGAGTGAAGACGAGGCCCAGAGGGAAAAAGTCACAGCTAAGAATGCCCTCGAGTCTCTGGCCTTCAACTTGAAGAACACCGTGGAAGATGAGAAACTCCAGGACAAGATCAGCCCAGATGACAAAAAGGCCATCATCGATAAGTGCAATGAGGTCATTTCCTGGCTGGACAGGAACCAGGTAAAGATGAATCAGAAGGGACTAAAGTCCCAAAAATCCATATTGCTCTTCCCTTACAAACAAGCTACTCAATGTTTTCTCTCATTTTTACTTTTGTTCTTTAGACGGCAGAGAAAGATGAGTATGAACACCAGCAGAAGGAACTAGAGAAAGTTTGCAACCCTATCATGTCAAAGCTTTACCAAGGGGGCATGCCAGGAGGAATGCCTGGTGGGATGCCTGGTGGCTTCCCTGGTGGAGCTGAAGGAAGCTCCTCTGGCCCAACTATTGAGGAGGTTGACTAAATAATCTGTTTTAGAAGTGCTGAATTTTCATGTCCTGACATTATAGTCTTAAGACTTTTCTCTGAATACTCACCAAATAAAAAAAAAAGGTCAAAAGAAAATAATACTTTTAAATTGTGCTTTTTTCTTCTTCTTTTTAACAAAAAAAAAGGAATGCTTTATGAATATAATGTATATTTTTAAAGCTAAAATTCCGAGATATATTCAATTATGTATTAGGTAAATGCAAGCTAAAATGTTGTCTAAATTTCAATTGACATAAAACAAGTCAACAAACATTTCCTGTCCTAATTAATAGTACTTAAATAAAGATTGAGATGGCAATGTCTATGCTCCTTTTTTTTTTTTTTCTTATATCTAAACCTTCACACTCATACAAAATACAAATGGTGATTGGACTACACTGTATGGAGCTTATATAAACATCAAAATTTTCCAGATCACATTATTTGTTTTTCCTTGTGGAAACCAACACACAAACATTTGGCACACCTGCACAAGCAAACATGACTACAGAGGCACTATCAACAATTGTGTACCCCAGCTCACATGTAGGCTTCACATAAATCGGAATCAGAAAAGTGGCATAGAAAATTGATCCATTTTTTTTAATGCTGTTTATGTGAAATACATATCAAATTTGTTGACACTTTTAATTTCATTCCAAGTGCTTATCTGCAGATGTTCAGTTCCCAGACTTATCATACCTGAAGCTCATGGTCAGCGTAGGACATGTTCTTATAAAAGCAAGTGTGCAACATGTCAGAAACTCACGGACGTGATTCACAGCCCGGACAAAGCCATGTTGTTGTTCATCACTTGTTTTGCACTTGTTGCTTCGGCACTGGGTGAGTCACATGCACTCATGCACTGAGTGACGGGACACTTTGCCGAGGTCGTGCATATTTATAAAACCCACATTTCTTTTTCGATTTTTTAATATTGTTGTGTATATGTTAATATTGTGATTGGTTCTCAGGATGTGGGAGACCCTCAATCAGTCCCCAAGTCAGCGGCTACAACAAGATTGTAAACGGAGAGAATGCTGTGCCTGGTTCCTGGCCTTGGCAGGTTTCACTTCAGGTAACCTCATCAATCACGTTATTGTCACAAAGATGGAAAAGATAAACGTACATAATGGTACTTTTCTAGGATGGCAGGGGATTCCATTTCTGCGGCGGCTCTCTGATTAACCAGAACTGGGTGGTTACCGCAGCTCACTGCCGTGTGTCGTAAGTACTTCCCCAATTGGTGATGATATCATCAACTACTTTGTCATTGGAGTCAAAACAGAAAACAAACAAAAAATAAAAGGGCACTTTGCCATTGCACTTTTAAGAGTTTATTTTTCTCTGATTGTGACTCGTCTCGATTTAATTTTACACTTCGATGCCAGTTTGATTTGCACATATGTATTTATAATGGGGATTTATATCTAGAATTATGAAATCTGTGCAGTCCCAGAAGCCACCGTGTGATCCTGGGTGAGCATGATCGTCAATCCAACCAAGAGCAACTTCAGGTCAAGACCATCTCCAGGGTAAGCGGCGCCGACATATTATGTAAAATGTATAATTAACTTAAATCCTTGTACTACAAAGACGCTGACTTTACTTTTTCCGCACAGGCCATCTCGCATCCCTATTACAACTCGCAGAACTTCAACAATGACATCACCCTTCTGAAGCTGTCCTCTCCAGTTCAGATAACCAGGACTGTAGCTCCTGTATGCCTGGCTAGCTCCAGCACCAACATCCCCTCTGGAACCAAATGTGTCACCACTGGATGGGGCAGGACCGGCCAAACCTGTTCGTGGCAAACACACGTCAAATAAGTTCGCCGCTGTTGAAGACGAGACGAAAAACGTGTGGTTATGTTTTGTGTTCACAGCAAGCCCTCGTTACCTGCAGCAGACATCTTTGCCCATGCTCACCCCGACTCAGTGCAAGCAGTACTGGGGTTACAATAGAATCACCGACGCTATGGTCTGTGCTGGTGCTTCTGGAGTCTCCTCCTGCCAGGTAAAAAAAGACAATTTCTCAGCCAGCTCAGCCTAATGAGGACAAGCGATGTAGATAGTGGACCATAGTGAACCAACCTATTTTTTTGGGGAACACAAAATTTGTGTTTTTCTTAGGGTGATTCTGGTGGTCCCCTGGTGTGCCAGAACGGTGGAGCTTGGACCCTTGCGGGTATCGTGTCCTGGGGAACCTCCAACTGCAACGTGCGTACCCCTGCCGTGTACGCCCGCGTGTCCTACCTGCGCAGCTGGATTGACAGGACCATCGCCTCCAATTAAGTTGCAAACTATTTTTGAAAATTTACGCCAATATGAACCCGTCCGCTTGTCATTTTAGTGGTCACCCGTGATCTACTATTTTGATAAAACTGAAATACGAGCAGGATTTTTCTGTCCATTTAATTTGTGCCCAAATTAAAAAGGTTCAACTTTCACATGGGTCTTGATTTCTTGTCTATTTGTGAAGTAATATACAAAGCTAATGCAGTATATTTTTATTCGTGTGTTTTGATTCAATTACCTTTGACGTATGGAGGAATCAAGAAGAATTTAATGTCAGGTCTGTAATCAAATTGTTTATTTTGAGACCCATCAAGCTCACCAGCGTTGGTATAAATATTATTTTGGATATTAGCATATCTGGTATCAGGGTTCTAGTAATATTATGATGTGTGAATGAATGAGTATGACAGTCACAGTGACAATAAATTACACTCCAGAAGTATTAGAGTGGTGAGACTATATCCTTTACTCTTGCCATAAATGTTTGGTTTTGATGTTAAAAAAAACAAGTATGGGAAAACAAAAGATTGGGAGAGAGACCAGCGTTGAATTTTTGTGTCAACAAACAGTCCTTGTTGAGTGGTTAATTAGTGATCATAGAAGTCTTTCATTTCCTTCAGGATTTTAATGCTCTCGCTGTAGCGCAATTGATTCTTGTTTGAACATTCCTTCCATCTGGGGGAGAAAAAAATAATTATTATATTTCGCATCAAATTCTGAACATGTTAAAAAGTTCTCTGTGACAAGAAAAACTTTGTGAACCGCATACTTTTGTCTGATCTTTTTCCATCGTTCCATGTGGTCACTTATGAAGGAAGCTGATGCAGGCAGAGAATCTGTTAACTGCAAAGGAAGAAAACAATATTCATGCGCTAGGCCTCAAGTTATATAAATTATTTTTTATGTAATGGACGTATCACAATCCCAATGTTTTTTTTTTTCTTCACAAAATATGCATTTGTGTTTTTCATATTTAAGAACGTCAGTTAACACGAGAATCCGTTTTTTTATTTGACTATTACATTCCAAAAACCAGACGGCTGTAATTAACAAGATTATCTAGAGAACCTTGGTGGTGACTGTGGGCTTTTCAGTTGGTGGGATCCTGAGGTTGACGGGTTCACCAGAGGGGCTGATGGGAGATGCAGTCGGAGGAGGTAGTCTGTATACAATTTGCTCTTTGCCATTGATCATGTCTGTAACCTGCAAATGAAAATTCAAAATTTATTTTTTATTTGTATTATTTTAGCCTAATGCTGATTTTCAATCAAGTTATTTAATAAGTGGCCCTTACCTCTTCCTCTAGCATGACTTGTGGAGGAGATCTTGGAGATCCTTCACTGGGCTCTCGGACGGATGGGTTATTTCTCATCCATGCACGACAAATAGGATAGAGGGGGGTGCTGGCATTGAACTGAGCCAGATCCACACTTCGGTCAAACAACTTAATAATGTAAGCATCTAGAAAACAAAAACAGTGAGAACAATTAAAGACACGATAATTAGCAACCACAATAAAGTCCAACACAACAGTGAAGGCAAATATTAGTTTGACATTTAATTTTTAAGGAGTTACTTTGTCTGTGGGTATTGCTCTCTGTTATGCTTTCGTCCAACTCTTTTCGCTTTTTGCGACGATGCTGCGGAAATCTTGCAGATGGCCTATAAATCAAAAATAGTCATATATTGTCATTTTCCATGCAGTGTTTTCTGTTCAAATTTAATGTAGCTATTTACCGTTTTCCAGTAGACAATGGTGACAAATCCCTATGAGACAGAGTTAATTATAGATAAAGAGCTGACATCGACACTGACAAAATGAATGGACGACGTTGTACTTACTTGTTCAGTGAGTCAACCGACATTTTTCCAGCTTCGCTCTCGTTTTGCTCCCTGCTCAAAATACAGTTACAATAATTATGATGGTCAGTTGATCAGTCAATTTAAAATCAAATCAGATACTAACCTTTCATTTTCACTCTTCTCCACCAGACCCTTTAAAATTGAATCCAGTCTGTTGCGTGCTGCGGCCCCCTCCACATCTACTGAAAGAATGTATTATTTATTAGATTTAAATCCACCAAAAAAATTAAGTGTAACATGAAAAAAAAAAAATTACAACTTACCTGGCCTTTCGACTTTGATCTTGACGTGATGCATTGTACGCTGGTGGCAGCACTTACCTTTAAATATTGAACACGGGATTATGAAGTTGTTTCTCAGATCGAGGACAGTTTATGTTGTTTTAGTTTTCAAACAGTTAGCAAGTCTTCACATTAGCTTCCATCGACAACTGTGGTTTGCTAATAATAACTAGAAGCTATCACCACAGAAACAAATAGGGCAAACGCCTCTCCCCGATTCCGTAAATTAGGTTCAATTGTGAATTAAATTACTAGTCGTATTTAGCATGTAAACGTATAGCGTCCATAACAGAAGATAAGGTTAGCATTATAGCTTAGCCTACAAACAGACTTTCCTCTTCCGCGCTCTGTCCTTTTTCTATTTGCCGATTGGTGCTTTGAAATTAAAGACATTGACGGTGATTGGTCAATGGTTATGTTTTTATTACAAGCCCCGCGCGTATTGGTTTATCCTCTTGAAGTAAAAAAAAAAACAACAACAACCACAGGTTTTTTTCTTACGATAGTTGACCAAAAATTAACAATGCCATTTTAGTGTAAAGTTAGACCTAATGGATAAAACTATTTTCTAAAGAGTACAACTTAGTTTGTGGTCTGGAAACATTTGAAGTAATGGAAAACGTATTTTTCGCGCACATTTGCGTAATCTGTTTGAAAGTACTGTAAAACCATTCATTGTAACTTGGGATCATGGAGCGTGATATTCTTAAATAATCTTAATCTACTCTTAAACGTCCTTCTCTGTGCGTATTTGTTGTCTGGAGTTACTTGACAACATCAGCTTTCATGAAATCCAGGTAAGATCACCGTTTTGTCCAAAACTAGTTATTGTCTGTGTGAGACCTGCCTTTAGTGCCTTGCTCATGGGCTCCTTGACAGTAATCAATAAGCAAAATAGCATTTTTCCAATAACTAGTTGCAACTTTGGGCTTTGGAACTAGAGAGTTACAGTTTGAATCTCACTGCAGAGAATTTATTGTGTGTTGCGTTTCCTCTTATATGATTAGAATGAATTTTTTTAAATAGAAATTCTGTGACAAAGCATAATGCATTGGAACCCATGGGGAAGCCATGCCTCAGCCAGTCTCACAGCAAGGATTTATCAAACAAAAGGAACAAACAGGTATAATTGACACAAAACTAATTGTATTAACATTTCTGATGTTAAAACACTTATTTAGTTACCTTTTAAAACCATATCTTCTTTGTAGAGTTTGATTCCTGTACGGTCACACCAGCAAGAATATCCAAAATCACACACAAGTGACAAAAATGAGAGTGACAAATACGGAACATCTTTCTTGGCACATTCTGGACCTTCTATTGACTATGATTATTCTCCTACCTTATCCGACATGGAAAGACCTTCACTGTCTTCAAGAGTTCCAAAATCAACTGTTTCCTCCCAGCCAGAAGTTCATCAGGATTCAGTAGTGTCAAAGTATGATTAAGATTTAAAAGCCAAACAAAATGATGTTACTTTTGTATTTTCTTTATGTTGCTTTAATGAATTGTCTCTAGCCACAGTTTTTGGCAGACGGTCAGGGAATAAAGACATATTCCTCCTTCTGCCACAAGATAACATTTTTATTCCTGCTCATGACGTCTTCCCATGTTTTTTTTTTTCTATTATAAGATGCCAGCAAGTTTGTGGTCAGCCAATCTGCCCACCAATTTCTTGAACAAATATCGCAATACTGCAGTGTAAAATATGAAAATATAGCATATTTATGTCAAATGACTTGCTATCACAGATACATTGATCGTTTTCGCTATGGACAACCGCTGAGTCGAGAGGAGCGCCAGTTGGAGTCCTCTGAATTTGAAGAGGAGAGGGTGCCTTTGTGGTGGATGTCTTCCTCAGATTCATCTCCTACTTCCACACCAACTAAACCTGCACACATAGGTACATTTAGTAAGCTTTTGTGATCGAATGGTTCTTAAATGTCAAATGATCAATTTTTTTTTTCTTCCTGCCAGATCCTAAAGATGACCACAGTCCAGCAAGACATCCACTTGATGACTCAAATTATTTACCATGCAAAGGAGACGACAACACGAATGCATATGTAAATTCACTGAGGAATGAACAACATAACCTTTTTTCCATTAATTTGATCTTTTTGTTAGCTGCAAGCTAAATATAACCAGTCACTAAACATTGTGATGTTATTCCAAAAATGTCTCACTGCTTTCCTTGTCTTTCCTTTTTAATGCAAGATTCCGTCCGACACGTCTCAGAGCGTCTTTGAGGACACAGAGATTATTCAACTTCAAGAACGAGCCAGCAGACTTCTACAGATAGGGTTTGCAGAGCAGCTAATTCCTAACAGTTATATTGCATCAATTCATTCCTTAACTTGGATGGGCATTTTGTCTTTTCTAACAGTGAGAGTATTCTCAGCAGTGGATCAATTGCTGTCAGTTCAGCGGGCCTGGGATCTTCAGATCGTTCTTCTCCGGTCAATATAAACGAGGCGGTGCAAAAAGCTGTCATTAACGCTTCGATAAAGTCGACAGGTAGTAAGGCACGAGTTGTATAGTTTTGTCAAATTCTATTTATTTGGTGTAAACTTGTCTTTGTGTATTGTGGTCTTTGCAGCAATGGCTAGGTCGGACTCAACTTTAGCTGTGCCCCTCCAGAGATACACTGTCACTTCATTACGGGGACCACCCACACGCCCGGAAGAGGACATCCTCTCCCAGTGGCGTTTGAGAAGAAAAATGGAGCAGGCCAGCGAACGATGTCTCTCCCAGCAAACCTCCAGACTTTGTACCCCCACGTTTAGCGGTCCGGGGCCCACTCTCCACTATTCTCCAGTTAATGAACACATTTACATGGTAGGAGTCACAATTGCAACATACACAAACCTTGTTAAATGGGAAGGTTGTGTCAGTTGACACAATTAAATACTGCTTGTACTGGATCTGATGTGAATGTTTTTTAAAAGTCCCTTCGCTTTTGTTTGTGTCACCCACAGCAACAGCCAAGTGTTTATTACCCTGACCCCTCCCATGGAGCTTTTCCTGATCCCAAAGAAGGCCATGGACATCGCCCCTCAACTTCCGCCCCCCTTACCAGTGCTGTCTCAGAGAGAGTCATCTCCCAACCACAGTCTCTTGCACATGTTCCTGCGCACATGCATCATTTTTGTGATATACTTCCCTGTCCCACACCTCACGCTAGCACGCTCCAAGGAAATCCACGTAAATCGGAAAAGACTTCAAGGAAAGACACCAAAGTCTCTGAAGTTAGTTACATGGATGAGGCTCCTCATAGACACATTCCCTCACCACCTCCTACTCCTTCAAAACATACAGATATTGGTTGTCCCTTTAGACATACAGATGGAGGTCATCATTCTGTTCCCAGAGTAAGTAGCAGTCCATCAAGACCTTTAGAAGGAGACTCTCCTTGCCGATTTATAGAAGTCAAAGTGAGTGATTTGTTGAAACCTAAGAAAGATAGCAGTCCTTCTAGACACATGGAAGAAGGGAGTCAGTCTAGACCTGGAAGAGGAGGTCATCATGACAACCCCAGAATGACGAATGAGACAGCTAAAACGGAAAATGCCCAAGTAAAGCAGGTGGTAGAGAGTGAGAAGACTGGGAGGACAGTCAAAAAGCCCAAAAAATCAACAAGGTAGAATAAATATAAAGACATACATGATGTTGAAGGTTCGCTTCTATCTTTAAATTGCATTTGAATTTTCTGCAGGTGTACCGGATGTAGTGAGCATGCTAATGGGCCTGGCGCCACAAGCTCCACACATCAGAAGCTCCCAAAAAAGAGCAAGACACGGACAGATCCACAACAACAGGAGAGATGCAAAGACACAGCCAGTCATGCGCCACCATCTCCTGTCCATCGTGCCTTAGGACAGGTTAGCAGCTAATTCCCTGATTACCACACAAATATTGATTGATATTAGCCAATTCATGTTAAATCAAACAATGATTTTGTTGGAAAAAATACAGCTTACTGGTTCCTGTTGTGAAATTTGAGATTGTCAGTCAGTTGAAATGTTGCTGACGCGCTAACTGCGCTAGCCGGACCAAACGAAGTCTATGAACTTTATTTTAATGTGTAAGGTTGCAACAGTCTGAATATTGCGGACTTTATTTTCTGTATCCATGTCATGATGAGTGAGCAGTTGCGCCAACAAATGGACACACACCACTGAAATTGGAATCATCTTGATCGCAAAAACAATAATATACAATTGTGTTGCATTTGAGTTAACCAGGAATATGTTTGAATGGTATCTGCCAGGTCGTTTCAGAGGTCCTGTTCCCACCGGAGGATTCTTTGCCACAAGATGCAGCTGTCTCATCGCCTACTGCTCCTCCACAATCCTCACTTCCTCCTTGCAACACAAACACCTCACTGGAGGTCATGTCCCAGCTGCTGCAAGAGGCTGAAGGTGAGCCAAGGCGGCGACACTGGGCACTTAACCTTTAGGCCCACTATTAATCGCAAGCACTATATTTTGACACATGTACAGCTGTCACTCCTCCACATTCCTAAATATACACTTAATGTCAGATTCAGATGAGAAAGAATTTGAAGACGACCCTTTACTACGAGTCCTTCGCACGCAGAGAAAATGCGTTAAGGAGCAAATCAGGTAAAATATACGACATATTTCATCATCTGAAAATGCCGAATTTAAGATCCATTAGGTCATTTCTCTTACTTTCCAATATGTTGTATTTGTTCTATTCCTTCCAGTCAAGTGGATTTAATGTTGCACAAATTCCTGGATAAGCAAGAAGATACCTCAACTTGATGCGGTAACTTGTGACATTTTTAATTTATTGACATTTATGGAAGAAATACAATACAATAAAATTCTCATTATCACAACATGGTTGCTTAAAATGGAAATGGCTTTTTTTTAATTGTGGACCCAATATTTACAAAGTGTGCATTTTTGAAATATTATATCGTGTGCAATACCATTATTTACAAATCTCAACAATTAGGCCATTTTCGAAGGATAAGAAATGATGGTCTTTTATGAGAACGGCTGAGACGTGGACATCTCTGTTTGCAGCATGGGTGCAGATATAATAAGGACACCATCTGGGGAAACTGCCGATTCCAAAGCCATGGTGTCCACTCCCTTTGGAATTCGATAGCGACGGTTAAACTGTCGTGTTGTCATCCCCGGGCTGTCTTTCTAAAAGAACAGAGTAAGAGAATCATCTCAGTGACACATTTCATTGTTTATCATATTGTTACACATCACCAACCTTTTTTTCCTCATGCTTTCCTTGTACTTCTACAAACTCTCCAATCACTTTGACCAGGAGATCCTTGGGGTTAAAATGTCGGACATCCACTTGAATTGTAAATCCACTATCGTCAAAGGTTGCCTGCCAACATCATTTGCAAGATTAAATGAACCCAATGAAATAATATCAATCATTTATATAAAATAGTTTATCCAGTTGATACAATCCATTTTTAATTCCTTTTTATAGCACAAATGTTGAAATATTAATTGCTACACTTGTAATTTTAAGATTTACTCTCCACTTTAAGTGATTATCTTTAAAGCCCACACAAAATTAGATGGATTATTTGTCCTCTCTAAACAATGTTCAACCAGATTAAGTAAGTAAACAGATTCACCTCTGAAGCACTGGTACTCGTATCCATCTCCGGAATTAATAGTTGGGGCGTCCAGCTATATTTTCCATCAGTCCCGTTGACACGAGGAAAAAGTGGAGGTAAAACTTTCTCCCATTTGATGCCACCAACTGGAAGTGTGGGCGGTAGAATAAAATCCATGTCGGATCTGTGGAGACAAAAATGAAAAAAATGAAAAAGACAGTTCTGGCAGCAGAATATCACAACCCGATTCGTCCGATGGCCACAACCTACCTTTCTCTTCAGTGGAGTTAGTTGGAGTATCAAGTTTTCCTTTGCGCTCCGTGCGATTGTGACTGTGTGACTCCGGACTGCTGAGCATAGCTGAGTTATATACTAGCGTTGCATAATGAGTTGGGAATTCATAGGGACACCTTGCTTCTGTTATGTCCTGAGCATGTGTACCCTTGGGATCCCGTTAGTCGGCTAAGTTTGTTTTGGGACTGAAGAGCAGCTGTCATAGGCTTCTTAGTGGGATCATTCTAGATTTTATCCAACTGTTTGGGGGGGGGGGTAATTGCACTGTTGTCATGAACTAACTAGCATCGTTAAGTCATTCAACCAAACGTGTGTTAAATGTCGGTTTTCACGGCTGGCTATATCTAAAAATAAGTTCAAAAGCGGTGGTGGACTGTTTTGACCATTAAGCTAGAGAGACTGACAGACGGCAGGCGTTCTTCAAACACATGCCGCTGCACGTGGGCTTGCCTCCCACTAAGTTTGCCCATCAATTAAGTCAATGTACAAAGCTACAAAAAAATTCCTCTTTGATTAGGAAGAATCCCACTTTATTATCTTTATTTAAAATCGGCTTACGGAGTTTAAATGAATTTATGAGGTTGACATTTTGGACTAGGCATCATTGGTAACGGATGTTGATGGATGGAGAACATGTGTGCGCACTATTTGTCTTCAATTCTGTCCATTAATAATTTTCAATGGTGAATGCTAAGAAGATGTAATTCATTCCTCAATGACTTTGCACTCATTGTTTATTCTCACCAGCATGACAGAAAAGGATGCTCTGCATTTTATTGAAACACAAGACATCCATAAATGGACCTCATTCATTGGCTTTAAATGCCAAAGCGTGTCTCTCTCTCTCTCCTTTTGAAAAGGAGACAATGTTCTGCTAGTCACATTGCAGTGATACAGTATCCTGTAAAGTGGAACATGTCACCTACGTTTTGACTGCACTGTCTAAATATGGAACTGACTATGTTATGACTCATAATGGAGAAGTGAGGACACATTTTTTTAGGGGATTAAAGGTATTGGGTTTCACAACAGGCGCCAATAATTGTCCAGACTTTAGGGGACCTCTACTGCACTTCAGATTGTGTGACCACAACATAGCTCACAGATGAGTCAAAGAACGTGTCTGTGCTCATATCGTATTATTATATTGCACTGCTTTATGCCGACATCTGTCACGGTTTCAATTAGGAATGTCAAACACATAGGACATGGTTGTCATTTTTATTTGCCATTTAGACAAGAGTAAAACAGTGTTCATCCATTAACAAATTACCCAGCATGCCCGTCCAGCTGCTAGCACAAACTAATACAGTCCATGATTTATTTTCAACATTTACAAAACACATTTAGCCAAAATACAATACAAAAAGGTTTTAAGGAATGCCGAGTGGAATTGTGAAGGAGATTTGGTCCCCCACTTCCCCCCACTGGGCTCTGTAGTGCTGGTAAATAGTGATCCAAGTAGTGAGTACTACAACCCAACACAGGAACCCCACTGCTGACCGCTTCACATCTACACAAATGTTAGAACAGACACACAAAAAATTGTTTCAGTGGACAAGAGAAAAATAAAAACTATAAGAGAGCAATTCTTAAAAGGACATGTTATTGCTAAAAAAAAAATCCAACAATTTTACGAGTATTTAATACAACTCAAGAGTTTATCTATTAAGTTCGCTAGCTTGACACTTTACTAGAACAGATTTCAACAATTAGAATGAAATACAGTCTTATTTACTGTTGATGTTTTAAAACATCATGTAAAAATACTTGGCACACTCACATGCTTTTATCTGCAGTTGTTCAGTGTAGGATGGTTTGACAAAAGCTTCTCTGAAAAACCACACAACGTTGACGAGCCAAAGGAACGGGAGAAAGGCAAATCCACCTGAGGTAAAACAAAAAAAAAAGTATAAATGATACCAAAGCATTTGTTTCCATGTTTGGATGGTCTTTCCAACACCTGAAGAACATAATTTACTAGGCTGACACTTGAAACAGTTTCTTGACCTTACATAACTGGCTGACACACAGCTATTTGGACCATGCTGTACTTGGCTGAGATTCCTCTCCCTCTCCTCTGAGCCCTTTTGCCCACAAGGTAACTATTATTAATAACGTGAACAAGCTTGATGACAAATGTTGTATTTGCCTCCACCAGGTCATGAACATTTTATTTTACTCAAAATTGTCATCAATTAAAATTGATACACTTGGCCTGCTCAATGTCTGTATCATAGTAGTAATTTCTTTCTTTGTTTTGCTTTTCTCCTCTACAGACCGCTTTTTCTTGGCAGTTTCACAGGTAAAACCCAAACACGTTGAGATCTCTCTTTCTGTGTTGCTGGGACATCAACACAGTGACGTTTCATTTCGATATGAATGACATTTGCTCTCACCTAGATAATATTTTCTGCAAAGTCCAAGTTTCTCCTCATTTGGCAGTCTTTCCAGATTCATCGTGGCTGTGTGGCTTTTCCTGTGACAAAGATAGGGGAGAGGGAGTGATGAGATTTGTTGGCCTCAAGGCTGGTGATATTCCACTGTTACTCCAATAGTCTGTGGTGAAGTCACTTTCCGTGATCGCACACATCCAACAATGAATTGTTGTCCATCAAATGGTTTCAGTCACTTTTATATATCGTCAGGTAGTGTGTAACAAAGAAAACAACATGCATGAGCAGGATAAAATATTAACCTCTATTAAATAAATGAGCATTTCACAAATATGGATTTATCATGTGAATTAATGTCACATACAATCACAGTCAAGCAATTTTCATCAACATTCAAGAAACATTTAAGGTGGTCAAATATTCAAAATTCCTCCTTTTAAAAAAATAATGTTTCATCGTGAATTCATCATGTATTCATACGGACAGCAAATGACAATTCAAGATTACATAGTTACCAATTTTGACAAAATGGCTTCTACAACTCGGATCTTAGGTTAGCATCACAACGTCATTAGAACTGCACGGCACGACAAACAATGAACTCACCGGAAAATGCAATTCTATGTAGAGTAGTCTGCAGGACTACCGGAAAACAGGTCTAGGTGATTCTCGTAATAAATTTGCTAGAAAGATTGTTTTACTCTTGTCGAAAAGTAGCTCTTTAACCCGTGACGCTTGCTTCCGTACTGAATTCTGGACTCGCGATAGTTGCGTCACTTCCTCTCTCAACTCTCTGAGACATTACTTGCTTCTGCCCTCTGCTGGACAAAAACTGCTACTGCAGAAGAAACAAGCGTTGACTTGGGTTACATCAGTATATACATATAGACATTTTGTTCAATTTTTGGATTTATGTTCGGATGGGATTTAGTAGGGGGGGGGGCGTCGTTGACTGTGTGTACATTTTGTTTGCTTTGGCAGACTACATAAAAATATCTAGTGGGTCGGATTTGACACAAATTTGACACCTGTTGCCTGCATGATCAGTGTTCAGTATTCCATTTAATGATTAATTACTTGGAATGTTGTGTAAATCAACCCAAGTCTGATATTGTTAAGTGTATTTGGTTAGTCTTGAATTTATTGGCTGCGTTTAGCGTCTCAGTTCGCATCAATCGCCACCAGATGTCAATAAAGCGTAACCTATCACGTCCGGGGTAAAAACTCAATTTCCCAGCAAGCATTGCTCCCACTCCCTCCCATCTCGCGCCTTCCCTCTTGTCTCTCGTCGCTCGAATCTGCTAGCCGTCGGTGTGTGTTGTCGAAGCAATGATGGCGGCAGCGGGATGCGGATCAGCAACCGCGGCTGCCGGAGGAGGCCAAGGTGGAACCGCTACGGCCAGAGGTCGTTTCCCCGGTCGGCCTTGGTCATCTCGTAGTCGTTTGCGCTCCGAGAAGCGCTGGCAACTCGGGCGCTCGGGTTTAGAAGCTGATGATGTGACTTGCGGAGGGCCAAGGCCCGCAAACCTGGTTGTATCGTTAAACGAAGACCAGTCTCACTTGCGCTTACTTGGAATCGAGGCGAGCCACAAGACCCTTGGCCAGGCTGGGTACAGCTCTAGTGGGAGTGAAGAGGTGAGGTCCCAAACCGACTCTGGAGTTAGTATCCTTATTTTTATTTTTTTTCTCAACACATTTTAGTACAGTTAAATGTGTTCAAATGAGTACTGTCTCCAACTGTGTGTCTATTGGTGCCATGGAGAAATGTCAACATCTCTGTGCTAGGCTAACGTGTTAGCCCCCCCCCCCCAACCCCCTCCCTATTTGCTAGCATGAAATGCTAACCAATGTTAGCGAAGCTTTTTCGTGACATTTAGTGAGTCGTACTGTTAAATATAACCAGAAAGGGGGAAAGTTCCTTAACATTAACGCTCGCGCTGCAATACCCGTTAGACAGTTTGTAAATACAACCTCGGTACACCTTCCTTCTAAATATTTAATGAAAGCTAGTGAGTGAATACGCCAATTTGTAAACAGCAAACGCAATTAGCCCTCCAGTAGCCCAGCTCCTTATCGGGCCAAAGTAGCTGGCAGCTAATCGTAGTGAACACAAAGAACGGGAAGGCTAACACCCGTGCCCCGCACAGCAGCTAGTCATGCTGCTAACTACGGTGTTTTAATAACATTAGTTTTAGGCAAAATACCCAATGTAGTGTGTAACTGTAGTATTACGTTGTAATACGAATGTGTTAAGGACACACCTAATGTGAGTTAAATTCTGTTTAATGTGCTGTATAGAGGCTACATGTTAGCAAGCACTGACAAGCAGGAACTTTTTTTTTTATTTTATGTTGCGAGAGACTTGTTGATAAATGAATGATTGGTGGAATGACTGATGTAATGTTAACTTTACCTTCTCACTCACACTCAGTTCTTGTCTCACTAAGTCGTACTAATGCAGGTCTTGGAGGGAAACGTAATTTTAAACTCGCCTTGCGTTTCAGTTTTGGTACTTCATACCGATTTTATCTACTTGAGGTTAGTTACACCTTTGCTTGTCAATAAATTTCAATTGTGTGCTTATTTCACTAGCAACCCCTAAATGGGTTTACAAGATGTAATCTTTGGTCGACATTGTAATTGTTCAATTAAATTGTTAAAAGTGAATTTAACCTCTCTAGATAACTGTTCTGGAATACTATTTGTATATTAAATTGGTAATTATGTCTAATATGAATAAACAGTCAATTAGGGCGTACATTCAATTGTCATAATGTCATGTTTTAGTTTTGTTAGTTTTATTGTTTTGGACACTTGCAGTCATTGTATGCGTGTGTTGCTGCGAGTGTGTTTCTGTTTGTAATTTTATTTTGTTGAGTTTGCCTCCATTGGAATCACGCTAAAGTTTTTTTTTTTTTTTTGCATGTGTTAATAATTGTTTTTCTTTTTTAAGGGCGATGACTTCCAAGGTTTTGAAGCTCTCAAGAAAAGCTCTAAAGGAGCTCCATGCTCTCGGCAAAAACCTTCTACAGGTAGAAAAGTCTTACTATTCACATTTTAATCACATGAACCTAATGTGAACTAAACAGAATATATGGGCATGCTGTTTTTTTCTCAAGCATTTCTGTGCACGCTGCTGGATATTTAAAATTCCTTTTTTTTTTGTAGGTGATGTCATCACAAAACCTAAACGACAACGTGAGAAGGTAGCACCTGTTATGCCATCTGAGGAGGCAGCTATTTTTCCTCCTGACCACGTTAAAGAAGAACATTTGGTGGATGAGAAAGACACAGCATCTTCCAAATCAGAGCCTGCTAAAGGGTCCAGAAAACGTTCTAAAGTTAAGAACATTGCCAATCAGGAGCTGACCAAAGGTGGAGTGTTGTTGCCAGCACCAAGGATTACAATAAAGTTGGTGGCGAAAAAGAAAATTAAAACGGTAAAGGACCCTCATGAAAAGTCTGTCAAGAAGATGAAGGTGAAAGGAACTGAGGTAACAATAAAGGAACCTCATGAAAAGATGAAGCTAAAAGAAACTGAGGAGAAGCCCCAAGATGAGAATATTCAGGCTGAAACCATTTCTAGTGCACATGTTAAATTAAAACCCGAACCACCTGAAGAAGTTGCGGACGATCAAGGTGCCGGGACTTTACGTGCCAGAAGACGTGGGCGATCTGCTTCAAAGGGGACGGTATCGCCTGGGAAGCCTGGTGATAATGTTGTGGCTGACGACCAGAAATCAGTGGATCAACCTGACACTGTAAAAGAGACTGCTGAATCAAAAACAATTGCAAAGCGGTCAAAGCGTAATCAACAAGCCACTCGGCGGAGCAAGAGAGTCTCCAACCCGCCGTCGCAACCTGTCTTGGATGCTGCTGCCGCCGCTGCCGCTTTTGCTGAGCCTGAAAATTCAGTAAAAAGTGATACAATTGTTACCAAGTCAAAGGTGTCCAGAAAATTTGAGCCAAAAGTGGCCATGAGGAGGGGCAGACAGAGACAAAGTAAAAGACAAAAGAAGGGTGTTCCACTCTCAGACAACCCAAGTTCATCATCCACCGTGACTGATCCATTAGCTGTGCAACCCAGCAATAAGTTGCCTTTGAAAGAGGAGGGCGGGGTTCCAAGTTTGAAGTTGAGAAAAATGAGGAATCCCAAATACGATGCACAGTCCAGCGGGAAGACAACTCGCAAAAAGAAGCGGAAAAAATTCATCTGGACTTTATCATTAGTTAAGTCAGTGAGTAAGGTCCAGCTTGCTGAAGAGACTGTGAAGCCTACAGAGAGTGCTACGGGAGCTTCTGAAGTGGATCTGTCCACTCGAAACGACAAGAACGTCAACGAGATTTTGATGGAGTCAGAGAAGTCGTTAAAATTGGACAATTGGGCCCCACAGGAGAGCAACACAGCAAACGCTGATGGGAAAAATTGCCCAAACAAGGCAGATGAAACATGCGAGAAAACGTCTGCTTCACAAGTGGAAGTTACAAAGGGTGGAAATGAAAGCTCTCCTCAAGAAGCCCCTCAGCAGGATTGTGGGAAAGTTGTCCCACCCTTTCAAATAAAAAAACTCTCCTCTCCAGGCAGACATAAGAAATCCAAGATGTCCTTTTTGGTTCAGCAAGTTAGCCCCGTACCTGAAAAAAAGGATGATGCTACTAAAGAGATTGACAGAGTTCAAGAGGCTAAGCCCCCGTCTCCGGCGACGGACGACCAACCAACCAGGACACTACGAAGGAGAACATTAAGCCTTGATCTTCCTCCCAAAAAGTCTGTCATTCGTAAGAGTCCATCAAAGCGACGATTGCGGATGAGTCCACAAGTTGAAAATGCACCACAGGTGAGTGTTGAAGCACCTGCTCAGGTTTTAACAGAAGAGTCCATCTCACAAGTTCTCCCTGAAAGCTCACCGGAAACAATTATAAAATCATCATCGCAAGAATCTTGCCCGGTTCCTGAAATTTTTGAAAAAGAGTCCGCAGAGATCACCGACGCTGCTCTAGCGGCGCCTCTCGAAGTGTCGCCGCACAAGATGGAGAATGAGGCCGAACCGCAAATTAATGAGGCCAAATCCTTGCCAGTGCCTTCTATACCCAAGAGACGTCACGCCCATAAATTAGGGAAAAAGAGGTCTGCTCAAAGGAAAAAAGCTCTCGTACCTAAAGAAAGTGCGGTCAGTACAGAATTGGTGATTGTTGAATCTGCAAACAATGAGTCCCCACAGAAGGAAGACCAGGCTTTGGAAACAGAAGTAAGTCAGCCCGAGGCAAAAGAAAGCGTGGAGCTGGAGGAAAAACAGGTCACGCAATCCGCCGAGGAAGAGCCCAAGCAGCTCCCCGTTAAAGAGGAAACAGACATTCACTTGATAGATTTTCAGCCGCCATTGAATTTGGAAAGTCAAGCAAGCAATCCAAAAACATTCTGCTTAAAGAAGAAATCCCACAAGAAAGGAAAAAAGAGACGTCGAACCCGAATCGGGCAGCGTCAGAAGCACAAACACAGGAACACAGATGGGAAGTTTGCTCCTCTTACCTCATCCGAAAGACAAGGAACACTCGAAGAGAGCATTTCTATCCAATCAGATGAAAGCGCTCCAGACCCTCGTCCTAAACTTGTTGGTGTGCAAAAAAAGTACAAAAAGAGACCCTCCGCCATCAAGTTTGACTCCAAAAGGCCGCAACCGGAGTCCATACTTTCTACATTAATCGAGATCGGCCTTGACAAAGAGGCCAGTGATTTGAAAGAAGAAGAAACCGACTCACTGGTGGATGGACCACGGGCAGATGCAGTCGACGTCCCGTCTGGCAAAACAAAGTTTGTCAAAAACATCAAACACTTTATCATGCCCGTCGTAAGTGCCAGATCGTCTCGAGTGATCAAGACCCCACAAAGGTTTATGGATGACGTTGGAATGTCCAGGTTGCCGCGTAGGACCTCCCCCAAAAAAGGTTTGCAGCTGGGCTTGCAGATACGCACGGGAAAGAGGCGAGATGAAGAAACGGAGCAAACCATTTCCCCCATCCTACCCGTTGATGAGGAGGATATATTACGAGAAGCTCAGCTCGACCTGGACCTGTTTTCATCCGATGATCTGGATGATACAGCTGACATAACTGCCAGTCTGTTTTCGGACACAAAAAGTGTCAAAATGGAAAAGAAGAGCTCGCTTGTGAAGGACTCCGGTTTGAAGTGGGATCTGCCCGCAGAGCTGACGGAGGAAATTTTCACACTGGACCAAACTCCCGAGGACCAATGCGAGGATCTATTTTTATCTCCTCCAGTTGAAAAACCCCGAGAAGTCTTTTCTGCTGGCCTTTTGGATGTTCCGAAAAAGACCCCGCCGCTCAAGTTTCACAAGCAAACCGCTCACTTTTATCAAAGACTGAACAAGTTTCACAAAGGTCTTCCCCAATGCAAAAGTTCAACAGATGTGGAAAGTAGCAAATCGCTTCAGTCGCCTGTTGATTTAGCTGAAGGACTTGATGATGAGGCCATGAGCATTAGCTTGAGGCAGCGCAACACCGACTCTGCTATGGAAAAATCCAAGCTCAAAATAGAAGACCTAGGCACGCCAGGAGTTGTGAGAAAAGTTTGCATCAAAGCGACAAAATCCAAGTTGCTTGCCAATCGGGACGCTGAAAAAGAGAATCCGGCAGCGAAGGACGCCATCAAGCTTTCATCAGGTACTTGCACCGTTAATTACCGATATTGTAATTTATAAACATCTCAGGTATTTCTCTATTTAAAATCTATAACGCTATACTAACAACAATATGTCGTTTCCTCTCCCCATAGCCGAGCTGCAGTCAACAAAGGAGTCGGCCATATGTGAAGATGACCATCCCGCATGTTTGGGAAAAGGAGCTTCGCAGAGGGCGCGACTTACAGGAGCGAATAAACGAATGTTCAACTTGCTCAGAAAAGCCAAAGTGCAGCTCATGAAGATTGACCAGCAGAAACAGATGAAGTGCTCAGGGGTAAAAAAAAACAAAACAAAAAAAACACACTTTTAACATTTCTTCACAATATGCAACGACACTTGTCTAAATACGGCATTATAAATTAAGCTGCACAATCCGACTGTTTTGATCAATCTGACAATGGTGATTTTTATTTATTATTATTGATTTTCTAAATAATTGAATAAAGCTAACATGGATGCTTTTTTTTTTTTTTTTTCGGTACGTCTGAAGCTGTTATCCGGACCCGCCAGTGTGCGATCGAGAAATTTGACCTCCAAAAGACAAAAGAGGAAGCGGCAAGTGCAGCTTGAGACCGATGTTTCAATCAAGACGGAGCCATCTCAAGGACAAGTAAGTGCGCAAATCAATAAGGCTTGCGGAGAACAATTGATCCAACTAGATATCTTGCATCTTTCTCCCTTATCTGTTGGGTCTCGAGATTACAATGAATTTTCCACCTAGGTTTTGTTTAAAGATGACACATTGAAGCACACAAATTCAACACGTGACAATGAAATGCCCTCATATTTAATGTTTGAGGAACCATTCTCTCTGACAGTTCTCTTCCTCATCAGTTGAGCATTTGTTATGTTTTGTCCCCCTTCTAGCTGCAGCTCATCTCACCGCTGTGCCAAGAGTTCCGTCAAGCAGGGGGTCCGCGCATCAAGCATGTGTGCCGCGCCGCTTCTGTGGTGCTCGGGCAGCCCCGGGCATTGGTACCAGATGACATTCCCAGGCTCAGTGCTCTGCCTCTGCACGAAAGAACAGGCATCTCTCCCTCAGCTGTCGCAAAGGGTAGGAATGCCAGATGATACTCACAGTCACTTCCCCTTTCTTTTTCTTGGTTATTCATTCGACATACTGTATAGCATTTGTTGTCTGGGCTGATTATCTGTGACAGTTTGGGTATTTTCTGTTGACAAATGTCTATTGTCTTGGATGGAGGATAAAAGGCAACATTTTGTTATGTCCTTCACTTGATTGGGCAGATAAATAGACAATAATAGTCCAAAATATAAATGGTGTCTGAATTCTATTAAAAAAATAAAAAGCTGGTTAGGTATTAAAATAATCACATTCTAGTTTGGCTCACGTCATATCCTGAAAGTAACAATAGTCCCAAATGCTTTAGATCCTCCTTGTCTTTAAGCCGTAAATTGCCTCTTTTGTTTCTCAATTCCGTTCTGGTGTTGCAGATGTCGCAGATGGCTCTCTATCCGAATCAGACAGTCCCGACTTCTCCGATTCAAAAGTCACTAAGGTCAGGAAGACGTCTTCCGGCTTTGTGAAACGAAAAGGACTTGGACCTTTCGGGTACCGCTCTCGGAGGTGCGGCGTATGCAAGGGTTGCAACCACGAAGACGATTGTGGGAGATGCATCAACTGCCTCGACAAACCAAAGTTTGGTGGTCCTAACACCAAACGACAGTGTTGTGTGTAAGTTGTTGAATATTAAAAGCTTTGTCGAAATGTGAATGAGAATTCTTTGCAAAAAATAACACATTTGTTTGCATGCATCCCCAAAAAGGTACAAGAGATGTGATCAAATTGAAGAGAGGAAAGCCCGAAGACTCAGTGGAAGATTTGCACCCAAAGGTGAATTCTCACCCGTGTCCTTCATTTCCAAATTCTCTGAAATACCTTCTTAAAAATTGAGTCAACAAGTTGCGCTTTCTTTTTTTTCCTTTAAAGGTTCAAAACGACGGCGGTTCTCATTCAGCGGAGGACATTCGAGTAATGATGAAGGGATGGAGGGAGTGGCAGACTCGCCTTCTGGCCTTCAGGCAGACAGTAACAGTCCGTCTGTGAGGAAGCAGCCAAAACGTGTCGTAAAACCACGTATCTACTTTGACCTGGTGGACTATGATTCAGATCTCGATGAAAAGGACCTCAGCTCAGCCTCACCTGCCAGAAGGAAGGGCCATGGGCCTCGTATGACTCACGGTAAATGTCATTACACTATACTACGTGGATAAGATTTTGAGTTTGATGCATTAACTCTTCATTTTCAAACTTCTCTCACTTAAAGACTTTGTGTCTCGATTCCTGGGAGATATATCAGATGATGAGATCCGCCATCGGAAATCTAGCTCACATCGTGTGCCATCTGTTCGACGCAAACCTGATAAGGTTAGAAAATCGGAGGTGACCCTTAATCAATTATGTGAGCAGTATGAAACAGATCGGTAGTGGATGTTATCGTCCTTATCAGGCACAATTTTAAAAAGAGGTTAATGTGTACTTGTACTTCCAGGTTTATGGTTCCCCTCTCACGTTTCAAGTTATGCTTGTCTTTCAGGGTTTGTCATCACAGGCTTCCTTTGAGGAGACGCCACCAAGTGTCCTGGCTGCCTTAGCTAATGGATTTGAGCAGAGGGAAGTTGAGTCTTCAAAACCCACCCATAAAATCCGAGTCAACTTCAAGGTATGTTTTGGGATAGGGTGTGGCTCACAGATTTCATCACACATTGATCAATCCAGATTACAAACGGACTCTAGATTTATTTATGCTCTGCTCTCTCAATCATAAGCAGATGAAGCTGGTGGAGTCGGATAATGTGGATGACGCAAGGGTTTTATTAAATACCAGTTATAAAATGACAAAAAAATTGGCCACAGTTGGCTGTAGCTATTGAATATTTTTGCATTTCCTACTTTACTAAATTCTATCAAATAATCATACTCGGATAATTTTTTTTTTTTTTTTTTATTAAACAGTAGTTATGAAAACAAAAGAGATATAAAATACTCCACTTAATACCAAGTAACCAATTTGTTTTATTTTTATATACGGTATAAAGATCAGCTTCTATTTCTTGAATTCACATTGTGCAGAGCAGCAAACTATTTTCCTGTGTGGGCACATTTTTCATAGGGGAATTTGAAACACAAATTAGTAACTACCCGTTCAAGGGAAAGAAAGCATTTGTGATGACAGACACGGTCTCGTAAAGTAATGCAAAATCATTGTGTTATATAAATTGCTATTTAGGAGGACTGTACTTTGGAGAATGTTTGGAACATGGGTGGTTTAAGTATCCTGACCTCTGCACCCAACATGCCACCTCATGTGTGCCTACTTTGTGCCAGTAAAGGACAACACGAGGTAATTTTGAAACGTTCTCATGCGCTTCTTACATTAAAATCTAACGACTACCGTACAGTTACAATGCATTTTTAAACCTTACATGTCTTTCATTTCTAGATGTTGCATTGCCAAGTGTGCTGTGAGCCCTTCCACTGGTTTTGCCTTGAAGAGTCAGAGCGCCCCTCAGTGGAAAATAAGGAAAACTGGTGCTGTCGTCATTGCAAGTTTTGCCATGTGTGTGGAAGGAAAAACAAGCAATCAAAGGTACACACCACAGCTAATGTTTTTTTTTTTTTTTTTTAAAAACAAACCTCACTCTCATTTTTCATACATTCTCCCTCAGCCCTTGTTGGAGTGTGAACGATGTCAGAACTGCTATCACGCTTCCTGTCTTGGACCAAATTATCCAAAACAAAACAAGAAAAGGAAAGCTTGGGTGGGTTGCTCATGTTTAAAAAAAAATAATAATAATCTCGCACGTTTCCTCGAAGCTTTCGGATTATTTCACACGTCAATGTAACTGTCTGTTTGTAGGTTTGTATGACATGCATCAGGTGTAAGAGCTGTGGGGTCACACCTGGAAAGAGCTGGGACATCGATTGGAACCACGAGAAAGGACTCTGTCCAGATTGTTCCCAGCTCTATGAACAGGGTAAGATGATGCAGTTTTCCTTGACTGCATACAGTTAGCATGAGCAGTAACCTGAACTCTAATGTCATTTCATATTATCTCCTTTATTTGAGCTGACTCTCTTCTGTGTCATCAGGTAACTATTGCCCAATCTGCTTCAAGTGCTATGAGGACAATGACTACGACAGTCAGATGATGCAGTGCGGCACATGTAACCACTGGGTACATGCCAAGTGTGAGGATCTAACAGGTAATATTTAGCTTTAGATATGACCATTTTGACACCTCTGCTCACTTCTTCTGTCTTCCTGTCTACACATTTCAGATGAACTGTATGAGATCCTATCCAGCTTACCAGAGAGCGTGGTGTATTCGTGTCGGCCATGCAGTGTGACTCAACCCAGTGCCTGGAGAGAACTTCTCTACATCGAGCTCCGATCTGGAGTAGAGAAGGTTCTCGCCTGCTTGCTGTCTTCCACCCTCACCCAGCACCTTGTTACCTGCTCACAGGTCAGACACTCAGCCCTATTTTAACGTGTCAAAAAGAAATGTAGAAACTTTGCAAAAATGGTTAAAATATAAATCATAAAATACCGTGTACACATTGCGCTACTGTTCTACTAGTGTGAAAAGTTGGTGGAACCTGACAGTGGAATCGAAGGACGACCCGCCTGTGACCTCCGAGCTGTGGGCAAGAAGTTTGACAAAGGCCTTTATACAACGTTGGTGAGTCCAAACACGTCTTACTCTCAAGTAAAAACAGTAGCAGTTCATGGCTATTGAGTATGTGGTTATGCTATAAAATGTGTTTGTAGCATTAAGCCCGTATCGCAGTCAGCGGCGAATGTTTGCATTTTTCTCACAGCCCAAATATTGATAATTCATCATGGTTAAGTCAAACATGTTCACAATTTCTTTGCGACCGTTAAAACTGTTTGTGAAAGTCTATTAATTTTTTTTATTATTTCTTGACAGAAAATGTTCCATGAAGACGTAGTACAGGTAGTGAAAAAAAGGCTCGAACAAGAAGAAAGCCTTCCAGAAGAGCAAAGACCCACTGCCTTGGCACGCTCATATTATTTAAAGGTATGTGTTTTTCTTTTGCAGCATCTGATGCCCCTTGGTAAATGTTTCTTTGAACTCTTGAAGTGTGTTTTCATTCAAATGTTCTTCATTATCAATCAGTTGACATTTTCATTCAAACACTTTTAGTGATAATAAAATTTGTATTATTGGGCGGTTGTTCTTTAAAATGTGTTTTTACGGTGCTGTCATAAAACAACACGATGTAAATAACCTTGGGCGCACATTTTGTCGTCAAGATGAGAATTAAACAGCAGTTGTTACTGTTGTCTGTGATAAATTTCTGATAAATTTGTAACTCCAACTGTTTTTTTTCCCCTAAGCTGCTTGAAGAGGTCTTCAATTGGTTCAACAGTCAAGACCCAAAAGTTTGGAACTCGTGTACCAAAACACTGCCTATGTGAGTCATGACTCATTGCTTGACTTCTATGTTTATTGCTGGCAAAACGTGTTTGGTCTTAGGTTCACTCATTGGTTGTCAATAATGTAATAATGAAAGCAATGCGTATTTTGTGATTTATGAAATTTGGTTCTATTCCCCTACAGGGGGATGCTGTCACATGCTGTTCATCCTCCTACCACGGAGCATGTCTATGCCCAGTGGCAGGAGAGGGAAGGGCTCCATTCTCGAACTCCTTTGGAACTCTTGGATGACAATGGAGAAGGGTTAGATGAAAGGAAAGATGAAATGGGTCTTCCAATGGCTGCAGAGCATTCAAGCTGGAATCACTTCAAAGCCAGCATTGCTTTCCGGCACAAATTGAAAGGTAACATTCTGAACACTAGATAGGAGGTGATAAAGAAATTGTTTGCATGTGGGCTTTACAATCTGATTTCGAATTATTTTATGTAATTTGAGCGTGCATCTTCTTACATTTTTATTTTCACATATGCGCAGGAAAAAGGGGACGGTTTTCAAAAGCAGATCTGGACACAGGCTGGTCGAAGGATGATGAGAGACAGTGCTCCTTGTGCCAAAAATACGGAGACCGTAAACCTAACGTAAGTAATGTATTCAACATAAAATATCCAAGACACTAACACCTTTTGTAAAGTTTTGCCTATTTAACAGCAAGCTGGAAAGTTGACTGATAAAAAAAAAATATGCCAAACATTTGTGCTGTTTTGCAGGATGCGGGCAGGTTGTTGTACCTGGGCCAAAATGAGTGGGCACATGTCAACTGTTCTCTGTGGTCAGCTGAAGTGTTTGAAGAGGACAACGGCGCTTTACTGCATGTACACAGTGCTGTCACAAGGGGTCGCTTGATGGTTGGTTGCTACTATATACATTGCTTTACTTGGTCATTGTAAAAGCTCACTGAATAGTATTTTTTTATTTTTATAACGTCTCCTGCTCTATCAAGTCAAATGTTGTCCCCATCTATCCTCTGCTAGCGATGTGAAAGGTGCAACCAAACAGGCGCCACAGTTGGCTGCTGCCTGACTTCTTGTCAGAGCAACTATCACTTCATGTGTGCCCGCTCCCGACACTGTGTATTCCAGGATGACAAGAAGGTCTACTGTCACAAACATAAGCATCTGATCAGTGGAAAGGTAATGGGAGAGGTCCTTGCCTAATATTGCGGTTGGTGTTTTGTTTGAGTTTGATAAGAAAATTGTTTGGTTTTTATCTTGTTGTGAAGATGATCAGCGGTCAGGAGTTTGAAGTCAACCGACGGGTATATGTGGATTTTGAAGGAATCAGCCTCCGCAGAAAGTTCTTAACTGGACTAGAGCCCGAGCTAATCAATGTCATGATTGGTATGGCTTAAGTGACTACCTTTATAACTTTTTGTTATAATTCTAACTCCACCCACATTAGTTTCATTCTTTCTATATGTGTTTTCTAATTAGGTTCTCTCCAAATTGATAAACTTGGTGTCCTGTCAGAACTTTCAGCAAACAAAGGAAAATTGTTTCCTGTGGGATTTCAGTAAGTTACCTTTGGTTCTATGCAAACCTGAGATTACTGATTCAACAAGATTTCTTAGAGCTCTTGTTTTCTTTCCTTAGGTGTTCTCGCTGGTACTGGAGCACCATGAATCCACTGCAAAAATGCAAATACACATGCACAGTCCGTGAAGTCCAACCTTTAATACCAGAGAACCCCATTGAGGAGATGCCTGACCAAGGAGACAATCTCACCATCGAGCACAACCCCTGTCCGTTACCAGGTATTTGTCTTGTTCTTCAGTAAATATTCTCAATAATGATTATCACAATAGAATGATCAATCATAACATAATTGCAATGTCTTTTTTTTTCCTAATCAGAATCCGAGACCCATGTGAGTGATAAATCAGAATCACAGATCCACCCTGAGGAACGCCTGGTCCAATCAGCAAAACCAGATTATGGAGCAAAGCCAAAGATTCCCAGCTATCCCCAAACCCGGAGACCAGCTGGAGGAATGTCCCGACCTTTGCCATCCCCAGGTAAAGTGTTGCTTTGTATGAATTTGTTTTATGAGAAATACTTAGTCATATAAATATATAAAGAGTTTGTCATCGTTTAAACTATAGATTGGTTCCGTTTTCTTCCCAGGAGCAATCCCAATAAAACCTCACCATATACTAACAGTAAGTGATCTGGAGGAAACAAGACGAGCTCGACGCCACAACCCCCACACCCAGGCAACAAGCCTACGTAGTAACAAGTCTCCTGCTCCTCTGGGGCCCCCAACGGGACCAGTCTCTCTTCGTGCAGGCAAATCTCTTCCAACTTCCCCACTTTTCTCAAGTGCCACTACAGACAGCCTGATAAATTCTTCATTAGCCCGCCCAGTCGGGGGCAGAAATGCTTCCTCAGTTCGTTGCCCTGGTAATGCAAAGTCCCATTGTGCCTCAGCTTTCTTTCCTCAGTCTCCCTGGCAGGACAGTGCAGGACCATTTGCATCTCCAAGTCTGTCATTCTCTCCATCCATACAGAATTTACCAAGGACTCGGTTATCTTTTGATCTGAGCCAATCAGATTCCGTTGAAGTGCCACACAATTTCCTGGCATCACCGGAGCCGGAAGATGTTTCTCCCGCAAACGGCACTTCACCTCAGAGGGACTTGGACGAACAGAAAGATGAAGACGAATTTCGGTTTACTTCATATCACAAGGATCCCAACATTACTCTGGGACAAGAGATGAGGACAGAATTGGAAATTGAAGAGACAGTCCTCAATGAAGTTGTGGCTATGAACTGTGGTGGGCAAATTGTGGTAGAAGGTGATGATCAAGAAGAATTTTGGGGTCGAGCCCAAGAGGCACAGAAAAGAAAATCCCTTGTTGCCAGTCTGCCACGGTCGGCAGCCTCAGGCAGGAATGACCTCGGCAATACTTCCTCTGATGACGATATGGAACATTACTTTGACTTCTCTCGGACTGTTGTCAGCTGTCCTGGGTCGAAAGAGCGTTCCAAGTCTCCCACGTCCACTTCCTCCAGAAACGTGGCTCAGTTGGATGGAGTAGATGATGGAACGGAGAGTGACGCAAGCATCTCTCCGAGTGATAATTCTCAGAAAGTTGATTGTTCTGGGAAAAAGATTCCAACCAACAGCCTAACGAACAGCGGTATCCCCGAATCAGAAACATTAACTAAAACCAATACGATTCAGAATCAGAACTTCATAGTGCCATCAAATTTCAAGCACAATGATTCGTCATCTCTGACGAGCTTATCTCAAAATCTTCCGGGATCCTCAAAAGAGATCAGTTTGGGGTTGCTCTCACCACAGCTGTCTGTGGCCTCTTCTCCCAACGTGGAAAAAGCTGACACAAGTCAGGAAAGTGTGCTTCCTACCCAGGAGGGGAACCCCAATTTACTGACAAACCTGGCTGGCAGGTCCTATTCTGAGGACTTGCGAAAGAGTTCCTCTGTAGAATTGGCCTCTGCAGTGCCTACAAATGACTCCGAGCCGGTTCCTGTACTGGAATGCACACAACTGGAATCCCGACAAGCTGAAGAGTCTAAACATCTGATGTCAAAACCTGACAACAGAAACGTTGCTTCCTCAGCTGAGGCCTGCACTGTGTTAGGTAACCACATCCCAAGCAACTCCACGGCAAATTCCACCGACGATGGCCAGCTTGCCCCAAAATCGACACATGTGCAATGTCCTTCTCGTGGACTTTCAGACTCTCCTCAAATGTATTCCAGTTTACCAGGTGTCACCCAGCCCTCTCTCACAAGTATTACACTACAGCCCGTTAACACATCACAAGACTCAGCCACCCCAACTCCTGTCGGAGACCCGACTCCAGTTCTGCAAAATGTTGCACCCCAAAATGAACCGTTGTTATCAGGGCCATCTGTTCAAGCGGTAACCTCTGGCAGTATCTCAGTACCTGTGCGCTCCACCCAGGCAATGCCTTTAGGTTTGACAGCTGTCACCATTGTTTCCTCCTCTACTTCAGTATCTTCTCTTTCTCGACTTAGCGTGTCTGCTCCACTACCAGCCCAAACCATCACAACCCCAGTGATTTTAAATGGCTATAGCTCTTCATCCATGCAGAAGGACGCCACATCCGGTCACACAATCTCAATCAATTTCTCAACACCGAGGCCCGCTTTAGAACCTCACCAGCCTGTGGTATCCCCGGCACTTCCCGGTCATGCCATTCTTACTGTGAAGGAAGTTGGAGGTCCAAATGTGGACCCTACACCCCATGTCTTGTTGGTGAACCGTCTTGGGCAGATTTTTGTCAAGAGCCCAGACAGCAACACATTCCAGCTGCCAAATCCTAATGCTCCATCTTTTAACTGTGTCACTCAGATCGCCAGTCTTTTGCAAAGCAACGCACTGTCCGCTACGCTCGCCGCAGCCGGAAACATGCCCACTCCGCCTCCCGGGCCGATCGTAATGTCCACCGCTTCTCCAGCGGCCACTCCTGCAGAGCAGACTCCTACCACCATTGCACAGTTGCTTACTCACAATAGCAATGGGGCGTTGTCATCAATTAATGTTAAAAAGGCAAGGAAGAACACCAAAAAGCCCAAAGACGAAACTGCCCCCGAAATGAAAAAAACAAAGAAAAAGAAAGAATCCAGCGGTTCGAAAAAATGCAAGTCCTCCAAGGCCATCGGACAGAACCCTTTATCGACAAAGAGTTCCGACGTATCTCCTGCAGAGAGCGCCGAAGCAATTATCAACCAAGCAATGGCAAGTAACTACACCCCCAAGTGGAGCGGGCTTCGAACGCTTAGCCCCTCGTCACTGGTTTTGCCTCCTGGTCTACTCATTGAGCCCGAACCTCCAGCACCATGCACCAAAACAGTACCCGCATCCCGCCCTCGCACCCACGTCCGCATGAAGAGAGTGTCTTCGCTCTCCGACCGTATCGTCACAAAGAAGTCCAAAGTGGATTTCCTGGCCTCCGCACCAACCAGCGAGGACGAGTGCAAGCGAGCAAGCGCATCGAGTGTCTCCAGCAGGGCCTCTGGAGTTCGCATCAAGACTCCGACTGTTAAAGGAATATTGAACCTGGATGACTTAAAGCAGGAGCGTCAAAGTGATTCTGAAAGCTCTGGGTAAGAAATGTTTTTTGAATATATTAATTTCAACCATGGCACTTTATTTGCATACCGTATTTCCTGGAAACCTGATTGGTAGTATATTGCTCGTTGAGGTATGAGTGACCCTCAAATTCCTCTGTGCCAAATCTTCTGTCATCTATTATTACATCCACTTTTGTTTATCTCCAGGTGTGAAGCGTGGGATCATATGTCTCGGGGTGAATATGGCAAGCAGCAAACTTTGGAGCCGGCGGGTCACAGCACCTTTAGTGATTGGAAGAAATACTCTGGTACCTTTTTACATTGATATTATCCATAGATTAAGTGGATCACATCCAAAGTGGTCTTATTGATCTAATCCGTACCCCAAATTAACAGATGGATTGTAACATGTTTGATAAAACCGTGTGATCATTTTTATTCCTAAAATTTGCATTTTTAGGCGCGGCTTCTGCCTCGGATGATGATTCGCAACTCTCTGATGAGGATGACGAGTGTTTGCCAAACAAAGATCAGCCTCACTTGCGATTCCAGATAAGCAGCGACGATGGCTTCAATGTGGAGGCAGACACTATTGAGGGTGAGTCTGACTTTGTCAAATGATTTGAACCCCATTTCTCGTGAATTCACCCCTAACCTATGTGATTATCAACTGCCCCTCCAGTTGCTTGGAAAGCGGTGATAGATGGCGTGCAAGAGGCGCGAGCAATTGCAAAGTTGAGACCTCTGGCTTTCCAGAGGATCACAGGTGCCCGAATGCTCGGTCTGCTCCACGACGCTGTGGTCTTCTTGCTGGAACAACTTGAAGGGGCGCATCGCTGCCAACACCACGCCTTCCGTTTCTTCAAGCAGTTCACCCAGGAAGATGACCTACCCGTCAATCCCACTGGCTGTGCCCGCTCTGAATTCTACCTTAGGTGTGTGGATAAAATGCCGTTTGCCTTGATCTTACTTTTTTAAAAAAATTTTTTTTTACTTTAAGAGACAAATATTAATTGTAATCTCAAAATACCTTCTCCCAACAGAAAATCCACATTTGACATGTTCAACTTCCTGGCATCCCAGCATAGGCAGCTTCCTGACATTGGCTCGTATGACGACGAAGAAGATGATGTTCTTTTGAAGTCCACAAGGTCAGGCGCTGTCTTAAACATTTTCCAGTTAGTCCCACCGTATTTCTCAAAATTAAAGCCGACCCTAAATCTCTCCTGTCTTAGACGGGCCACGAGCTTGGAGTTGCCGATGGCCATGCGCTTCAGACATTTGGAAAGGACATCAAAGGAGGCTGTCGGCGTCTACAGGTCAGCTCTGACTTTCCTTCGCCAAATAGTCGGGATGAGCGAGTTCCCATACCAGTTTTGATTTATGATCCGAGTTTGTATAGTGAATATTGCTTGATTTGGAAAAAAAAAAAAATCACCTGAGTAAGGTCAATTGATGTTTTGATGTAGGTCTGCAATCCATGGGCGTGGACTCTTCTGCAAGAGGAACATTGAAGCAGGAGAGATGGTCATCGAATATGCCGGCATTGTCATTCGCTCGGTGCTCACTGACAAAAGGGAGAAGTACTACGATGGCAAGGTGCGTTTCACTTTGCGTAGTGGAGCTCTGACTCCTACCCACTGATTTGGGGAAAAAAAAAATGGAGATGAGAAAAATGAGCAAATGAGTTTGTTGTTCTTTTTTTCCCAGGGTATCGGCTGTTACATGTTCCGCATCGACGATTTTGACGTGGTGGATGCGACCATGCACGGCAACGCCGCCAGATTCATCAACCACTCCTGCGAGCCCAACTGCTACTCGCGAGTGATCAACGTGGAGGGCCGCAAGCACATCGTCATCTTTGCTTTGCGCAAGATCTACAGAGGAGAAGAGCTCACCTACGACTACAAGTTCCCCATCGAAGACGCCAGCAACAAGCTCAACTGTAACTGCGGCGCCCGGCGCTGTCGACGTTTCCTCAACTAAGAGGTCTGTCGTCGTTTGAGACTGAGAGATTTGTGTTTACTAGAAAGCCTTAAATTAAGGTGGGCACTGGATGGAGCTCCGGCATGTTGAAGGCACTTGGCGTCGAACGTAAATTAGCCACTATTGAGACATGTTTGCTCTGCGTGCACGGTTTGGAGGAGCGGAAGACGAGGTTGTCCTACACTGATTACGTGTTTGAAGGGTACCCTAGGCTGCCTATTACGACGACTCGCGATTTGATTATTTACATTACAGCCGGGGCTTCCGGTCCACTGTGGAATCCCCAGCGACGTTTCTTGGACACACACACACACACACATCAAGCCTTATCTGTCTAAATGAATGCTGCCAGGTTACAGCTTGGCTTTGAGAGAAGTCTTTTTTTTTTTTTCTTTCTTTCTTGTCTTTCAATCATTCATCCGCAATTATCTTTGCTCCATCCTGTAGTGAAGGGAATATTAACACCCCCCCCCCCATGTGTGTTGTAGTGAAGTCAGTTCTTTAGCCATCTCTTCACCCAAACCTTATTTTACGATGTGCACATCTTTTTGTGGACGTGTTTTAGTGCTTTTCTTTCCCCTCTTCCAGATGACAACCACGGTGCTAAGCATTGAAGGGTTTTCTCAGGACGAAGATGTCCTGCAGACGAGGATTAGTTTGCTGAGTGTTCACCCCCCCCCTGCGCAGAATGCATATTTTAAAGAAATGCACTCTCTCAGTACTTAACATCATTGGATAATTCATCATCGTCGCTGTCCCATTTTTTTTTAAAGTTAAACATTTCAGTGAAATGAGAAGACTTTCTTGATGTACAGTATATGTAGCAACACTACCCAAACCAAAAGGTAAGAGTGATGGATATCAAGGTTTTTTTTCCAAAAGAAAAAAAAAAAAAAAATTATTCCGTTCTACTCTTCAGCTATTCCAACAAGATTGTACCGCATTTGCATATAAATGGCAGCACAAATTTTCGCGAAACCCGATACTGTTGATCTGTAAATCAGGGAGCTAGTGTAAATTGGCGTTGAGCGTGTGGGCGTGCGAGCATTCAGCTCCCGCCACGCGCTCGTCGCGAACACGGCGCGCACACACAACCGGCCGTCGATGTCGAAAACGGAGCCCGGGGGACGATGCACTCGGCACCTAAGTTAAGATAGTAAGGAAATGTTGTTCTTAGTGATGTTCAGTACTGTCTTTAATGAGCGTAATTCAATTCACACTGTTTGAAATTAGTCGTGATATTTATTCGCGTTTTGATTTTGACTTTTAATGGTGAACGGTTGTTTTGTATAAACGGTGGTGGGTGTACAGCTCCATTTGTAGTGCCCGTTTTGTTTTGTTTACAAGTCTTGTCCTTTGTTTCACTAATGTACTTGAATTTTTCTGTTGAGGCAATCGAATCATGCATATATGGCTTTTTTTTCCTTTTGGAACCAGGTATTTTAAAGAATATTTTAATTTGATTTCATTTTCATGTTGTGGCAACAAACTGACCGTTATAGAGAATGCCACAAAAGTAAAGCGAGCACTGTTTGCCTCCATGTTGATTCAAACCCCATCTTTTATTTCTGTCCTCCCTCCCTCCCCCTCAAAAATTTTTGAGCAAACTTTATACGTGTGTGTCAACCTTTGTGCCCATTTTTGCATGTCCAATCACTGGGATGGAGCCCAGATTGTTAAGTGTCTATCACTTAGCTACAAAAAAAAAAAAAAAAGACAAAAAAAAAAAAAAGAAAAGAGTCACTTCCAACTTATTGCAAGGATTCTACCTCAGCTGTCACGACAGATGTTTGGGAATACTGATGCAAAAAACAGAGGCTATCTCTGTTTAAATGTCCGCAGAGTTGGTGGATGCTTTTCGACACTTTGTGTCATTTTAGGTTGAGTGTGTGATTGTGTAGCGCGTTTGCAATGAAGGCTGCAAAATTGTAATCAAGTGTCTAAAAACAAAAGGTTCCTGACCATCACGCCCAGCATCTGTTCAGAAAGCTACATGTTTTTTTTTAAATATATATATATATATATATATATATATATATATATATAAAGACAAATCCACACTCACACACACAAATATACAAAATATATAAATATATATATATATATAGTAGGGTTATTTTAAAGTAAGTGTTCAAGACAAAAATGAGGAAAATTGTGATCTTTAAATTTGTCTTTGTTACCATGTACAAATAAACCCTGAGTTTGTAAATATTTGTATACGTATTTCTAAACCTGTTTAATTTTTCTATGCACTTTTTTATTTATATCATTTTGTTTAAATAAAGATGTCAAGATGTTTCAACAAGTATGTTGTATTCATGTCTATATCAAGGGTCGGCAAACTTTAAAGGATGAAAAATGTTGAAGAAGAAAGACGAAGACAAGTCAGTACAATTCGCCGTTGATAAAATCTGTTGGAAGGAAACGACGTTAGTTTGCCACTTTATTTTCCTCGTCCTTTTTTTTTTTTGTTTCCACACACTATTGACAATCATACAAATTGAAATGTTACTCAATTTTCACCCACTGATTTTGAAAATGAAAAATGTATGTGCCCTTAACTTCTAACAGGTCTCCACAGATGCTGTCATCCAAATTAGCAGATATCACAAGAAGATATCTCAAAGTCCTCATGGAAAATATCAGCGTTGAGCGATGTGTGACGTGTACAGGTAGGTGCTCCTGATGCTCCAGTCTGGGGGGAAGTCATGCACTGGGTGACTCTTGATATGTCTCTGCATGGCCACCAGACTGCTGCAGAACTCCAAGCATAGTGTACACCGATAAGGGGACGCCCCGCCGTGAGTCCGCAGGTGCTTGATTATGGCCGAGAAGTCCCGGGAGCGCTGACCGCACACACGACACTCGAAGGGTTTCTCACCTTTGGCGTGAGAGGAAGCCGTAAAAGAGGTGTGTTACTTTCCTATCCTCTCATCCTGACCTTTAATCACCTGACCTCGAGTCCACCGTCCCCTTTTCACATCAATTAGTATCATTCAACGATCCGGTATTTTGTTACCTGTGTGAATTCGGTGATGCGTGTCCAGTTGGTGTTTGAGACTAAACTTCTTGGGACAATGTTGGCACTGGTAGGGTCTTTCTCCGATTAAGTTTTGTTCAGTGAATTGGGATTCACATTCAAAGACACAACAGCGTGCACAGGCCTCACCTGTTGGACAGAAAAATAAAGATTTGAGTTAGGATCATGCCATTTCCTGCCATTGTTTGAGTGTCGAAGTGATGGAAGTGAAACAATGTGGTTAAGTTAGCGACGCACTATTTTTGCTGTTCATTGGTTAGCTCAGTCTCTATGTCCTGCCAATAGTTCCACTTTATGACTTTAAGTTGTAATACCACTATTCATCTCTAAATGGCACAAGTCACTTTGCCCAAAGAATTTTAATATCCTGGTTGCCTTTAGTGTTCTAATTGCAATGTAAAGTATGTTTAATGTTTAAAATAACTTATCCGTCCATGTACTGTATCGACATTTGTGACTTTTGAAATTTTCTCGTGAAGCAAGAGCATGATGATCCATTTAGATGTGAGATTAAAAAAAAAAAAATCTACAAATACACAATTGCTGTAACCACAAATGATGAATTGACACAAAAAGTATATCATCCAGCTATGCCACTAATAATTTGAACAATGTTGCCTGCGTGATCGTGTGCGATGTTGTTTTTGTGTGCACACACACACACACACACACACACACACACACACACACACACACACACACACACACACACACACACACACACACACACACACACACCACACGTGTGCAGGACGTACTGTACTGCAGCATTGCTGTTTCTAGTAAACCACATGCTGCACCGAGCTTGCTAAACCACAACTCCCTTCGTTACTTTCCATTGCGTATCTCAATGTTGGCGGTCATGTCAAGTGTTGCTTTTGTAAAAGTGTTATATTATCTTTCGCATCGACTTCAAGTCACTGCTGACCTGTGTTGTTGTGTATTGTGTGTGTTACCTGATGACAAGGAGGTTGGATCACACCGCAGACATGAGGTGCAGTGCTTGCAATCTTTAGCCATGTTGGTTTTGTGCACGACTGGGCGGCTATGGAGAAAATGAGTTGTTTACTTGGTTAAGACTTTAAAAATAATACTAGATAGTTGGATTTTATCACACGCTATCTGACATTAAACCAATGTCTCTTGTTTACTAGCAATACTATATGCAATGAATGAGAATGGCACATTAGTTGAATAACTATAGTGAATATAAAAAGTCTACACACCCCTGTTATAATGTCAAGCCGATCAACAATTCATACTCTCACGGGATAATTTAGAGCCTTAAATGGACTTTAACGGAAAACACGCAGATAGACAAGATTTGTACATCACGTATTTAAAACTGATGTGCTAACCAAAAAAAACTCACAGCATAATTTCTCTTGATATAGTACAATAATCATTGTGCAAACATTTGGTGGGAAAAAAATAAATAAATACAAATTTATTGTAATTTTGAGCTGGTGAAAGCCAAATCAGCCTTGAGATACATTATACAATATTTTTTACAATATAGTACACAGAGTTATGAATGTAATAATATGTTTATTATTGCGGTTATAAAATGGTGTACCTAATATAGTGGCCTTTGAGTGTACGACTTCCTGTAGGCTGAACTGCAGCTTTCAGGCTGGAAGGTGGTTTTAAGTGTCATGTTGTATCGGAGGGGGAGAGAAAGGATCATTCAATGAAACAAAGTTAAAAGTTTCTTTTTTCCACAAAGTTCAAAAACAGTTTCACAAATTGTTGCCTTTTTGCCACGCAACAAGGTTTCAGTGGGTGGAAAATTTTGATTTGTGCAAAGGAGGGGAGAAATGTGGGGAAATCCCCAACACACACACACACATTGTGAACGGACAGGCTGCGCACATTAATTGAAAACCAATTCATTAAGAATATTCAGTTGGTTTAGAGACATTAGAAAAAAAAAATACATGATTGATATCTGTAGATTCGATTTGTTTTGTCCTTTTTTCACTCTAATAGGCAGCACATGTCGATGAGTCAAATACTGTAACGCTCTGAAAGTTAATTAGGGGAAATAATGTAACACGGAAAAAGAGACTTATGATTCATCACGTTTCAGGCAAAAAGACATTGAGGAATGGACAGGTAAAGAAATGTCCATTTGTTTTCAGCTATATAAATAAATAATCTACTCCAATCTAATCACACATTTCCTTGGCATAATTGTTCATCACACGCCCTAATAATATTTATTATTAATAATAATATTTTAAAATGCAATGTAGTAGAATGTATTAAATTAGTAGAATGTTGTGGTCATAATTATGATCACCTAAAATATATACTGTAAAACATTACTGGGTATTATGCTCAATACACGCCCCCCCCCCCCCTCGACACACACACATATCTAGAATGAGATGATCCCTAATGTTATATATAATATAGATAAAATTCTAATGTACTGTATGCAGTACTGCTATTATTACCACGACTACGAGTACTCCTATTACTAATATTGTTCTGACTTACCTGATGTCATTGATTTTGTCTGTCCTCTGTCTGGCCTTTATTCTTGTCACCTGCAAGCCCGCCTTGATGTTCTCAGTGGTGGGGGAGTAAAGATGTTGTCCATAATGCAAGTTCTGAGCGGGGGCCTGAAAATGGGGTCCTTGCAGAGGGAAGGCAAGTGTTGCAGGGGGCTGAGCCGCTATGAAAGTGGAGTAATTCTCGGCTATGCGTCTCAGGCTCCTCGCAGAGCTCCACATGTGGCTTGGGATGGTCCAAGCGGAGGAGGATAAATTGGAGACTGAGCTGGTGATGACACTGTTCCTACTGAAAGTTATCAATCTGGATTCTTTTCTTAGCTCTTCTGTGTCTGTCTTTTCCATGATATTATTTTTGATCAAAGGAGTTTCTTCGAGTTTCTCCTCTTCATTGCTCTGTTTATTGAGCTCCTCCTCGTCATCGCTCCCACTGGTTGCTTCGAGCCTTTGTTCCACCTGCTTGGTCCTAAATGTGTCTAAGTGGCATTGACACTGCTCCTCCAGTGATTGCATTTCCAGAAACTGAGCAGCTAGAAGTAGCTGCTGCAGGTCATCTTCTGACACCTCCACACTCTGCATGTAGGCAAAATCCAGGACCTGCTGGAAGGTTCTCGCTGAGAGATCATCCAGTGTACAGTGAACTTCTTGGTTTGTCTCTGCACGAGTGAATTTCTGTTCAAGTGGCCTGCTAACACAGGCCAGAACCAGCCGATGAGCCCGAAAAGTTTGGTTCTTCACTGAGATGAGGACGTCGCACATTGAACCTGAGCGGCGTAAAGCGTTGGCTCGATGCAGGAAATGGAAGTACTGAGTGTTGTGGAGTCGAATCATTGCTGAAGTCAATTGGAATATTCTGAGCACAAAGGAACAGAAAATTGCGTTGAGATTAATATTTTCATTGATTCCCCAACGTACCTAGGAGGTACCAAAATACAATGACTCCCACACACACACACACACTAAATTAATATATATATATATATATATATATATATATATATATATATATATATATATATATAATTCCAATTATTCAAATTTTTCTATTCTAATTCTAATTATTCAAATTCTTATAATTCTTGGAAAATATATGACCAAATATGGGTTCTTTGTATGATAAGACTTATCCCATTCAAATCTAAACCAACCCTCAGTTTTTTTTTTTTTGGACTTTGTAGTATCACAACAGGCTTGCCATGTACACTCTCTTACTGGTAGTCATATCTGATATCACGTTTAAGTGTCTTGTGAGAGAGTCTCGTGCAGCCTGTAAAGCCACAAAAGTATCTTTAAAATGTTTAAAACAGTGACTAAACACTTTGCTCATAACAAACAATTTACAACATTTGGAGGGCACATACAAGTTCGAAGTGGTTATTTAATGTTCATGTATTTAAAGAAACCTCACTATACTTGGCTGTGAGCCAAATGAACTTTTACGAAGATGCGGCATGTGATGGGCCACTCTTTCTATAAGCAAGCCAGTTTCACAGATGTGAAGTGAACATAAATGACATTCAAATGTCATCTTACTGTTATTTCTTGAGTAAGCGCGGTTTTTAAAAATCTTTCCTGCAGTTTGTCTGTTTGTATTTGTTTGACTAGATTTCTACATATAGGCTTGCTCATCAGCTTGAAATAATAACTGTAATAAAAAGCCAGATTTTATTATGATAATAATAATCATCATAATCATATCACAATAACAACAATAATAATAATAATCATAGTATTAATATGTATTTAATTACATTTATTTGTTTAATTAAATTTTCAGAAACAGGTGAATGTATTTGTTTGAAACGTCATTGTTATAAATTACAACGCATGGTAAAATCCGTGTTGAGCAAGATTTTATTGGCCAAAAAAAACAAAAAATAAAAAAAGTATAAAAAACCTGATGCTAGGAAAAACAATAGTGCCTTTTTTTTGGGGTTTAAAAATACACAGACACGTAAAATAAAAATTTGCTGTTGACCATTGTAATTTCTTGACGTGGCCAGATACATCAAGTTCATTTCTATTTTATGTTGTGTGCAAACTTTGCACTGCAAAGTAAGTAAAATAGATTTTTTTCATTCTATAAATGATATTGTCATACAGCCATCATCCTCATTTGGGTTACTGATAATGACAATTTATTTATTAAAAATCATCAACATTTCCCAAACAATCTTTTTCTTTGTTACAGTAGCTTTGTAAAAATTATTCCAACACTAACTCCTCTTCAAATTTGATACATGTGCCCTCCAATGTTTTTTATTTTTTCAGAACTTTAGGTCCAGTGACAATAACTTATTGTTAGGGTCAAATCACTGTTAGCCTTAGTCCCCAATTGAGTTTTCTTTCCCTTTACTCAAAATGTAGGTTATATCATTCTGCCGCAGGAAATAACATACAACCACAACTGTACATTCTTGTACGATTCTGCCGACATTGCTCTCTAGATGACACTTACAGTATTTAAAGACTTTAGCTGCAAAGTGTGCCACATTTATCGGGCACTGTGTTGTATTTACGCTCAAAGCACCACTGCACAGTCTAAATAGAGTCTAATAATAATTTTTCAAAAACAGCCGATCCTCGACTCTATCGGAGAGGTATTTGTTTTAATGATTAGGGTTTGCCGTTTTCTAATATTTGGCCTTCTCTAACAAAACAGTAGCTCCAGTCCCTTGTATTAGATGTCATTAGACTGTGCAGTTGTACCTAATGTTGTGACCTGTAGGAGGATCCATCCATTGACTGGACATGAAGCAGATGATCGTTCATCAGACCAGTGTGTGTACTTACAGAAAGTTTAAGGTTGAGACACTTACTTGGTATATATTAGTGAGTATTCTCCCAGGTAGATGATGGACTGTCTTTCATTATGGCAATGATGATTTGTCATTTAGAGAGTTTCCTCTCCGTTCTTGAAGTCCCTCCCCTTCGTCTCTCCCTCATTGGTGCATTCATTGCTACCTTGTTTTTAGAAGCTAATCTATGATCTGACCCCAAAAAAAATCACGTTTGTTAAACTTGCCAGTTTGATCGGAAAGTAGTGAGAGAAGAAATTTGAAAAATATAATTCTTCCCTCTCTGGCCCCATCCTATTTTGACTTTTAGAAACAGCGCCCGAGGAAAAACAACTAATTAGAGTTTTTTTTTTTGAATGAATCAAAGCTTTAGTGGATTAAAGAAGCACACGTCTTGGTAAATATGAGTCACTTTACCACAGTGGACGTATGTGAGGTGTAGATTTCTGAGGAACCACAAGTCTGATGAATGTTGCCGGAGGCTAGACTGGTAAAGTGTCACTGTATGGCCCACACAATCTTAATTCACATGAATACAACTCGCTGTCATCGTTGTGGTCGAGATGAAGAGAACCTATGCGGTGTTTGTGACACTTGTTCACTTCTTTGTAATTTCAGAAGGAAATGTGTGTGAGGCCAACACCCACTCACTTGGTGCCTCAGCATCGGTGTCAAGGCTTCACTTACTTTAAGTTGCGCTTTTCAATCTCCTGCCAAACAAATGGAATTGTATGATGTTTCCTGAATATTATAAATCTGATTTTTTTTTTTTTTTTAAAAGGGAAGATCACCCCAAAAAATTAGGAACACAATAGTTTATGGGTCATTCAGTTTTATTACACTATTAATCAGCTTGGTATGTGTTTTTTTTTTTTTTTTACAGCCTCCGATCGCTTGCAAGTACATTTACACAACAAAGAACACTTTTTTTGTCAAATTAGAGTATCTGCATCTTAGAGGATTGTAGATAGAGAACCAGTGTTGCATTCTTCTCTGCACAAGCCAGGGATGAGTATAATAATCGATCCTTTGTCTGGAATTGATTGATGATTTTTATTTTGCCACTTGGAGCAAAATAGAGCGCGCAACTCAGCTGGCACCAGCAGAGGTTTTTTTCGATTTAAAATTTACCATTTTGCTGTCTAAAAAAAAAAAAAAGCCCCAGCAACAATAATGCAAAATTAAGCTATAGCCAAGAAGAACATCAGGGGGGGGGGGGGTATTATTAAGAACATTTGTATTAAAAGAAAATTATTAAAAAATGTAATCAAACAGCCATCCCCAGCGCATACAGAGCAATTTGCTTGGATTGTGCTTAGTGCCATACTGTCACTGTCAATGTACACCTGACTACAATTCACATTTATCTTAAACATGTCATTGTTTTACTATACAAGCTTCTAAAATGACACGTGAAAAGCATGACCCAACTGATTATTACGTCCAATATAAATAAAAAATACAATATAATTACATCCAAAACACAGCTTTGTAAAAAGCAATAACGTAGCAATTAAATGACATTTTTAATATTTCACAGCGGGGGGGGAAGAATTCAACTGAGGACAACATGTATAAATGTGATTGGGGGAGAAACTACGGTATTACATACCTTACTACGTTTGCTAAATGCTGGTAGGGAACCTTTAGTGGTGGTTTTTTTTTTTTTTTTGCGATCCAAATAAAAACAGGCAAGCTTATTCTCATCTATGGTTTCAGTAGTATCATTAAAGTGTGGACATTCACTAACATAGCTGTACAAATTATACAAAAGGCTGTGAGCGTAACACAGCCCGCCTCGTGAAACACACCATCACACCTCCATCGTGCTTGTGTGTGTTTTTGCATCATCTCCCAAAAAGGGGATTACCTGCACATCCCGCAACATGACCCTCTTAAGTGGCTTCGTAAAATGACACACAGCTAAAAAATAAAAAAATAAAAAGGGATTAAAGCATCAACAGAGTGCTAATATTTGGTGTTAAGATGTCAAGACGAGTTAATGACATACTCTATGACTACTTAGAACTACGTGTGTTGTGTTGTTGTTTTTTTATTTTTTTTATTTTTTTTATTTAAGGATTGAATACACACACTGACACAATATACTGCACTCCGTATTTTACACCTTGGACTTTTTAATTCCACCGTCTTGACAGTCACCTGACAAATTATAAGCAGACTGCTACAAAGTACCGACGAGAGCGTGCCCGGGGGACGTCACTACTTTTGGGGAAAATGACACTGGGTAAAATAAAAAGAACTAACTAAGGGAATGGAATCTCAACATCTACCTTAAATACATTCAGAAAGAAGTTACTGTGTCGTCTTGTGCTGGTTTTTTTTACAACAGTCCGTTTTCAATCAGCCATGTCAGGAAAATGCGTCTCCTTCTCGTTTACAGCACAACGCACTAGTTGATATATTATTCCGTTACACCGAATGAATTAAATAAAGGTTTACCGGGACGTCTACTACTAAGGATACACTTGAGCCCAGAATTAATCACACTTTTGACAAAATAAATATTTATCTTCTGGCTGGATTGACACAAGAAAATTGGCTGAATGAAGTTTTGTCAAAAGATATTCATTTGAATGAATTAATCATGTTGTCCAAAATTATTCATACGTTCATCAATCCATTCTAGGTCAAAGAGAAGCAAAAGCTGACTTGGAAAATTCACACTTACATTCACAGCTGAACAATTTACAGTCTTCAGGAAATGTACCAAGTGTGTTCTTGGAATGTGAACCTCAGTATACCAAGAAGAAGAAGAAAAAAAAAAAAAAAAAAAACGTGTCTTGTGTTCCAATTGATTAAAATGATGTTGATTACAATCCATTTTAGAATGGCAAAAAAAAAAAGTGTTGTCAAAATATAAAGGACTGAAAACGCCATAAATATTAATATCACTAACGCAGCTGCTTAAAATCAATTTCTGCTGTATCGTGTCATTTCCAGGCAGAAGATACTCATTCAACAAATAACTTTGAATCCAAACAGGATATGAATCATTAGGCCTGTCTGATATTATTTACAGTGTCCATTTGGAACGGCGACTTTATAAGAAGCAGTGACGGGAACAATACAAATAGTTACAGCAGCTTCATACACCGAGTCGGCATGCTTTCATTAAATCTATATTCAGTTTTACAATTATTAAATTTGCAGTACAAATCAACTTAATTACTAAGCTAAACGGAATATTTTGCTGTATATTTGCCAGTTTATTAAAAGCGAACGTGGGGCCGATACTCGGATAGAAATAATAAACTTTTCAAAAATAATATCTATGTTCTATATGATCTCATTGGACGTTTTGAAGGGAAATCTAATTTAATTGATTGTATGTGCTGCTACATGAGGATGAACGGGTTATGGCACTCATCTACATGGATGCACTACTGTATCAATGAGATCATATAAAGTCGATTATGGAACAAAAAGAATATTCTATGCACCATTCAGTTTGTGGTGTGTCAGTCGGTCAAGTCATGCCACTGGGATGATTGTTTCAATTTTTCTACAGTATGCAAATTACAGCAGTGTAATAATAATCACTATTCACATTTTGCTAATGATGATTGATGGAATTGGTCATTTACAATTGGTATGGACTAAAGACTGAGTTTATCCAGTTAATTAATGAAATCTCAATGTTTTCAATCCATTACAGGCGCTATGTGTGTCGGTGCATCACCGTGACGACGGGACGGAACCAACTTGCTACAACTTCAGTTCATCTGCTCAAAGAATTTGTAAGTGGGATTTTCGTAACCGTGGTTTTGCATTTTGGTGAGCTGTCGTTCTTCTGGGGTCAGCATTGGGTCCACCTGTTGGAGAAGGATAAAAAAAAACTCAACCTTAGCGAAAGTCCACGCTGGACCAAGTTGCGCTCCTTGGGTCCTACCTCGACGATGCCGTGGCTGATGGTGCCGTAGGGCTTCCTGCGCACCAACAATAGACTAATGACCATCACCATGGCGATGGCCACAGCCACCACCAGCAAGCCCACCATGGCTCCGCGGTTAAATGTCTCCAAGGCGTCGGGTTGCTTTCCAAAGAAAGATGCAAAGTGATGACCACGTTTTGGGCAATTTGTTATGTTCATCGGGTCATTCTTACCAGTTCATCTCGCTCGATCTCATCGGGCTTGTAGACAACCTGTTTGAGGTCCACAGAAGTGTTGATCTACGAGGGAATTGTTAATTATTAACAATGACATCACAAAAATCGAATTAAAACGAGATGGGTTATCTTATGACTTAAAAAACACAATATTTCGCTTTAAAAATAGTAGTTGTATTTAAAAAAAGAATAAAAAAATCCTACCTTTTCCTCATACTCATACGTAGGAGCCTTCTCAGATGGGGCGTAGTCATATTCATCTCCTGCAAATGCAAAACGCATCATCACACTGGCTTCGATTCAGATCTTATGAAGCAAGGTGCAACTAAATTATCCATCCATCCATCCATCCATCCATCCATCCATCCATCCATCCATCCATCCATCCATCCATCCATCCATCCATCCATCCATCCATCCATCCATCCATTTTCCGAACAGATTATATTCGATGCGGCATTGATTACTCGTCTTCTCGTCTTAAGAAAAATAATTCTATAGGATAGATAGACATAGGATCAAAAGCTTAGTACAACCACACTGTTTACTAAACAGCCATTTTTAAAATAGCTGGACAGAAGCCAGATAGAAAATGAATCCTAGCTCACCTTTCTTATTCGATTGCAAGTCTGTAGCGACAAGGAGGAAAAACAATGTTAGAAAAATAAAGCAGACTAATGCGAAAGATGTAAAACGACGGAGTCCGTACCAACGCGTGGCGGATAAGGCCTGTTCTGGAATTCTCGCTCCTCTTCTTCCTCGTCATCCTTTTCTTCCTCGCTCTCGGCTGGCAGAAGCTCCTCGGTGGTGTGTGTTTCAGAGAAGGACGTGGTCATGAGCTCGCTGATGTCGACCCGCTCTGCCCGTACTAGTTCTTCTACAAGGAAAACATCAAAGAATTTTAATTTTAATGTAACCTGTTGAATTTTTTTTTTCAATACTCTTCCAGCATACGGATATCATCGTGGAGCTCCTCGGCCAAGATGGGATCCTTGTAGAGAAGTGCCAGACTCTGGTTCATCCTTTCCTCGATAACATGCAGATGTGTGTACACCTGGGAAAAAAAGGATTTTGCAAGGACCGGACCCAGATGAAAGCGTGAACTCAAGAAAGGTACAATAATATCCTTGTTGTCATGAAGTTTTTAAAAATATTTTCATTTTTTTGTGTTTAAATATGATCTATGAAAGCTTCTGCTTTATGGATTTTCCTGTTACTGAATTTAACACTTAATTAATTAATATTACTAAATTATGATTATTAGTAAGAAAACCTGATGTGCTTGACGCAAAAAAATAAGGGCAGATTTGGAATCACTGGGGGGAAAAAAAAAATCACCCAAAAATTTACTTGCATCACTGATAATAAAAAAAGAATAAAAAAAAATAGTAAAAAAAATGTTGACCTGTGTAACTAAAACTTGGAAGTCAACCATCGTCAGTGAATCAATTGTGTTGGACACTGCAGATTTTTCTTTTTAATCAAGTTGCTTCTGTAGTCAGCAAAATCTACCTTTGATCACAGCGTCAAGAAGATCACTAGCTCCTTTATCTTATTTTTTTAATCACTTTATTGAAGTGACACCAAAAGCCCGTACGGGCTTTTCCATAGTCAGCAGTAAATGAAAAAGCGTCACGCACCTGGAATTTCATCTGCTCAGCCTTCTGCGGGTCTACAGCCTCAATATGCTGGTAGTGCCTAAGCGTATGTCTGCGGTCCTTCTGCTCGGCCGCCATGTAGCGCTTGAGAGCCTGCAGCACTCGCTCGGGCTGCAAGAACGACAGAAATGTTTCAATGCGGCCATTTTGCGACGACTTTTCATTTTTCTACCTGTGGCTCGTCAGACTGGACTGCGGTCAGGTAGTTCTCCAGGGCCAGGCGGCGGTTGTTGTTGAGTATGGACTCCACTCTGGCCAGATGAGTTTCCACCAGCCTCTGCCTCTCGCCCGCCACTTGTTCCTCAAGCGTCTGCAGCACGGACTGGAAGTGCTGCAGATGGATGATAATGGAATAAAATGGCGGCCAAGAAAGCATCTCTACCATACCAACTGATTTAATGACCTCATTTAGGGCTTGCTGTTCTGACTTTGGCAGATTCTTTGACTCGTTGTCTGCTTCCGCCCACTCCTTCATGATCTAGCAAATGGAAAACTTTCAAGTCAGAAAACAGGTGCATCGACTATTTCCATTGAAACTACATAGGCATGGTTATAGACTTATGATATTGAGGGAAAAGCCTAAAATGATTCAGAGCCTGGTATATTATTATGATGATTGGGTGTTTTTTTTTTTTTTCCACTAAAAAAAACACTGTGTCAAACTCAAGGCCCGGGGGCCAGATACGGGCCACCACATCATTTTGTGTGGCCCGCGAAGACAAATATTGCATCGACTTTGTGTCATTACAAATTGTCTTGACTTTTTAAAAAAATGGAGATATTGCGAGCAATTATTACGAACATTCATCTTTTTAAACTATTTGAACAGTTTTTACTCATCTCCGATTTCAAAACTGGTGATTCATCAGTTTGTCGTGTAGCCTATACTGTAAATAATATAAGGCCTTGTCAGTCGTAATGGCTCTCCGAGGGAAACTGTGACTGCAATGCGGCCCGTGACAAAAATGTATTTGACACCCTTGCACCAAAAGCAAATAGGTGGTAAGAATGCATTTGTCGTGTGTCAAAGAAGAAGAATCCCATTGACTCGCAAAAATGAAAGCAGAACTTTATAATCATTTTTTTGGTTGCCCCCCCCCCGCCTTGTGAAATTTACCTCATTGATGCGCTTCATTCGCCGTTCCTCCAGGTCTGTTTTGGCACGCTGGAAGTTGGCATGCTCCGTGTCATCCACCGGCTTCTCGAAATAAACATCAACGCCATCTGTGGGTCGAGTGGTTGTCACTGCGATTGGGGGGGACAGGAAATGGAGGTAATTGTTTTTACTTTGCATGACTTTTAAAGTTTTATATGACAGTGCAACAGGAAAATATTTTCCACCCACATTTTATTTAACAGCCTTATTCCAAAATGGACTGATTTTTTTTTTCTCCAGAATGTGACACAAATCACCTCATGATTAAAATGTTGTTTTTTTTTACTGTATTGAGGCAACCTTGGTATCAATTGCAGTCACATTTTTTTTATTTTTTTTTTATAGCACACCTATCTCTGGTCAGATTTCAGAGAGGCTGCCATGAACCTTTTATGAAAAACTAACCATACAGCCCTGATTGGTGAAATTTCTAAACTATTGTGTGTTCCCAAATACCACCAAGCAAAACAATGTAAAGTGGAGACAAAGTGAAGCACAAAATCAGCCCAATAATAATGACATCAGTCATTGTTGTTCTTTAAAGAGGGAATGAGTAAGTACCGCTGTCTCCTTTCATCAGAGGTGGCGACGTTGTGGCTTTGTAGTTTTTGTCATAGTAGGACGAATCCAGATAATCCGACGTCTGGTAGGGGCCCGAGTCGATGGGATATTCGTACTTCTCTGGGTTTCTCACTGCAATGGGCTCCTCCTCATCCTCCTCCTCCACCGGCTCTTCATCTACCTCATCCTCTTCTTCCTCATCCACCTCCTCTTCATCTTCCTCCACCCCCTCGTCATCTTCATCCTCCATGTCGGTCTCGTACATGTCGGTGTCGGGGGAGGGGCTCGGAGTGGGTTCGATCACTTTGGCACTGTAGGAATAAAATACGGCGATCATACGTTCCGTCTATACGTAACCAAGTTGAGTCTGTCGGTGGCGTCTTACACAGGATTAAGTATTCCGTGATTCTGCGAGATCTGGTGGCCAGCGAGGAGTTCTCTTTCCTCCAATTCGGCCTTACCGCTGGTGCTGCTTCGACCCGGGCAGCATACGTACTCCACCCCGCGGAAATTTTCTCCGCACGGCAAAAGCATTCCGTAACTGTGAAGCTCCAGATTGTCTACGATGCAGGCCTTAAGAAGAAAAGCGGTTGTCCTCAATGCTTTACCCACACATATTATGAAAACATCGCGAGCTGCCGTGTAAAGTATCACACCTCTTTCGCAATGTTGTGCCAGTACACGTAACTCTCACATGCATCCATCTTCTCCTGGTGGAGGAAACGGCATCGGTCTGGAACCAGCAGGGCTTCGCTTACATACTCACCTTCTGTACCAACACGTAAATACACAAAGCGGGGGTAGTGTGAGAATCATCCATGCTATAGTCCTGGTTTGGATTCACGAGAGTCAAAACTGTTACCCAGGCTTCGTTTGAATATATTTTCTCTTTCTCTCGCTCTCAAAGTAATCAAAGACTCGACTATTGAATGCCTCAAAATGATTAAACCATCTCAAGATGCTCTCCAAGTGAAGGAGCAGTGGCTGTAATCCAATGAACAGACGTAACCATGGGCACTGATCAGAAACGTCATCTCTTGTCCTTTCAGTCACGACAAAGTTTATGATCATAAAAATTAATCCCAGACAAATCCACATTTCATCATATCCTTGATGTCTTTCAAATTTTGCATGGCAAAATTTTATAGTCCTATCGAGTGCAAAACAAACATTGTGCTATTTACGCCATATCTTAATTAAGATCAGTGACTATTTCCTTTTAAGCTTGTTCATGTATTAGCTAAATTCTCTGTGCATTGTGCAACAAAAAAAATAGAAAAAAAACAGTGTCAACCTAAATGCAGTGGCGGAGCTAAGAGGGGACACTGCCCCCTACTGAAATATGCCCCCCCCCCCTCAAATGCTAGACCAGATAATAGACCTTTTTGTATTTTCCATTTTATCTGGGAATTTCTTTCCACATTTCCACCTATTCCCAGAAGGATACAATACATTTTTGGGGTTTGTAAAAAAAAAAAAGTCTTTTTCTCGTTTCTCCTTACAACAATACAAATCCGCATTTCTATCCCATTCGTCAGTTTGGTTCTTACCTAGGCAGCGATAGGGCACCACTATGAAGGGGCGTGCCTGGCAGTGGCTCCATCCTTTCTTACACCAGTAAGGGATGTTCACAGGACTTTTTGCCTCCTCTACGTGGGAGATGGAAAGCGCTGGGTACATCTAGTCGTGCGGGTCCATGCAAAGATGGAAGAGAGATGGATGGATGGGCATAGCAGAGGGAATGAAGAGAAGAGGAGAGGACATTTGGTCAGAGGACAGGTTCAAGGATTTTGGTGGGGTACAGGGAAAAGACTTTATAAGGGAAAGACTCATGCACCTTTATCACACGTGCAAGTACCATCTTGTTACTTACTGTCTTTCTAATTTGTCAATGACTTGAATAACTGGCAAAAAATACGACTTTAAAAAAAAGAGGCGCCTCCTGAGATTTATTGAGCAGATGTCAACAAATGTAGAACACATTATGAGTCATTTAATAAAAACACTGCTGCTTTGGTTCTACGTATGCATATTGGGGCCACTAGATGGCGCTTGGTTGCCCTTTCCTCTAAAATACATGCAGTGCCGAAGCTAATTTTGTGATTGTCATATAATGAGGACACAAATCAGGAAAAAAGAGAAGAATGGAATATTTAAAAATAATAACTATGTGATGAGTTAATTTTTAATTATATATTAAATGTAAATTCATTTATAAATAAATTATGTTGAATATTATAATAAAATATAATATTTTATAGTCCCCAAATTTCCCTGGAATACAGTATTGGCCAAAAATGTCCCTGTCACTCTTTTTTTCCCTCAAACCTACCTCCTGACAGTAGGAGAGAATTTCACTGGGATCTTTGAAGCAGTCCTTGCGGCCTTGAGGATCCGGCTCCCACTGGCCCGTCTGCGGGTTCATGTGCAGGAGCTGACGGCCACAGAACATTGCAATCTGCGGTTCTGCCACCTGGGGGCTGGGACCGTTCACCTCGCTCATAGACAGGGCCTGGAGGAGAAGAGGAGGGAGACAAAGAAAATGAGGACGAGTCGATACAAACCCAGTGACAGATAATAGTGAAGCTGATCTAGGGGCAAGTGGGCCTCACGGATAATTGGTAGATGCACTCTAGCAATAAACCCGGCGCTCAGGCACTGACCGGGGGGGGGTGGGTGAGATATCAAAACAGGAAAGTTAAACTAATGCACCGGGGAATCGAGCTTTAAAAGGATATTGACAGAACTCAAAGTCACGGAAGATCTATTGATAGCTCAGTTTAAAAAAAGCAACCAATAAGAAGCTCGGTTCATTGCCGCATTTGCCGGGAGCACGGAGAGTTCAGGCGTGCAGGATGTAAATATATGCAATCTAATAAACATTCTGTCTAAAATATAACTTCTTATGAGCGCACGCCTCTCCTCTCTGACGGCAACCTTCTTGAATGTTGTTATTGATCGTGGAATATGTTGCCTCCACCCTGGGAGGACCCCCGGGGACCTCGCAGGGAGGAACAAACGGGCGCTCGAGCTGGGAGTCAGGTGTTAAATCTTACTCATTGACCCATGAGTCACTTCACTACATTAACAACACAGTGCACACCAGCACAAAGGAGTCCAAATGAATTCACAGTCACGTGCAGTGTGGCACCAAGAACAATAGCACAGCTTCACGGAGGCCACACCAATCCAAATGAAGATGCTTTACCAGTGCAGAACATGATGAACATTAAGTCCAATTTTGCAAAATCATCTGAGAAAAAAAATAAATAAATAAAAAAGGTCCTTTGTATAGCGGCAATCTTTTCATGTCTGCAGACGGACTTGGGAGATAGAGCAAAAGATGACAGGGAGGCTGGAAGCAGCGCTGAGCCAATTAGAAGAGAGTTGCCCGGAGGAAGAAAGTGAGAAAAAAAAAAAAAAAGAGATGAGAGTGATGCCTGATCAAAGAAAACCCAGCTTGGGCCGGCTTGCAGCTCAACTGTTTGAAGTTCTCATTAAAATTCACAGTGATCATTTTACATTACTGTATAGGGTAAATAAATTACATATGAACAAATAGTTTTCAGGTGTCCCAGTACAAGGTCAATTTTGAACAGAGGAAGCCCCCCGATTGGTTATATAATTGCTCGAAACTTCAAATTAAAAATGACGTTTTTATTTTAAACGTGTGTTGGAAAAATTGGCTGTGCTTAAAGCAAGAAGAGAAAAAGCCACTTTGTGTCTCCCGCTGTGGATACTATTGCTTTGTCATGTGGGCTTTCCAAACAATCTTGCCTTTTAAAATAACAACTCTACTGCCAATGGAAAAAAAAAAAAAAGCTTCTTGGATCTTAGCCCTTGCTTCTATCTTCATCTTGGCAGGCGACTTCTCTCACGCCGGCTCCCTTGCAAGTAGCTGCTCATCCAAATTAGAAAGTGAAATAAGTGCTTGTTTGACTTTTATTGACGGTGTTGTATGCCTTCATTGCTTAAGGAATCCATTTGCTGAGCTTGCTGTCCTGTGAAGCTGCTGAGCTGACGTCTGAGCAAGTATCTCTGTTTGACGTGGGCAAGGTCAGTACTTCCGGATATTTGAGAAGATAACCGCCCCCCTCAAGGTCCAACCTCTCTCATTTTGCTTGTGCACTCGCCGAAAATCAATGCAGAATGACTGCAACTGAATCACCCCCCCCCTCCCCCCTCCAATCAATAGAAGTCCATAAGGAGCACGAGACTCCCGACGTCCATGACAGCAAGGCTGCACTCCAACCTGATGTAAGATCAGATTAGATGTCCCTGTTAAGTAAGAACCTCTTTTAAAATGCTCACTTTTGTTTATTCCCCCCCTCCACAGCTTGTCCCCAAAAGCCTCCTGCTGGTTGGTGACCCAGTTCAAAATCACACGCATCTCCAAATGCTGGTAAGCAAGAACCACGCAGCAAACATCACACGTAGCAATGACGTAGTAGCTGACTCCATTTGGCTTCATTTGCATAATTGCCAATATTATTAAGAAACAAATATTAGTATCACCATCATTAGTATCACCATCCGGGATGAAAACAAACGGAAATATGATCAGACTTGTCCTGTGACTATCCCAAAAACCTTAGTTAAGCCAGTTGGGTCCATCCATATCATCTGGTGGTGCTGCTGAGAGTGAATTGCGCCAGCGGGCCGACACAAGAGTGCTGCATCATTAATAAAGCAATGCTGATAGAAAAGCGGAGACGTGCATTGACTTTCTGCCTCGATTTTTGCTGTGCTCGGGTTCTTCCTTTGCTCTCGTGATTTTTCCTTTCTACCGAGAGCTGTGCGTGTGTTACGACTTCTCCATGGCAGGAAGCGTTGCTAACAAACAAAATGTTCCCACAGGAACAATAAGGCACTCAACCACAAAAGTTGCACTACAAATATGTGGCTATGTTTAGGTTTAATTAGAAGCTGCACTTAAAACCCGAGTTGGAAGAACAATAACATTCTTCCAGCAAACCGACACTCGGACATGTTTGAGTTCAAGCCCGAGCAGTAGATTTTTTTTTTTTTCCTCGGGCATCATTCCCCCCCTCTCGCTCAAATTAAATTTGCAGCACCTGTTCCATCCTTCTGTTGCACCATGACTTCATCCTCTTTAATGATGCAATCTCTCGGCGCTGGCAGGCAAGCCGGGGCAGGAGAGGCGTAGCGGAAAAGCCCACCTATCATTTGTCACCTATTACAATCTGCTTCCTTCCTTCCACCATTCCATAAATGCACCATGCCATTGTCTTGCTAAATCCGACACATGCTTTAGTGTTACAGAAACAAAGATAAGAACCAAACAATCTATTTTTCAGAAAAATCCCCCTCCATTGCAGAGGTTCCATTTTGGTTCAAATGCTGATGGATGGATGGATGGATGGATGGATGGATGGATGGATGGATGGATGGATGGATGGATGGATGGATGGATGGGTGGATGGATGGATGGATGGATGGGTGGGTGGATGGATGGATGATTAAACTGTGCATGTATGAAACGTGCATTCATGTCTTTGTGCTCACAGACAGCTTGATTGGTGGTTGTGCCTAATCTCAAAACGCCCCCTTCCATATTTCTTTATATCCCCCCTCCCTGCCATTATGAGCGAACAGTCCGTATTTAATATCGCTCCATCCTTACAGCTTTGACACAATACGTGACACGCCGCTGCTTCCACCTCGACAACGCCCCACCTCGATCCCGCTTCCTCGGACATTGCTAAATGACCCGAGAGATTTGTGAGCTTTCATCACTGTAATCATGTTAGTTAATTATTCATAGACTCCATCAGACGTCTTCCTGGTGCGGTATGCATTTACCAGAGAGAGGTAACATTAGTCTAAGGGCCTCTCATTGAGCAGGAGGGGGACAAAGGAGGAAGGAGCTCTGCACATTCAAACTCATTATTATCCATCTCTGACTGAAGACTAATTGAATACATTCATTTTCTATTCAGAGGAGAGTGAACGGAACATTACGCATTGTGTTCCACCTTTTGTACACTTGCATAATCCCACGGCAATTGATCAAAAAAACGGTCCAAAATTCGAGTCGAGTATAACCTCCAAAGTCAAACTCAATCCGTTCCAACTGACACCTCCCATATCCAATTATACACCGGTGTCAAACTCGAGGCCCGGGGGCCAGATACGACCCGCCACATCGTTTTATGTGGCCCGCGGAAACAAATTGTGCGTCAAATTCAAGTGTCTTCACTTTTTAAAAATCTTTTCTTTAAAATATCGGAACAGTTTTGACTAGTCTGATTTGAAAACGATGGTTTATACTGTATATCATATGAAAAAAATGGAGTTTGACACTACATACGGCAAGTTAATGCGCTTCACACAAACAGACACAAAAAGGGAAAGAACTTCCACGTTGGGCGTATAGCGACATGCTAACTTCCAGTCGGCATGGAAACGCATAGCGACAACATGAGAAAACGTGTTAAAACTTACAGGCGAGTTGACGCCGCTGTGCACGGCGGTACACCGCAGTGTTGGCTGGACTATACCTATTGCATAACCCTTCATGATCATGCATTTGACGACAGAGATTATTTTTCCGTCAGATGGCGTCCCAGTAGCTTGTAACATACTGACGGTGTCATGCCACCAGAAATACTTCACGCCTTTGCCATGCATAAGGTCCGTTCCCGTTCTTTGTCCATCATCATCATCATCAGCAAACAATTCTTTCAGCATAGCTTTGAAGTTTCCACTGTACATTATTTGATGAATGCAATGCCAAGCTTTTTAGCATTTAGAGGCAAAATATGTACCGCCATGATAGCTTTGTCTAAATCCAGCCTCATCAGGCCAGATTACAACAGTCCAGCTTCCAGCTGAGCCCGGTGGGAGCAGATGGCCCCATAATCGCTAAAGGTTCATGGCGGTTCTCAAACAGCAACCAAAACGGGCTCCTGATATTTATTTGCAAAATAGGGCCGGGAATCCCACGATATAATTTTGTAACACAGCAGTTTTGAAATGTCAAATATGTGTCGATTGTTACACGTCCGATGTCATTACTGCGCCAACTCTTCATTTAATGTGAGTCATTTGATGAAATGCCCATCATATGGATGAGGCTACGTTTTTACACGGAGCTGCTCTCATCAGAAGTGACAAATCCTTCCCGTGGTACTACTTTGCAAATAGCGAGAGTAATAAGGGATGAATTCCCCACATGATCGTGCGAGATAAGAGAATTGACTGATGAATGATGGGAGCTCACTTGATGCCCAAGGGGGCTGAGACTTCACTTTGCAGAGATGACACTCCCATGATTCATGATTAGAAAAAAGAAAAAAAATCATGTTCTCGCATGCCCTCTCTTTAACCTTATCTTCTGCTAATACGCTCTACAAATTTGTCATCTATTATATTATCAAGTCAGATCAACGCAGAAAAAAAAAAAATCTTCATTTTCGATCCATTTGTGAGTAATATTCAAGTGATCCATGTGATGCCTCCTGTTCCACCCACGTTTCAAAAAGTGAGTCTCATGCAGCCATGACGCCGCCGAGCATAACGCAGACATTTTTGAACAAATCACGGCCGCCTGTCGAGAGCGTGGGAGGCAAAACGCTGCATGATAACATGTCATAAAGCAAAAACCAGAAAATGCTTATGAATTTAGCTAGACAAAAAATGATTTTGCCTTGTATTGCTTTTCTCGTCGATTTTATCCTGTGCAATTACATAACCAACGCCGCTAAAGCTCCATCCCAGTTAAGCAAGACAACATGGGAGTGCCAACATGTTAATGCTGAACGCTGAGAGCCCGCAGATGTGATTTCAAGCTGAAGCGCTACCTCGGGGGGATTGAAAGAATCAAAGGCTTAGCAGAGATTTCACTGCTGCAGGTCGGCTGAAATTTTCTACAGGCAGATTGGAATGTATACAATGCAAACGACCAACCAACCATCTTTTGTCACTGTTCAGCCATAAATGCAAAGAATATTGGCTCAAATGTTTGCATTTCTATTATCAGAAATAAAATAATAGAAAAATATATATGAATAAAATAAAAATTAAATAATATAATAAATAAATATATAAATATTATATTATATATATATATATGATCATGCTTTGTTTGTATGCAGTGCATAATAGCATGTAAGTAGATTAAAAGGAATAAGTCATCTTATTTCTTTTAATGGCCTCCTGAACAAATTGCTGTTTACGGAAATTAAATAAAAGGCCCGATAAGGATTTAAAGCCTTTCCACTAAAAGCCTTGACATGCATATGGTCAGCTATTAAAGCGACAGCCCCTAGTTTATTTTTATACATATATTATGTGGCATATATACATATGTCAGAGTATAATAACCTGCCTAGGGAGAACGGGTGCAGCAAAGGGGGGGGGGGGGGGGGGAGAGGAGGGGGGTTGAAACATTCATATATCTTTCTCCTTTCGTCTCATATTTATGCATGCTTTCAATTGCAATCTCATCATGCCACTCCCGTGGGAGTCAGTCTGCGAGATGCATTTTATGGAAATGAAGCTTTCACTTTATAAATGGGATACAGTGCATTCTGCGATAGGCTCATAAAGAGAAAAAAAAAAGGGGAGGGGGGGGGAATCTGGTGGATGTCCCCAGTGCTATTATGATATTGTCACAACCCAATAACAATGTTATCATTTAGAGGTAAAAGCAAAGAGTGACAATATTAATTTGATACAATTGTGTGGCACAAAAAAAATCATCAAATGATTGTTTCGTGTTGTCAGTCATTTTTCATTTCAGTGTGTAAGTGTCAGTCTTGACTGGGCTGCATGTATGTTTACAAGGGGGGGAGGGGTCGAGCTGAAGAGCAACTTGATGCGGCGCTCACGTTTCACATTAGCCCCCCCCCCCACTCACTTGCCCATGAACGCCCGTCTCATTTTTAGCCCTCTACTTCATGTTCCTCAGCATCACTTGGCCACTGAGGTTGGTTTCCATGGTAACACCACCCACAGGAGCAGGCTACCTTCCCTGTTACCGTAGCAACTGGTTCCCTACAGACTTTCCTGCATGTCACTCAGTCTCCCTCTCGCTTTCTCTCTCTTGCACGTAAACAGTCCTTCCTCCTGTTTTGTTTCACCACAGAGTCGACATATGTTATTTGACTGGACGTTCTCGCCTCAGTAGGTCAATGATCACCCACCTAATGGTTGATTGTGCGTTGCGCCTCCCTGCCCGCTGCTTGTTTACATGCCTTTTAAATGACTCATTCTTTGCTAGGCCATATTAAAATGAAACATCAATAATATCGCAACTACTAATAACGACGTGATGCTATATCATTTTGTCCATTTCCCGATTGGCTGAAGGTGATCTACGAGGCCGGTGCACCCAGGATTCATTTGCTGAGTTAAAAAAAAAAAAAGAAAAAAGTCTTGACTCGACTGTGTGAATAGTTGCCACATAATTAAAAGTGGACCACAAGGTTTATCTACCCGAAAAAGGCAAGACTATTTCTTTTTTCCTTGCTTGCCCAAGGGGATTCGTGGCCTGGCTCCATTTTGGTGGTTTTGAACCGCTGATGTGGAGAAAAAGTTCAAAATGTAAACTTTGTACACAAAGTTCCATCTGTGCAAAGTGAAATGAAAAATATGCCGGGTCAACTGCCTGAAGCTCGGTCTCACCGGCCACAGAGTCAATTACTGTGGGAACATTGGGTCTTGAGAAAGAGGAAGGCAGACCTCCATCTCTGTGAAAATGTGAAATTCTCATTCGTTCATCCAAAAGCACTTCTCACAAGGAATTGCTTTCCATATTCTGAAAGAGACTTAAAATGTCTGACAAGGAGGCTTTTGTTTACCATAATAGTCATCTAGCATATCAAATTGAACTGATGTGGGAAACGCGGCAGCACACTAAAATGCTGACAATCCAGATTTGGATGAACACCAGAATTTGGGATTTGGGTCAGGATGTTAATTCATTGGGTCGTGCCACAACAACAGCATGATTTTTTTTTTTTTTTTTTCCCCAACATCTGCACATAACTTTTGAAGTTATCCTGAGGTTGGGAGCTTTGTATACTACAAATATACCAACTCTTCAGTTGATTGAGTTGAAAAAACAGAGGTCACAGTTTGAATGATTAAATAAATAAAATAAAAAAAATAATAAAATAAATATGATCAAAGATAGCATGTCACATTTAAAGGAGGGGTAACGAGGACCTTTGGGGCAAAGGGGGACTGAAGGTGAGAGCCAGACTATGGGATTTTCTGCTGTTGGGGGAGGGGGGGGCAGGAGGCAGACCGAGTAGGAACGAGCATGGAGTGAGAGGACTCGGCAAAAAGAGTGCGTGACGAGCAGGAGCTCAGTCTTCTCCACGGCCTTCAATAATTGATGCGGCCTCTCCTGTGGCCCCATCGTTCTAAAGCAGTCGCTAAGGTGTACGCTATGCAGAGATGCAGAGAAAACAACACTTTTCTCAACAACCACAACAATATTCCCCAAAACCCTGCAGTAAAGAATATACCATTTTTCTTTTATTCAAGCCCCGTCCCCCTCCCCTCATCTCATTTCATAGCCACCGCTGAATACATGCTCATGACAAAGATGGATGTCTTTGCTCTCCCAGCTGCTGGATCTCAAATAGGGCTGGTTTCCATTAACATGCACTCCACCCTGCAGCCCACATAACATTCAACTATTCTCTCTCTCCATCTCGCAAATCCTCCACAGCACCAGAGCAAAAGCCTTTTCTCACCAGTCAGCCCCCCCCCCCCTCTTTTTTTTCTTTCTTTACATGGAGGACAAGTGTTATCACAGAACTGCAGATGTTTTCAAAGGGCCCTCCTTTAAAACCTTCAGCTGGCAGCTGCAGGACCAAACATCTCGCTTTGCCCTTGAATTGAACTGAAACCCAGAGGAAGCTATGCGGGGGTGTGAAGACTTTGCGTGCCGCCGATATCTTTGCCCTGCGAGACTCCAGAGCCAGATGAGATTAGGAATGGCTGGCCTCGTATCGCGCGCAGACAAACATCTCAAAACCAGATTTGAAAGGATACATGAGTATCAAATCTTCTGCCTTTACAAAGCCAATAATAACTCAGTCACATAGATATTTATCAAGCGCCGCCATCTTCAATTAGCAAAGCGCAGTCCCGGGTCCGGGCCGCGTCAAGGTCTAATGCGGAGCCAAGGTTAATTGCCGTGAAATCAAGATTAACCATTGCATGTTTCCTGTCACATGCTATTTTCTTTCCTCTCCAAGTCTGCAGTCACAGATCTGTTTGGACCATGTGACCAAAATAAGCCAATCAAATTGTTTGTTTGCCAGAAGAACCTTAACCCGAGAGCCTTGCTACATCCTGGGTAATTGCCAGCATCACAAGAAACAAATATTTCAAATACAGCCAGAGCGAGGAGATAGCAACATGGCTTATGTGCTGCAAAATAACAAAATAATTATTTCCTGTATTTCAGTGCCACTGCGTGTTTACAATGACCCTGCACGTTTAAGCCATTTGTGTGCATGTGTATCTCCAAAAGCTTAAGGAGGGGGGGGGGGGGGGGGGATATGCAGAAGAGGAGGTAAGATATAAAATGCCCACTGGCACTCGGATATAGTTGAGAGTAGCAAGCACACAGGAATCCATTAGTGAAACCTGATTATCTCTTAGCTCCAAAATTAATTAAGTGAAGGGGCGGGGTCGTGTGTCTGTTTGTGTGTGAGACAGCGTAAGAGAAAAATCTGCTTTTTGTCTTCTTTTCTTGGCCCAAATCCTTGCATTGAAAGGCAGATGCTTGTATTCCCGAGTAAAGCCCGACATTTTCTGCTCGTGCCGATGAAGGATGGAGGCGGTGGGGGATGTTTGCTGATTTTATGACTCACTCATTTTTATTTCATTTCTTCTCGTCTCTCTTCGGCACATCGCGCTTCTGTTTCAACTTGACTTGTAAAACTATAAAATTGGTTTTGTTTTGGAGGAATGGCGTGTCCTCATTAGGGTTGGTGTCTAGTCACACTCACATTCGCACTAATTAACAAGTCGCAGGCTAACGTGCATGTTTAGGGAAAACTCGTGCAAAATGGCAAAGTCACAACTGTGACTCAAACATACTAACCACAATTGTGAATCGTACATCAATCCAGTAAATGCATGTTAACACTGTCTGCTTCACACTCAACAGCAATACCAGTAAAAAAAAATTCTGAATAAGAATAGCTTTTTATTATCTCTGCCAAATGCCAAAGCTGTTACACACGGAATGCTAAATTCAACATCTATCCTCCCATTACTGAACTACTCCAAAACTAGCACCCAAATGATCATATTTAAAGCATCGACTTTTTTCAAGCGTATGTTTATTCGTCAGCACAATTAAGGTTGACATCCATCTACTCCCATCCATTTTCTATGCAGCTCGTCCTCATGAGGGTCACGGAAAAGCTGGAGCCTATCCCTGAGCTGGACGCCACTGACACACAAATTACCCAATTTCTATTCAATTATGGCAAACTTTGTCGTGGGTCTCTACTATAAAAATGTGGTTAAAATTTTTATTTTCTAACCTGCATTGGGGACAAGTGACCAAGTGCCACCATACAGTAAAATACAGTAGTATAGTAGATCTAAGTGTTCATGAAAATAATATTGCTCGTCTTTCACATTAACGCTAAATATAGGAACAATTATTAATCTTTCTAGTGGTGTTAAAAAACCCTTTAACTCCACATTTTGAAAATCATCGTTCAAAATCCACGTCATAGCAAAAGAAGACAAAACAAATCATTCCTGCTTCATTGACCCCGTGCAGAGGCCGCCATTGACACCTTTCCCTTCCCTGCTAATGTTGAACTAGACTGTTCTCCCACAAGTTCACAAGCAGCCCGTGAAGGTGATAATATTTGTCGTCTTCTCAGGGAAGACCTTTCCTGTCACGATGAGCGCCACTCACAGCTAAACGAAGCCATAACGTAACATTATTTATATGACAAGCGAGCCACAGTGCGTCTTAAAAAAAAAAAAAGTACTTCGTTGAGGGACTCTACCAATAAACGTTAGGAGTTATTTCTCAACGCAGTGGAGTCATAAATTAAAAATCCGCGCCACAAAAAGGGAGGATTGCAGCAAATTTGCCCCATTCACACATCCCAGACGCACGCTGAGTAAATCAAGGCAAGCTGACACTTCTATTACGACTAATACGCGGGGTAATCCAGCTAGCCGACCCTCTCGCCGTGTAATCTTTGCTATATAAACCTTCATGGGCAGGTCTGCGTATGTGTGCTCCTCCTCATCCTCCCCAACGTTACAGTAATCCCGCTAAGGCTCTTACACATGTGAAATTATTTAAGTATGAAAAGGAATCACGTCACCCCGCTGTTACAAACTCACTAAGGGGGAAGATGGCTAATAAATAAACAAATCCTTTGCAAAAAGGGAGCAAGAGGGAGGGGGGGGATGCTGATTTTAGTCACTCTTCATTTTGGGCATGAGAAAGAACATTTGACATCAGCATCATCTCAAGCGGGGGACATCGTGACTCAACCAACGTCACCGTCACCTCTTGACAAATACACACACGCTCAGAATGAACAAACAAAAAAAAAGCAAATAGAAGTTCTTTTACAAAGGAGATGATGGTAATGAATTATAATGATAAAACAAGTCGTAATTCTTAATCGATCATCTTGAATCAAATGATCAACTCTTAAATTTAGTAGCTGAACAAATTTATGCTCCCCCTGGCCTCATTGAAATCTAATAAAAGCTGTGTTAAAAAGATAAATGCACTATTCTGTCTAATCGGCATTTATTTAACGTTATGTTTATTATAGTATGTATAAGTTTAGTGATACTAAAAAGGTTTTTCTTATATTCCATCCATGTGTGCATTCTCATCAAAATGTAAATGGAAGAATTTTAAAAAATTGTGAATAGGTGCTTGCCCCCATACTAACTCTAATCCATAAAAACATTCAATCCTTGTGGGAGGTAATAAAGGTACAGTGCATACAGCTTTGGGCCTGCTACGTGGAGATGAGATGGGAGAAAAAGGTCGAGGTAGCCCATTGATCTGCAGTTCTCCACTTCATCCATCTTCTCTATACATACTTAGTGATGAAGACAGATTTCCCACAGATTGACCCCGGGCTTTCTTATTTTAACTCTACACAGCATAACGTGCATTCATTCAAATGCATCTTGATACGAAGCAGGGAAACCTTGTCATATTTCTTGTACTACAACCTTCAAATGTCTTTTCACTGTCACCACAGTGATTGAATATGCATGGCCATTTCAAGGGCCGAGGAGGTGCAGCCATCCTTTCCAGATGAAAAGCTTGTGTCTTCCTTGTGACAGGAGCAGATGGAGAGACAAGGAGAAGCTGTTTGATGTCCATCCTCCCACCATCTTCCATATCAGATGCAAGGCCGCCTTGTGCTTGACGCAGCCAGCCAAATAGTCACAAGACAAACGTTTCTTCTTTGTTTAATTCTAATCTTCTATCTATAGCGTGTGATAAAATTTACACTTTGGATTTTTGCACCGTCACAGTTTTGTGTAGATGTGTTGTGTCATCATCACTCGGGGAGCTGCAGGATGCGTGGACTCATTAAATCTCGGCATGAGTGTCACAAACAGTGAAGTGCGTTGGAGTAGTAAAACCATATTAAACGCTGCAATCATGTGCGTAGTTTAAAAAAAAAAAAAAAAAAGGGAAAGAAACGACAAACGTATTTGCACCATAGTCTTACCTCGACGTTTCCTTTTGCGTACAAAGACAGCACGGCCAGCAAAATTGGAATTGAGGATTGTCCCATTTTGTTGTCCTCCCTTTGCTGTTGTTTTCAGTCGACCGAGTAACTACAGTAAAACGAGTGAGTCCAACATAAGATCAGCCGATATGATGCTCCTGAGACACCTCCTGCGTCTCCGCGTCCAGTCGCAGTGTGGCTGGATGAGGATCATCCGCGACTCGCAGAACCAAGCCCTCTTTCTGCGGCTATTTATTACAGGCTTGAGCAGAAGGGGAACATTCCGCTTGGTAAAGGGCGTCATCTAGTGGTCATATATTGACACTGCATTAGAAATACAATCGGGTTCAACTGTAGGAGAAAAAATATAAATATGAACGTTATGATGACCGGAGAAAAATATTTCATTATTTGCACAATATATATTGGTGCTAATATATGTGTATTTGTGTGGATGGGGAAATCTGACTGCCGTTATTTTAGTGGACTTAGTAGAAAGGAACGGTGTGAGTTTAGTCCGTCTCCAGGAGCTGTTAGACGAATGCCACATCCAACATGGCACTTGGCTGACGTATCAGAGCCAGCCGGAACACCAGGTGCGTCAGTGAGCGTCGACAGGTATTTGTGGGCGTGGCGTGTGAAATAGGTGTGGAGGGAAGAGGTTTTTTTAAGCGTTTCCAACCTGTGTCCACACAGGAAGTTGTTGTCAGATTTCATTTACCTGGGACAAAACTTAATTCGTTCCCCGCATTTTTGCTTTTTAACAGCACAAACGTTGATCTTTTACTTATAACTCAAGGGTGTTGCAGAGGATCAAGGAGGTTCGTATCTTTTTGGTTTGGAGCGTCGTTGAGGATGTATGCCGCCAGATACGAAGTGAGTGAACGCACCGAAACTGATTATTTGTTAATTTATTTATGTACTTATTTTCTAACTTACTTACTTGTTAAATTTGTACTTACCTTTTTAAAATGATTTATGTGCGCACAATATTACCAAACGAATCCATTCTCCCACCGAAAAATGGAAATGCCAATATATATAGGCTGCAACTCGAGTTATTGTTAATATGGTCAAGGAGTGGTGTCACTCAAACGGTAATGATTATTGATTAACCATTGCCTAAATTAATGAATGAATGAATTAATGATCAGAACATAGAAAAAACACTTGACTTGAATTGGACGTTCAGTTTTTCCCAATGAGTCACACTTGTCATCCCGAAACTCTCCACTTAAAAAAAAAAAAAAAAAAAAAAAAAAAAAAAAAGCTGATGATGATTATTTGACGCTGTTCATCAATTAAGCCATCTTATATTTACTATTGCTCTAAACACCGGTATTTGGACCCCTTTACAAAGGCACAATATTTGATCCCAGGTTACTATTCTATTTTACTCTTTCATAACAATATTTCTCAGGACCATCATCATTAATTTAAATGCACATTTGTTTTTACCTTATGTCGCAAATTTGAGGACATCTTAATGATTCACCAGTCCACTACTTCAAGAAATCTGCACTCAACCAATACATGCTCGGATTACTGTTTGCTTTTGTTTAGTATGGTCAGCAGAGTATGACATCATTCTTAACCAGCAGAAATGACAGCTGGCCAAAGGTGAAGCTTTCCTGCCAAACATTCATTAATGGTTACATAGTGCTGCTCACATTCAGCACCTCTTCAGGAAAATCGACATAGTTTTGCATAACCCCTTTTCAAACATGCATATTTTAGCATTTAAATGTATTCTTTTAGTCTCAATTGTTACCTGAAAGTTTCTCTCTACTAAGACAACCAGCTTTTGAGATGGTCTATATGACATAAGTAGACCACCAGGCATGTTCTCACTTGACCTCACTCATTGCATCTATTGTAAACCAAGCACATAATAAAGTAGAAAACGTAAGTAGGAGAGTTACCAAGTCAAATATTGAGCTGTTTACTAATGTGCTTGCAAGCCACCTCATCAGGCTCACCTAATGAGATCCAAAACAGCAGCTTAATCAGTGTTACCATTGCAAGAGACAATAATGCTCACTTTCAAATGTTAATATCAGATCTTAATGTCTAATCTTTTACTTGATTCCAAGCCGACATGAATTTGCAGACACGTGTTTACCGGAATATACTATGTACAACTATAATTTTCCAGAGCGAATTGCTTGGTGGCTGATTCTTTGCAGTGAAGCATTTCATATATCAATTATCATCATTATCATATATAATTTTTTTATCATTATAGACCCTCTCAAATATTAACCTACTGTAACTATTCCTATTTGTTTTTGGACTCTGAAAATAGAAACGTAAAATAAAATATAAATAAAATACCTCAAGTCATAAAATCCAGCTCTACGCTAATGAGGATGCAGTAAGCAGTACAGAAAATTGATAGGTGGATGGATGAGTGGGTGGATGAATGGATGAGTGGGTGGATGAATGGATGAGTAGGTGGATGAATGGATGGATGGAACACTAGACTTAAGTGTTGCTGTGGGACATTTGGCTTACTCTGTCAAGAAAAGGGATGGATTCTGCCTTATTTGCAGGGTTCAGCAAAAGACGAACGCTTCACATCATTAAAAAGGGGGATAATATCTCATTCCCAGAGTGAAGAATGGACCATGATAGAGATTGCTTAATGGTTTTATTAAGCCGTGATTAATTGATGGAGGAGAGAACTGATAGGTGGGAGGCCCCCGGAGCACTCGCTGACCTCATCGCTAAAGATTTCTCTCATTCCGACCCATGATTACCGTTTGAGATTCCACTTAGCCGCCGTGTGTGGAAACCAGCGCTGAGTAAGAATAGGCCTTAATTGCAGTGAGTTATCATCGCGACTCATGTAATTGAGCGCCCATCGTAAGGGCCGGCCCCGTCTGACAAATTGATTTAATACCGATGCGGTTTTCCATCCCTAATGGCATTCGGGCTTCTTCGCTCATCTCCTTCAGGCTCTGATAAGAATGTGGGATTTTTTTTCTTTTTTTTTTTTTTGCCACAACACCAAACAGGTTTGACCAGTCTTGCAAATTTACTTACGTTACTGCTTGCTGTTCCTACAACCTTACGCACTTAAGCTTTTTTTTTTTTTTTTTTTACCACACAGTGTTGCTCTGCACTAAACTGTCTGAGATCCTTTTTTATCCTCTTTTATAAATGATTTCACACAGACTGTTTTCAAGAGCAGTAGCCAGTAATTAAGGCAGATGGTTCTAAAAAAAAAAAAACGCTTTATAAAGTACAACTTGAACACAGTCCAGTGGCTGAGCCGCTGATTGATTGCTATTTTCCCCATAGGAAATAATGGATATACCCGGTAATTGGAATTTTGTTCCCTGGTCAAATTGTCACTATCATAAAATCTGTAACTGCAGCCATTCTTTAATAACATTTTAACTGTCTTGACAGGCATACAAGTTTTGTTAACGATAAAATGAAAAAAAAAAAAACCCTCAATAAAAGTCACTAACTTGAATGAAATAGGCACAAGTTAACACATTTTAGGTTTTAAAACCTTTTTATTGCAGCGCATAAAAAGTAAGCACATCTGATAATAAAACATACAAATAATGAAACAATCTATCTTAACTTTAATAACATATGTAAATGGAAAAGGCTGGACTCGTTGCACAATAAAGTCGGCTAATTTCCATACATCCATCAATTTTCAACCACTTAGTTTCTTCTTCAAGCTTGCAAGAGATTGTTATTTTCGGGAGAACATTCTGTTGAGTATGAATCCTTCATATATGGTTCACTCAATGTCTATATTCAAACCACTAAACCTTTCCGAATAAGACTTCTTTGCATGGAAAATTGTTCTGATAAAAAATTTGTGTGATGAGTAAAAACTAAAAATGATCTCCCCCCCCCCCCCCCCTGTGGCAACCAAACTCTAAACAACTTACATACCTGCAGGAACTCATTTTGAACAGTTCAAATAAAGTCCAATTTTTGATTTCCCTCCTTCAGGGCCATAGTGACCGCAACGAGCGGATCGACTTCTTAACCAGCAAAGAGAAAGCCTCATCCAAGCGGAAGCTCGGCGCCGTGATCGGCATTCTGGTGGCAGTCCTCGTCCTTGCTGCTGTGGCTGCTTTCCTAATTTGGTTTTTTGTCTGTGAGTGATGTTTGAAAGCTTCCCTCATTATCTTCCATTTTATAGAGACTTGAAGTATGCTTTTATGAAGATGGTGAGGATGTTTCTTTTTTGCATAAATCAAAGTCATTTTTTTTGTAAGATTTGATAAGATGTTTTGAAGTGTTTACCCCCGGCTGATGTCTGCTCGCGTGCAGACAAAGCTAGCATCAGAATCAGTGTTTATACTTGTCGGGAAAGTTCCTTGACAGGAGATTGCTACAATGGCTTGTTTGGATGTTTTTGATTTCCCATTAGCTTTAGCTCATGCGACAGCACCGACTTTCTCGTTTTAAATAATGTGAAGCAAAAAAAACAAACAAACAAAAAGTTTGCCTGTCATTTCCACATGCTGGGTTCTGACAAAAAGCTCTGTGAAGTTTTGATGAGTAGCCCCTTGACATAGCAGGCAGTTTATCTGTCCTCTCAACTCCGGATCAATCTGCACGTCTTTGAAAATAGTGTTTCAGTTTCATCTGAGGGAAAAAGAAAACATGACGTGCAGTTGAAAAAGTCGATTTTTGCCTTCTCGCCTTCAAGTTAAGGATGCTGAAGAAGCCACCATCAGTCAGCAGCTTAAAGCTAAGACGCTGATGTTCAGCGGCCACATGACGATACCCGATGCCAAATACAAACAGGAGCTGGAGGACACCAGCAGCCCTGAATTTGAAGAGCTGGCAGACAAACTGGAGGCAATTGTAAGTTTGATGCTGAAAGGTCATGCATATTTTTTTTTTTTATTACCCTTGCAAATACTATCTGGTCTATCAACATAATCAAATGTATAATTATTTTTCATTTTTATCTATTTTTTGAAGTTTATATCCATGTCTACTATAGTTTGTTTTGCACAGTGGTTCACAACATCGTTAATGCCTGACTTGTAAAACATTTATGGAGAGAGAAGGCGCAAAAATAAGGCCCAAAAATCGTCGATGCGATACTTTATTCTCTACTGTGTGTACATTAGTTGTAAACTAGTTGTTCCACGTCTATAAAGCAACACACAAATATATTTATACATACTGTATTTACCATTTGACCATCCTCAGTTTGCTTACCTTAGCTAACGATGCTAACAAATGTTTTTACATTCGTTTCATATCGCAAAGACTGAACAAGATGGTTTATTTGAGTTTTTTTTTTTTTTTTATATATAATTGTCTATTTGCAGGCAAACCTACATTATCTGTTCCTAAAATTTACATTTTTTCTGCACAGCTGGAGGAAAACCTGAAGAAGGATCCGTTGCTTGCTAGCTACTACACAAAGTCTGTTGTCACGGCATTCAGGTACGTTTAGTGTTTGGGGTAATGATGATGGTAGTTATTACTGCGTAAATGTTAAGCAATCAAGAATTCACACTGAAGCCATTGTGCTTACATTTTTTTTTAACCCATTTTAGTCACGCTTACAGGAACTGAATCAAACAAACAAAATGGAGGCCTGTTGGTTTCAGAATAATCAATTTAATAACATGTTTTTGAAGTATCACAAAAGGCAATTTTTCAAACCCAAACTACAATTTTTTTTTCATTTTATTTACTCAAGTCGGGCGGCAAAGGAGATGATTTCATGCTTGCTTTAGTCAGATGCGGTGGATCACAAAGGTGATTCATGTGTTTGTCATTTCATGATTCATGCCAAGTTGCATATTTTGGATATGCACGTCGCCCCCTTCCCTTCCACTCATGTCATTCCAAGCTCATGACAGCCTCTAGAATACTATTGTACTTTGTTAATTATTTTTCTTTTCTTTCAAAGATGATTTTGATTGTTAACCTTACTGGACTGTGAAGCCTCACCAAAAAAACAACAACAAACAAGCTAAAGTGAAATTCTTTGTGTTGTCTGCACAGCAGCTCGTACTCAAACAGTAATTCTAGTGTTTTTTTTTTATTTTTTATTTTTTTACCTTTTTGGTGAGTGTTCACAGTACATAGTCGCTGCTAGATGGCAGTATCAGCATGAGATCACACCCGCTTAATTTCTCAATTTTCTCTCTACTTTTTGTCTGCTTGTTGCAGTGAGGGTGTGATCGCTTACTATTGGTCCCAATTTGATGTCCCAAAAGAGGACCTCGAGGTTGTGCCAGAGATTTCTGATGAGCTGGTGTCAGAGACCTTGGAGAAGGGAATAAAGGAGCAGCAAAGCACGAGGAGCTCTGGTCCGCTCAAGATCGGTGAAATCACGGCCACACGTAAGCATGACTTGCTTTTTGATTGACATGTGGCTTTGAAATTTGACAGACACTTTGATTGCATTGACTTGCTGCGCCAGGGGTGGGCAGCTGAAATGATGGAGAGGGCATCACCATTTTTTTTTTTTTTTCTCAGTTCTTCTCAGGGAAGCCGTATAGGACGTTTTTGAACTTCTTAACCAGATGAATAACAAAAATGTTGTTTTAATATTTCATGCTCAATACATGTATAAAAGATCCACCCTTCAACACTATCATCTTTGAAGAGTTTAAAAATAATCACATACTTTTATTGTCTCACCTTCCCTGAATGCATTTTTTTGTATAAAAAAAACAACAACGTTTAAGCACGGCACACAATTGCTGAACAGCAAACTACATTAACTCCAAGAACAATTTTTTTCCCTTTTTTTTCCCCCCTCAAAACATTATTATCATTATTTTTAGATAGTTCAGATAAAAAAAAAAAAATCCTACATGTTATTCAAAATCCCCAAATGATTGTTATGATAAACAATGACTTCCCGTCCATGTTGCTAGCTTGCTTACGTGTAAAAGTAATCATATTGATTGACTTGTCTGAAATTGAATGTCATTTCCTAAAATTTGCGTTCAGTACTGTTCATTAAATTTATAATTAATTAAAAAAAGATAGTTGTGGATTCGTATCAAGGCACCTAAGAATACTGCATCCATGTGAAAATGGCAAAAATATTAGACATCATTTCCCCTCGGGGAAGGTGTGGCCAGCTGTGTGGCCCGAAAGTGTCACGGGGTGGCCATGGTCACCCTTGAGCACCACATAGCACCACCCCTGCTTTTCTTACTACATTAATACGATCCTTTTCAAACACAGCATATTTTCTACCAGCATCTAAAACGCCTTACGAAAAGCTATACTCATTGCACCGTGAAGGTTAAATAACTTTTTCCCAGCTGAACCACATTAAACATGGCAGTAATTATCCGATGATTTTGCTTGTTTGCCGTGGTAACTTTATTTGGCCTTGCGCTGTTTACTTCGGTTGTGTGTAATGAAACAAAAAAAATAGACCAGCCACACAATAATGAAAACTTGCTCCTCTGGTCAGTGTTGCTGCTTACACGACTAGGTCATCAAGAAGTTTTGTGACAATGGCGTCGGCCTGCCTAGATCCCCGTCGTACAGTCAGCGGATAGAAAAGACTGAGCTGAATAAGCTTGCTGTCATCCTATATCAACTTTTCTATTCTGTGCAGTATGCATTACATTAAAAGAGCTCACTTAGAGTTCTGCTGATAAGATAATAAGGCATCGAGCAGACGGCTGCTTGTACGCCACCAGCCATTGTGCATTCATACATTTTGCTTCCTCGTACGGCCTGCTTGGAGAGCCACATTATTCTTCATTCTGTCTTGCCGGTATTCCCATTGCATTTATCCACAAGCTGGCCACCAGCCAATAGCTGACCTTGTGACTCTTGAGAGGTTTGGCTCTCTTGAAAATGATTTCTGTGGGTGTGATTTGATGTCCTTGCCGTCGATCCTTAAGCAGAGATGTATGACTTGCTGCTCTAAGGCAAGGTGAGATGGATCAGAAAAAGCCATACACAGCATGGCCGTTTCCCCCCTAAAGGCGGGGAAATGGAAGAGAAAATGTGCAAAGCTAAATATTTTAGGCCTCTACATCAAAGTCTAGTTGCCTCTGAGCATCAGTGACATATTTCGGCCTTTCTTCATCGTTCTAACGCTCTCGCTCCTTTTTCGTCTGCCTCTAGTCACTGACCCCCGCATGGCCAGGAACCCCCGAGCTCGTGAGTACAATCTGTCCAATTTTAGTCACTCAAGGCTGTAATTTCTGTATCTCACCCACACTGGGCATGTCTCTTTTTTTTTTTTTTTTTTTTTTTTTTTTTTTTTAAACCTCAGTCAAAATCCGACCAGTCACCATGAAGCGTGTTTTGATTTCTAATTTATTTGGCATTCTCTCAGTTTATACAGACAATCTTCCTTCTTTGACTTCTTTGTCATTCTCCTTCCATAGAAAGTTGCATGTCAGCTGCTTTGAACTACAGAAGCCGCAAATTGTTTTTAAAAAATCAGTTTCATAAAGTCTGCCTTAAAAACAAAAACAATGAATTAATTATGATGCTTGAGTTTGATCATACATATTTAACCTCACATTAAAATGATCTTTAAAGTAGCTGTCAAAAATGCAACGTTTCCTCTGCCAAGATTTAAATAGTCTTTTTCCTCCATCCATTTTTATCATCGCTATTTTTGCTTGTATTGGCTCCCTTTTAGATTGCTCAGTACTAATGAAGCTCAAGTCAGCAATGTAAACTAATCCATGTGTGCTTAGCAGAAGAATGTTTCTTCCGGCTGGAGGCCGAAGAAACGGCATCCGAGTTAACCTCTCCGGGGTACCCCAGCAACTACCCTCCGCATTCCCGCTGCCAGTGGCAAATCCGAGCCTCGGCCACCAACGTCATCTCCGTGGCCTTTCCGTTCTTCCACGTGGAGGACGACTGCTCCGATGACTTTGTCTCCATTTATGATTCCTTGAGTCCTGATGATTCTCAAGCCATCACAGAGTAAGTCGCAAATAAAATAAACCTAAATGTTTTGCCATTCTGTGCATCGCTGCCTCCCAGCGGAGGCATAATGTTAAAGAGACTCATTTTTCTGTTCCCAACAGCATCAGGACGTCACTCGGACATAAATCGCATTCTCGTTTGGACTTAAAACCTCTCCAGGATTTGTTTAATGGGGCTCAAACAATGTTAGGCTAATTTATTTCTCCTTGAAGATCAGACAGAGAGGAGATGTATTCCCAAGGGACACCCTACGAGAAATCAATGTTACACAGGGATTTAGGGATGAAAGTTGTTTTGATATGGCTGAAAAATACGTTCCACTTCAGTCCTTTCACTGGATTTGGGAGTACAACAAGCTTCTATTTGGCCCTGAAGCCTTTAGCGCTACATTTATGGTTAACTTTCTCGACCTCAGTGAGATTGAGTTGGCCTAAAAAAACCTTCAAATCTATGAAAGGTGCCAACCTTAATCCCACCCACAGTGTGATGTGTAGTTGCACTTTGTCTGCAAGGGGGGGGGGGGGGGATTACACATTCTCAAAAGTATCGGCCCGTCAAGTGCAAATTCATATTGCGGAACAAATACACCTAACGTGGTGCGTAACATACTATTGAGTGATCAGTTTTATCCAAGGTGACGGCGTGTTTTATGAGCGCCGTAGGATAATGTTTTTTAAAGATGTTATTTGACTTGGGTACGTGTGTGCATTTGCGTTCATTTTCACACCCGCACACACCCGTGCGTGCAGCTCTATCAAAACCTTTAATAACAACCCCCCCCCCCCGTCGTTTGACTTTGAATCTCCTCCAAAGCAATCTCATCTCTCCTTATTTATCTTTCTCCATCTCGCCTTGCTTATTTATTGATTTATTTTCAAATTAAATCATTTCAATCTTGTTTGTGACATTGATGTTTAGAGTGAAATGACTCAACGCTTAATGCAAGACGCTCGATTTCTCCCGGCACACCTTTTACCGTATATAGAAAAAGTAAAAAAATCTTTGTAACGAAAGTTTAGTGGAAAAAAAAAAAAGAAAAGCTAAATGCTTCTCTTAACACGACGTGATTTCTTTTTTTTTTTTTTTTTTTGTCTCGCTGGGAAAAAAAAACTAAAACCCTGCAAACCTTTTAAATGCTATTTTTTCTGTAAAGACCAAGATAATTCAAAACACTATTTATTGAAGAATACATCTCTTACATATTGTTGGTTGCATCCCCTAGGAAATGTGGTCACAGACCCCCGTCCAACCCTCTGGAGGTGGTCTCATCCAGTAACATCATGCTCATCAACCTGATAACCGATAGCGAGGTCCAGCGACCCGGCTTTAAGGCATTGTACAAAGCCATCCCTAAATCTGAAGGTAAATAAGCACACAAATTGTGCCACCTCCAGCACTTTTATGGTCCCTGCTGATGCAAGATTAAACGTGTGATGCATTGTTTCCAGTCAAGACCTGTGGCAGCGTCCTGACTGCAAGCTCAGGAGTCTTCACCTCCCCTCTCTACCCTAGTTTCTATCCTCCTGCTGTGGATTGCAAGTGGACCATTAAGGTTTGCAACAATGAGCCCCCCCTGACACACACACAGACACACACACGCCCCCTACCGTTTCCTTCCTCCCCCTCCATCAGCCTGCCATAAGAAGAACGCTGAGGCAGCATTACAGCAGCCAAGCTGTTCAGTATCTCCTCCATCTTCATCTGTCAGGCCACTGCAGATGGAGCTGAGCTCTGCAGCTCATATGCATCCAACTTACAAGTGTTACGGCTACATGTCCTTACGTGCGTGCCTGTATGAGTAAATAAGTTTGGAATGACAAAAAAAACACTTTTCTGATTTAGGTGGACGCCGGGAAAAAGGTGCGTGTGAAATTCACCCTGTTCCGAATGAAAGAGCCCGGAGTGGATGTTCGTTTATGTCACAAAGATTATGTGCAAGTTATGGGCAAAAGGTAAGGTCTTACTGGTTATTGTTGTGATTCATCAAATTCACTCACCGGACACTACATTAGGTACACTGCACAATCGTGTAACACAGTGCAAACGTGTTAAAGCAACATCTGACACCACGTGCCGTACCTAATGACGTGTCCTCCGAGTATCCAAATTTGTTTTCATCAAGTTATCTTCTACCAGGTATTGTGGCGAGCTGACCTCGTTGGCTTTAACCAGCACGACTAACACCTTAGACGTGAGCTTCCACTCGGACGAGTCGTACACCGACAAAGGCTTCAGCGCTGAATACATAGCCTACGATCCTGGAAACCGTAAGTTCAAACTGGTTTGACAGTGGGAAGATTCTTCCGTTATATGCTGGTTGGCTAACTGTCAAACTGAGCTGTGATTTGTGTAAGAGAAACTCCCGCAGTACTAATAGTCAGAGCAGTTGTTGATTGGGGCCTTTTTTTTTTTTTTTGCCAGTGTCACTCCTCCGTCTGAAAGCCCTCGGCTTCACAAATGGATATATAATTGCACTGATTAAAGGGAATGAGCGATAGCAACGTGATAATTGTAAACATCCCGTGCAAGTGGTATTGTTTTCAGTTTTCCATTTCTTCTGCTTCAGCTTGCCCCGACATGTTTGCCTGCGCATCCGGTATTTGCATTGCCAGAGAACTCAACTGTGACGGCTGGAACGACTGCGGTGATATGAGCGACGAAATGAAATGCCGTATGTTTCTTATCCAAATCATATTTTCATCAGCACTATTTGAATTAAATGAATTCAATCCTCTGCACTATTGCTAAATTTAGTGAGGTAACATTTTTGCCTTATTTGCTTTTGATTATGGCTGACATTTATATTTTTTTCTTTTGTAAACAACAAGGCAGCTTTACTCAGGCATTTTTAGTATTCGAACATTTAAACCTCCAATTCTTTTGGGGGTCATCTAGCTCTGATATGACAGGATAGGAAAGTATAAACCAAAATCCCAGGAGGCCCACAAAATTGTCCAACATGTCTTTTAAAAAAAAAAAAAAAAAAAAAAAGTACAAACTGAAGCCTGTGTCAATAAATTGCTCCACAGTGTAGGAGATAATAAAAAGGATAGAGTGATGTTCCAAATGCTAGCAGACATTAAAGACCATTTTGTTTTTGGACACTTTCCTCAAAGCTTGCTCACAGCTTTTTTCCCCGCCTTTCCAAATGTGTTGTTTTAAAGTATGCTAGAAAAAAAGTTTTGTTTCGAAGCTAAACTTTCCACTAATTGTTAATGTTCCAAACGTCAATGTATATTTGAAGTCATTTCTGCCTGAAGCGCTTCCTTTAGTTTTCCTTCCTCATTTGCTTCAAACGCGTCTCTGTTTTCCCTCAGAATGTGACGAGGGCCAATTTAACTGCCTCAACGGTTTGTGCAAACCTAAACTGTGGGTTTGCGATCGCGTTAATGACTGCGGTGACAACAGCGACGAGGAAGGTTGCAGTAAGTCAACTCAACCTGTGTGTTTTTTTTCTTTTTTTTTTTTCTTTATCTTTTGCCTATTCTAAAGAAATGTCTACCATTTAAACGCAGGCTGCGAGCCAAACGAGTGGCGCTGCGGGGATGGAACGTGTTTGCCTCAGGACGTGGTGTGCGATACCAGGACGGACTGCGAGGACGGCAGTGACGAGGCCTCGTGTGAAACCTGTAAGTGGCGCCGCTTATTCTTTCGCAGCTCGGTCATGCATCGGGAGTGATTTATAAGCATGTTACACGAGCCATTAAGTGCTTCATGCAGGCTTTAGCCAGCAGCAGACATAAAGCCTTCCTTGAATATATTTTTTCCTCACTCTGCACTTCTTGCTTTTTTTTGTGTTTTACACAAAGGCCACTCTTGAGTTTCTCTTATTTTCCATTTCTGTGAATAAAGCAGGATATTAAACCCGGAGCCCAATCAATACACCTAATCAATGATATCTACTCAATCACATTGCATTTCCCATTTTAAGGCTGACTTTGATGTCTGGCTGATTGCATGCTGTTGTTTTGGTTGGAGTTAACGCTCGATTTGAATATTGAATTTGTTTTGATCTGGCTTGTCCTCACCCGACCGACCGACCGCCTGGCAGCCCCGGGCATCTGCTCCGACTTCAGCTTCAAGTGTAAGAGCGGCGACTGCGTTAATAAAGTCAACGCCGAATGTGACCGCGTCGACGACTGCGGCGATTACTCAGATGAGGCCGGCTGTAGTAAGTAGTTTTGATTTGGTTTTTTTTATTGTCCCTTGCTATGTTCTGCATTCGACTGAAAGCAGCTTTAATCTCCCCGTTGTCATTTCAAGCAGATTATGAAAAAAAAAAGTGGTGTTGAGCGCTTCGCATTCTGCTGTTTTAAAAAAAAAAAAAAGCCGTAGGCTTTTTCTGCATTATTTTTTTAATTCTTTGAATGCAGCTTTTATCTGATCATTTATTTATTCAAATTTAGCCTCAGGGTACGACTGGTGTACGTTTCTCATTTTTGATCACAATGTGACATTCTGCCTTTTATTAATGTTCCTAATAGAATTGCTCGAAGGCATCTTATCTCATTTTCATCATCAGATTGCGGCACACGGCCGTATAAACTGAATCGTATCGTGGGAGGCCAAAACGCCGAACTCGGGGAATGGCCTTGGCAGGTCAGCCTGCACTTTCTGACCTACGGGCACGTTTGCGGGGCCTCCATCATCTCGGAAAAGTGGCTCCTTTCGGCTGCCCACTGTTTTGTTACCCACGACCCAGCGTGAGTCACAGTTGAGAGACACAATATATATACACTTCATGTATAAACACAGAGGGGCTCTCTTGTGCATACTGTTATCGTGTTTTATTATTCATTGCGTATTTGACATTTTATCAGATCTCATTATGCACTCTTCTTGGGGGGAAAAAAACTTGAACTATGCACAACAGAGGACAAATTATACAAATTTCAAAGTCTGAAAAAGAGCCCCTGATGATACAGTTAATTCAGAAAAACCCTGGGGGGGCCTACATTTACATCTCATTTGAGCTGTACTTCACGTAGTGGCCTGTAAGTGGAGCACTATCCACACTGATACTCCATGAGGCACTTGGACATAATTGAAGAGGAAGTTGATTGTTTCTGCAGAATTTCCACTAAATATTGATATTTGCCAAATGGAACATTATTTAATCAAAGTATTTACAAATGGGACTTTTCCTTTCCAATACATCATCATAAGGTGTGTAAACAGTGCAACTAAACAATGAATGTAAATTGTACCTTGCAAAGACTAATGATGGTGACTTGAATTTATTTATTTTTTATTCCACCAAGTATTCAATCTTTTCACAGTTCTTTCTCAATTACATAAGCTCTGCTTCCTCCTCGTTGAAACAGAAATCACATCGCGACCAACTGGCAAACGTACAGCGGCATGCAGGACCAGTACAGGCAAGATGACGTCCAGCGCCGCTCCGTGAAGAGGATCATCAGCCACCCGGATTATAACCAGATGACCTTTGACTATGACATTGCCCTGCTGGAGCTCAGCGAGCCTCTGCAATTGACGAATACCATCCAACCCATCTGCCTACCCGCTCCCTCCCACGTCTTCCCTGCAGGCATGTCCTGCTCGGTCACGGGTTGGGGCGCGCTCCGAGAAGGAGGTATTCAGCACACATTCTGCTTCTATCTTCAATCCTGCTCCATTTTCAAAATGGCTGATTATTAAACCCATTCTGTACATTTCAGCTATTATTCCCCAATTATGTGTGGGACCCCCCCCCCCCCCCTCTATTGTGTGTGTGTGTTTCTCCACTTTGCATATCCAACACTCATCCAAGTTAAGACATTGCACTCCTCCCCCATTGCTCTCACAATGAGCTATTCAGCTCAGCTCTTCATCTTCCATCACTCTCTGCTTCCTCTTTTTATCTCTCCCATCCCCTTTCTTACCTTTAATGTCCTTCCTACTTGGTTCTCTCTCACATCACGGGCGTGCTTCTCTCCCGCCTCTCTCGCCTCTCATCTTTTTCTAATCTGCTCTCTTCCATTAAGCCTTTCCCCATATCCATACATCAAGACGGGCGCCGCTCCTCTGGGAAGCCTCTTAAACCTTCATTAGCTAACACTAATCCAGCCCATTAACACCTTTGATTTGAGGGGGCGAACACGATGGAGCGCTGACCCCTTTGTCCCGTTTTCTCAGGTCAAAAGGCGCAGCTTCTACAGAAGGCGTCGGTGAAAATCATCAACGACTCGGTGTGCAACGTCGTCACGGAGGGCCAGGTGACCTCGCGGATGCTCTGCAGCGGATTCTTAGCCGGAGGAGTCGATGCATGTCAGGTGAGAGGAAACTAATAGATGTTCTTCACACTTCTGTGAGTGCTCTCAACGCCAAACTCGTAACCTCTTTTTTTTTTTTTTTTTTTACGACCTAGGGAGACTCCGGAGGCCCCCTCGTGTGTTTTGAGGAAAGCGGGAAGTGGTTCCAGGCTGGGATAGTGAGCTGGGGTGAAGGTTGCGCTCGCCGCAACAAGCCCGGTGTCTATACTCGTGTCACCAAGCTGAGAAAATGGATCAAAAAGGAGACGGGGGTTTGATCACGTGACAAAGAGCGGGAGGGATGACGAGCTTGGAAGGTCGGGCTTTAAAGACATGGACGTGGAACATTCCCCGTTTGTATTTTCTTGAGTGACAGACTGAGACAATACGTGGACCCAGATCCCCATTCCGATGAGTCCAAGCACTTTTTTTTTTTCTGGTATTTTCCCTCCTCCCACGCCAACAGTGACACACACGCACACATTGGCCACGTTTGCTATTGTAATTAACCACTGTATCTTATCTTTGTTTACAGATTAAAATCTCCTCACCAAAGATCAAAATCCAAATATGAACCATGAGTATTGTCTACATGTAATGTTTTCGAAGTGCTTTTTAGTAGCTTTTAACTCCTTGTTTTTTTTATTTTAGCTAACAAATAGGAACCCATAATGCTTGTTTAATAGGCTTTATGGCACTGGAGATTTGTTGTGAACCAACTTTTTTTTTTTCTAGGGGGGTGCGGGGGGTCCAAAGTTGGAAAACTTGTCATCTTATCACTTATCAACATGCCTTGATAATCAAAATTTGTCTGTGAGAGGTAAAATCTGCCAATCCATATGTGATATTCAGGGCCATTTCGTAAAAACCTATCAAAGTATTGTGGATCTGTTACGTCGTTTGTGAGCTTTATTTGTTGTTGGTCCACAGTTATGGCTGAATTTTCATCTTTTACCCTGTTTCCTTGACAAAGGCAAATATTTTTCTTCATGTAAAATTTACAGTTTATTTTACAATCCACCTCCGTGATTTTAATTTGATGAAAATAGTATGTACATTAGTTTTATTAGTAAGTTTTAAATCAACAATCCCGGATTGAACATTGGTTTTCCAACATATTTGCTATAGATCAATATTTTTGTACACTACGTGGCAGCGATAATACAGACATAGTTTTCCTTTTTTTTTGTGTGCAACTTCAACAATAAACAATTCTGATTGTGTTCCCCAATCCCTCTTTGATTTGCGTTTGACTGGGCCATGTTGTACATAACAAATACACATGTCTTGTGAGACATGATAGTGAAGTAATGAGCATGTTGCTCACGTCCCTCTGGCGGGCCCGCACACCTACCTGGGGAACACAGGTGACAAGACAAACTCATATTGTCAATAATACCTGCTTTTGTCACAGCTCTGTCCTATTAGACCGCGAGACGGGTATGTCGTGTTCCGGGAGGAGCGTACACGTACGGCAGGGGTTGTACGATCGCATCTGTCTTCATTAAAAACCGAGCACCACTGGGGGAATAGGAAAATCAACATAGACAGCACTGCTAATTTACGTATTCATCATTGTTGCTACGTGGGTTGCTTTGCTTGTCGCCGCTCCGCAGTGGAGCTGTTCAAAATTCCACACTTGAACGCAGATTTTTATCGGAAATGGTTTTATTTAAATATAAATATGTGTACAAAGATACAAGCAATGGTAGCTTATATTTAGCAAATAAAATTCTTAATACATTATTAAAAGAATGATCAAGCAAATGGCAATTAGATGAGATAAAAAAAATAATAAACAAGCAAACAAAAAGAAAAAAAAATCGGTGATTGGTAAAGCAAAATAATAAAATAAATGCGTGGCTCCAAAATCAACCAAAATGAAGATAGATACATATTATATAAAGATATTTTACAATAGAGCAGCTTACACGCTGTACATTAAGGCTTATATAAAATATAAAAATAAAGACAAGCGATGATTTTGCCTCCACTATCAAGTTTGACTTGTTCTCGTCAGGCTGTCAAATGGCAGTGCAGGCATCAAACACGGAAACATCCACAAGGTAGAATGCCACTGAGCCAGATGCAGAACCAAACGTCTCAAACATGAAATGGACATGACTCTAAATGCGGAAGGTTTTCACTAGACACACCATTTGCATGCAACAGAGAGAAAACATGGGCTTAGGCCATTTGTACAGAGATTTCCCAGGGTAGTACTGTTTCTTGTAAACATTTTTCAGACCATTTGATTAAGATGTAAACCGCCCATCTGACGACTGCCTGGCATGTTGCCCCTCCCACCTGACAAGTTAAGTTCAAGTCAAAGATTGCCACCATGTTACTTCCAAACGATCACATTTGATTGTTCTGCTAATACCCTACCTTCCTCTGCTCCACAATCACAAAACACTGTAGAAAACAGTACCAGGGTAAGGAATGCAGTACTGGGACCCCCGACCCTGTAAAATGGTCACCATCTTTGGGTTTTTATGGCCTTTTCATTTGCCTCCTTATTAAAACATACTCTTGCCAGTTCTTTATGGAAATCAACTCATCTTCATATTTTCTGGTCCGGTTGTTTCTTTGGGGTCCAAGGTCAGGCCAAAGTATTCGCAGGTTAGTTTGTTTCTATGGCTAGCTCAGTCACTTGTTGGTAATCGACACAAATGTGCTTAGTATTCCTCTGGCATGCCAACCCAAAAAAAACAGCAGAAGACAGATGATGCTAGATTGTTCATGTCCGTTTGAAAACTGTCAGAACTTGATCACCGATGTTTCACATTGAGCGCAAAGTAAACTTGAATGCAGCTGTACCACTTTTGTCAACTGACAGGCTATCTCCACCTTTGGGTCAATCATGCAGAGATAAACCGATGAGGTATCGCTCTTCAATTTGACTTGCGCATCACAATCTGCTGAAATTTTCAGCTTTGTTAAGCATCGATGATGATCCCCCCCCCCCCCGCCATTCCCGCCAATGTGAATCCCTCCTAATACTTGTCCAAAATTGACAAAGTCTCCGTTCATGTTAGTTCTCCCACATGGATATGCGGCGACGACGTAGTTAACTCCTCCTAGCTTTTGATTTCCGACTCCTTTCGTCGAATCAAACATGCGTCTGCATACGTTGTGAGGGTCGGCCGTAGTCCGACTGTTGGGAGGACACTTGTGACGAGGCGTAAGAGAAGCGGGACGAGCTGGACACCTTGCTGGCTTCGTCCGACTGGTCGTACGCATCCACTTTTTCATAAGAGGCCGGCTTGACGTAACTGGTGAAGGCCCGACCGTAGGTTGCCGGCAGGTAGGCGGAGCCGCTGTAGACGGTTGGGTCGGTGGGATAAATGGTGGCCGGTTGAGAAGGTTGCGGTTGGGCGGCCTGTTGTTGTTCGTACGTCGACTGGGTCAGCGTGTTGGTGGCGTATCTTTGGGCGAAGTCGTAGACCCGTGGCTGGGTGCCGTGTTGGCCGTACATTGGGCTGGGGGACGGTAGCTGCGATGGTGTGTAGACAGGCCGAGGGTTGGGAACGTATTCGGAGAAGCCGCCGCCGCGAATGTGCCGATCTTCGTGGCCGCGTACGTTGTAGTAGCCGTTGGTGGGATCCTTGAGGGCGCAGAGAGGTAAAAGTCTCTTGAGTACTTGACATTCTTTAGATGCTGAAAATGAAAAGTGTGGATTCCTGCTATTCTTTTTCAAGTGTGTGTTTACCTTGATGTCCGATCGCTCATCCTCCTCCTCTTCCAAGAGATCACTGTGTTCTGTGCGAGATGTCCCGGGAGACTCGCTACTATTTGGAGCCTGAGGGAAGACCGCGCATATTTTGATGAATTAATACAGCGAACAAGACCTCGCTTGGATAAGAACAAAACCATTCTCTGTTACACGTTGGCTCGGAATGACATTACTGTATCTGGAATGGATTCTGAATCTTACCATGGGCTCTTTGACATCCTCCTCATCGTCATTGCCTCGTGTGGCATTGTGATCACTGTGAACGATTTGAACTCTGATGTCGCTCTTGGAGAGGCGGGTACATCTTTTGCCTGTAGGAAATGAAAAGTGACAGTTAGGATCTATTTGAAATCAATTTGCACTATATTGCTTGATTTGGAAAAAAAAAATTGGCGAGTGACCCATCCGTCTCATACTGACCGTTGAGCTCACCTTTTCCTGTGTGCCTGCAGCAGATGGAGATGAGCGTGATGACGCAAATGAGCAGGACACAGCCTCCGCCAACCGACCCACCAACAATTAACAACATAGGTGCGGCTTCTGGAACCAGAATAAACAAAGCGATGGTTTCTCGAGTGTCAGAAGTGTCAGAAACCTCCGATACCAAGACCAGGATAAACATTTGATACAAAGGAAAATGCTTGAATTTGCTAAAACCTGAGATGTCAGTTCCTACAGAATGCAACTTCAATTCACCGTGACCACAAACATATGCTTGTGCGGGCAATCTAGCATCACACACTGGCTATTGTCTCTAATCTCCCCAAAGTGAAGGTAACAAGGCTTGACATGCAATGAAGCAATAGACAGTCCTCTAATTAGAGATTCCAGGAGATACCAGCGCCCATTTCTCTGGAGACCTCACTCTGCTACAGTGATTTCAATGACTACAGAGATCCTTATTTTTGGTTTCTGCTGCAACAAAGTCTTCCACTGGCTGCAGCATTCCAGTGTAATTTGAAGATCACTTTAGTGGAATGCAGCCAGAGATGCTGGGTTTGACTCAGAGACAGTGATGGAGAATATCAGTCCAACCTAAAACACATGACTCCATCTAATTGACTTTTGTCCCCAATCAATATCTATGTTATAAGGGCAAACATATTCATTAAAGCTAACCATCGGCTGATTAAATCATATCGATTGGGAGAGTATAATTAAGATAAGGAGAGGCATTGGGTCTGCTTTTACCTAATCTGGTCTCCTTTGCAGAAGGATTGAGAGTTTCATTATGTTGTCTACAGTGGGCTTCAGTGAGAGAATTTTACATTTTGATTGGCGATTTACTTTGCAGGATTATGCAAAAACGACCTGACTGATTTTTAATGGAATTTTGTCAGGCTGGGAACCAATTCCATCTTGGTACAGAACCAGATTAAGTTTTACTTTTTGCTGAATGACCAATACTGGCAAATCACCAGAACTGGAATGTAAAACAATGGTCCATCCATTCATTTTCTGGACAGCCATTTAAGACATGAGGATGTTAGAACCTATCCTCATGTCAACGTCCAGAATTGGTTGCTAGCCAATCGTAGGGCACATACCATAGACAAAAATATCAAAAATATTTCACACTTGCATCTGCATTTATAAACAATCTGGAGTCTTCATTTAACTTAGAAAAGGATTGAGGAAGTTGGAGTACCAGGAGGAAACCCACATAAGTATGACCCATGTGCCTTTACCTTGTTCCTTGAGCGTGAGCAAGGCGGTGCCGGTGCCAAAGTTGTTCCAGGCAGTACAGTTGTAGCGTAGGTCAAAATCCGGCGCCAGAGTCTCAGAAAGCACCAGAGAGGACACAACTCCTTGATCGTTGGTTACCGTCTGCACCGAGTAGCGACCGGAGGAACCGGACGACAGGCTGATGTCTCCAAAGGACCATACCTGTGGGAAGGAGCGAGATGGTACATAACAGATCGGTGAGTGATTCTTTGGTGAGTAAACCAAACACACCCTTAAATCCATTCATTCTGGTATCAGCATCGCTCTCTGTACGACTTTCTTTCCGCTGACCTCGGAAGCTCAACGGGGCTGACTGTTTAAGCACCCTCCCACGTGCGGGTGAGGTCTGAGGAGGGTGAGCTAGCCACATTGAAGTGGGCCTACTCTTTGCCGCCGGTAGCATAGGGCAAGCAGAGCATCCGTCTACCTCTCTTACCTCTCCTCTCGCACCCTAATTATCCTCTCTCAGGCCGACATACATTCAGCGGTTCAACGAGGTCAGCCGAGTGATGCTTCTCGGGCCGCTAATTGAATGCAGTTTGGCTGAAACCCGTAGGAAGCCCGTCTCCCACAGCTCCCTCGACTCCTATCGCTTCATTTAACGCCGGTGCAATTACATTCCTGAATATGTGTCTATGTCTTTATTAGTGGGTTGAATATGAAGGTGTGAAGGTGAGGTCAGGGGTAACGCTATGGATATCACAAACATGGGTGAATGACCAAGAATGATATTTTGAGATTGACTTACAATCTTATAAGGCGGCGGGGTGCTGCCCACCCTACATTCCAGCTTGCCCTTGGAGTGTTTCACAGCATGTTGTGTGGCCTCAGCGGTGATGATAGGAGGTCCTAAAGAACAGAAGTAAGAGAAATGAGAACACATTCAGACGTAGTAAATTGACAAAAGTAATCTATCGGCGGAGGAAGCGCACCGTTTACGGTCAGAGTGGCTTCTCTTTCCGCAACTCCGATGCGGGGTACAATAGCCTTACAGGTGTAAGTGCCGGCTTCTGCTTGAGTAACAGACTTGATCTGCAAGGTGTTGCTGTTACTTAAAACCTGGTGAGAGACAAAGTAGGGCAATGAGATTGGAGCTTTTTTATTCCGTACAAATGACACCGGGGTTCCTGAGTATTTCTAGCGAACAGTTCAGATGTCTCCTCGTGTGAAAAGTTTGAAACAAATCCACACTGTACCACTTTCAAACATCCTTTTTATTGGAAGTAGCAAGCCGTTTGAAAAATATACACCTTATGTATTTGTCGATGTTAATTATAAGCAGCACGTAGAGTCTTTATTTAAGGGTGAGGATATAAAAGGTGACCTTGTTCCCGTCTTTGCTATGAGACGAGATGTCTGTGCTTGGAGGAGCAGGCGGATATGGAAGATAATAACGTCTTGCTCATGTGTGTAGCAAGGAAATATAAGCAGACACTTTGAGGCAGCAGGTATTTTTTGAACCGTTTCCCTACATGCCAGTTTTGATTTAACTTTTAACGAAAGTTTCAAAGTGCTTTTCCTATCTCGTCTACTATTTTTTCCCTCGAGAGTAACCTAAAGGGTGAAAGCGAGAAACATATCTGGTTAATTGATGACTCAGAAACCTTTTCAATTATAGTTCAACATTTTTGCACAGTGCTCTTTATTGAATTGTTTCTCCCTGATGATGTCACACTTAATTGATGCAGCCATCTTCCTCCAAACACCTGACGGTTAAATGCCAATTCAATTAAAGTATACCACTCCGAACTGAACTGCGGCGAAATGAATGGCGGTTCTCGGAAACACGAGTGGCGTCGTTCGAGTGGCTACAGATTCTGTTGGTTTTGCCGTTTTGTTTTGTTTTTCCCTTTTTTTCATTACGTTTGATACTCAAACACAAACTGAGAAGCCGCTCGGTAAGATTGTTGTCATTAAATTGCGAGGACACAATGCGATGGTGTGAGTGGGCCTCTGAAGCGGCTACGCTCGCTCACTCCTTAACTCATTGATCCCGTCATTCTATCAAGCTGTGCTTAATCCATTTACCTCCACTCAGACCTCCCTCCCATTTCCACACAATCCCCCTCTCACGCTCTCCACTTTTCTTTTTCAACACACTTACAAAGTAACCCAATTAATCCATTACTCTCGGCTATGTGAGGGGACAGTGGAAAGCGGGTGGATTAGAAAAAGCTCTGCTTTCACCCTCAAAGGAGCCCAAAGTGTTTGCTTTCAGATGTGACGACGTCGCTCGCGGCATCTCAAATCGTATTTCACCCGGGGTGTTTTCACCTGCTTGTCTTCGGCACTGGTAGCGAAGAAACACGCTCCTGTGGGATAGTATAGTGCTGATGTGGTGTACTAAACTTTTTTTTTTTTTTTATATACCAGCATAGTAATGTTCTTCTATTATTATTCAAATGCTGCTAGTGGCTGCCTGATAAGCTGTCGATGTTTTAAGCGCACCGCTTGACTGACTGCTTCTCGGACTGATTGAGATGAACGCCATGACAGCCAGTCGGAGCTCGGCAACGTTGTGCGTATCCGTCAGTGGACAGACAGTTCGTTGCCAGAGGCGTTATCCCTCAGGGAGCGTGGCGAGTGCAGTTTTTTTTTGAAGAATGTGTAGAGAGAAAAGTGTGAAAGCGTCATGCCTGGAGGCCACGTGTGAATGTTTCACTCTGAAGGGACGCTGATCAGTGATGAAGTGTTGAGTCTTCAAGATGCTTGGATATCGCCTTACCTCGCTCGAGCCTTGTTTGGTCCAAGCTAAGGTCAGGGGAGGGTTTCCAGTCCACGTACAAGTAAATGCCGCATCCATCCCGATATCAACCGTCATTGGCTTTGGTCCGGACAACAATCTGGGGCCAACTGTGGGGGAAGCAGACAGTTTGAATCAATGTGTTTATCGTTGAACACATACGCCTCAGGGCCGCGATCTAACAGCTTTGTTTACACTCCTTGGGTTGGACTTACATTGCACATCGACCAGAGTGCTGACATTGGTGGTGCCCACGGAGTTGGACACGGCGCAGGACACCGGATCTGTGAAGTAGGAATAGTCCACAGTCACCTCCAGACTGTCGCCGTTGGCCTCGGAGATGGGGACGCCTCCTTTAGACCACCTGGGACGGATGAATAATCACATTATGCAGTCAGATTATTAGTTCGGGGAAGGTACTTAGCCATGCATATCAAAGTGGCTATTAGCTATTTCATAGCGTCTGCCAATCATAATCAAATGCTGCCAATCAAGCGGCTCATTCAAGCAAATTATTCAAACACGGGGACTTTTTTTCTTTCCTTTCTCGAGGTGATGTGCTTTTCAGCATCACCAGCAGAAAAAAATAGATTCTCTCGTACCTGTAGCCAATAATCTCCGGATTGGCTGAAGCGGTGCATAAGAAGAGAACCTTGGCGCCTTCGGTCACCGTCTGAGGCTGGACTGACAAAACCACAGACGGAGGATCTGCAAGAAAAATTTGCAATATTGAAGTGATTTGTGCTCGTTGGGTAAGAATACGGGTGAGTGGATGTCTGTGACTCACGTTGGACATTGATAGTGATGGATGTTTGTCTTCCAGCGGGGGCAGCTGGGTTGAGAACTCTGCAGGTGTAGGTGCGGCCGGAGTCGCTGTCCTCTGGGATGATTGGAAGCATACTGACGGCTGCCTCCCTCTTCCCATCTTCCATCAGTGTCTACGGCAAAACGTAGTTGCGCTCAGTTTCAGCCGGAAGCCATAACTACAACATCTATATGTCATCCTATTTTTAGCTTTATACGTACGCCAGTAACGCTATTTTAATTTAAAATTCTTTGGCACCGGCGATGAAATATATTAGTATATTTTACGATGCGGTATGGGGATTATTATTATTTTTTTTTTTTTTGCTGTTCCTACATTTCTGAGAGCGTTTGCCGTCAGCGCCTTGTTTGTCATCGTCTTTTAAATCTATTTACTGCTTACAGAAATCAATACGCCTAAGTGAGGAAAGTTGTAGATTGTGAGGGTAATGCATACTGCTCACACACACGCACACACACACACAAAGAAGTATAATAGCCAAATTGCTTGTGAGTGTGTTTTTGGATGGTGACAGTGAGGCAAAAATGTCACACGCATGGCAGGCTGGGTATTCTCCCCTGGACAGCAAAATCAATAGAGCGATTTTTGCTCTTCCTCAGCAACAAACACCATTTTTTCTAATCACACCAGACCCCTTTCATATCTTAGTGGTTGGAATTTTCTTTCTTTTTCCTCCCCCCCCCCCATCCCCGCCCTGCCCTGCCATCCCTTCTCCAGTGCAAGCACTCGCCTCCTTAAATGTGGTGTTTAGCGTCGTTTAGCGTGGTCAGAGAGCATGAAAAATGTGACACTTTCCCAGCCGTGGCCGACTCACGCTCCGCCGCACCCCCATTGTGTTTCTGCATTGTAGTGTTGGTGATTCGCTTTCTGCAGAAAGTCTACTGTATGAAAGCCTCATGGCTGTCTGAGCTTTGGCATGCTCCAGTTATGCTGTAGTGTCACTGCATTAGCGGAAGGGGAGGGGGGGGTATAAGGGGGAGCAGGAGGCGTGAGTGAAAATGGGAGGAGGACTGCAGAGAGCAACTTGAGCAAATCTTATGAGAAAAGGGTGGCGATTGAAAACTGGATCTGAGTAGTTGTGATTCTGTTTACATCATGCGACTCGCACGTACCTTGGAATAAATGGCTGTCTCCATGACTTCCCCATCTCTGTACCAGGTGATCTCTGCTGCAGGTTTGGCTCCATAAGATCTGCAGGTGAGGTTGTGTGGCGTGTGGGCTTTAAGACGCACAACAGGGCCTCCCTCCACCAAAGGATCTGAAGGAGGGACTGGAAAGCAATAACAAAACACATTGCTCAATACAAAACACATCAAATGAACTGACTGTTTTTATGCTTTTTCCAATTGGCTGGTCATTAACGCCGGTATTTACCCGAAAAAAAAAAATCAAGAAAATGAATAGAACAGAAATTTCATTTTGACACCAAGTACAATTCCAATAACAAACATATTATCTGTAATTACGGCACATTATCTTCCAAATTGAAATAATGGAGTTAATTAGAGTACATCCCCTCCGATGTTGCGACATTAAAAGAAGCAAACAAGTATTCTCGTATGATGATGATGTCTGCTTAACAGTGTATCATTGATGAAAAGTCTTCAAATGGAAATCCTCTGAGGAGAAAATAACACACTTCCCATTCTTTATTTCCTTTTTCAGAGACTAGCGTTATTGTTGCAATCGTTCCCACTGTTGCTGAGCGATGTTTGGGCTGAATTGCTTATTTGTTCATTTATTTGCATGGTTTCTCACACAACACTGGCAAGCCAAGCGTGCCACCCCTGATGAGGGCGTCCATTTCCCGGTCCAATAAGGAGCGGCGTGAATGCGGGGTTTGTGTTGGCCTTTTTCGCTCCCTCCACCGAACCAATTTCACTGTGTGTGTCTGAATTGTCAGAGGTCTTTCCGTTGCTGCCGCACGGACACTAATGGAATCCGAGTGCTAGGTGATTTTAATTTCCATGCCGATTCCCCTGACTGCACTCCAGACGTTGACTGCGGATTGCTTTGGCACGCGGGCAACTGCACGCAAATACACATACACAGGGAAAAAAACTAAACAAAAAAAAAAAGTCTCCCACGCACTTTCTTTACCTCCACTTTTGCCTACATATAAACATATAGCCTGAGAAGTCCTCCCAAGTCTGGCACAAGGTTCAGTCTAGATCTGCACAGGGGCAGGCTAGACTCGGTTTTGGTATTTTCCCCAAACTCATCATGGGCCGACTTGAAGCAGATGTTTCCGTTTCAATAAATTCCGCTCGCAAGACTTACACTGATGTATATTCCTAATTGGAAAGTAATGAGACACGGTATGCTTTGCTACAAAAATAAAACAAAGTGTCGCTGAAACATTAATTACAACGGGGGGCACGAGTGAAATTAATTAACAAATGAAGTCAACGATTTACTGCATATTTTAGACATTCGGCAGTCCTTTCAGTTGAAAATGATAAAAAGAGACAATTTACATGAATCGAAGATGATTAAGAAACCTTCTGTCAGTATAAGACAAAACACATCTCAGTACTACTATAGGTCAAATACAAACTTGAACTTGTCTGTTTGATTACCTGTCAAAATATACAAATAGAAATAAGCTTTTTTTTTTTTGTTTTTTTGAGGGGAAAGCTTTCCATCATCCAGTTATGTCATGTGATTGCTCTTTCTAACTTGGCTTTTTTATAAGCAAGCTGGCTTAAGTAGATATATGGGGAGTGACATTCCTTCAAATGCCACCAGATGCCAGCAATGCTTTGTTCGGTCCCACAAGACCCGTAACCCCCACAACCCTGCCCCTCTCCTCAATGTCTGCGTGAAGAAGTGGATCACTCACATCGCGTTAATGTAAAAACTGCCTTGCGGTTGACAAATGTTGTGGCTCACCGTAAAATGTGCTAACTATGCAGACCTTGACTTTCAAGTGACTACTCTAGTCATTTGTGATTCCTGCAATCACATTAGCCAAGACGTCCACAGTCTTGAGTGTTTACTTTTTTTCTTCCCTTCCCTCATCGGGCGGGCTCTCTTGGCTGAGCTTTAGTAGAATTATGCCCCCCCAGCAATTCATTTCCATCAAGAAATGAGATTTATCACTCAGGGGTTATTGCTGAGTGGTGATAAGAAATCATTTTATTAATTGTAAAGCCTTTAAAGAGGTCAGTGATATTGTACACAATGCAATACAGATTTCATTTGTCTGTCTGTTGGCGTTCCGAATGAGAACATTACACATTGTGCTGGACTTTTTATTTTTTATTTTTTATAATGCCTGTGTCCGAGCTACGTATCTTACCTTGCACAGTCAGCTTGGCACGGTGAGAGCGCAGGCCCGCCTGTGTCGCCTGACACTCGTACACGGCGTCATCCACCAGCTCTGCCGAATCGATCAGCAAGCTGTGCTCGCCTGATAGCGGGTCGCCCATTAAGGAGTAGCGCGTCCAGCCTGCGTGAAGCCGGCGCACACAACAGTCAGACACAGACCCCGGCAACAATAAACACATAATGACACAACTACCGAGCCCATTTGCAGCGAGCGCCAAGAAATGTGGAAAAGCTGTTTAAGTCATAAATGAACGCAGGCGGCGCCTCGGTAGGATTGAGCCATTGTGTGTATGTGTGTGTGTGTTTATGTGTCGAGCAGCGTGAGGTGGGAAATGAAACGCATGAGGACTCTGTCCTTGAAGCACAGACACAATAAAGATGGTGGCAGGGCCTCTTGGGGCCGAAAGGCAGTCTCTCCGCCATCAAATGTCAGCGTGAAAAGCTGATTGATTATCTCCTTTCCTGTAAAAGCCTTAAAACGCTAAGCAGCAAATCACGTTACGTGCGGGCGGGCCTCAACGACCTTTCACCGTTCAATCTTGTAAAACCTAAACGGTTAAGGAAGAGAAGCTTGCTTTCTAATGGGGCCCCGCCATTGATCGGAGTAAGACAAGCACTAAGAAACGAAAGAAAATGTACTTTTTATGAACAGTTGTTTACGTCTAGATCCGAGCGCGCTAATACAAAATGTCTTAGGTGAGGGACATCATTCATACCTGGTAGATCTCTCTCTCCACCCAAAGCCAGTCCATCTTTGGTCCACTGCACCATCTCCCGATAGCCCACAATGACACATGGTAGAGTCACGGACTGGCCAGACACCACCACCTGGTCCTGAGGCTGCTGGGAAAAGTAGGCTGCTCGGGTGGCGGCTGCAAGGACAGAAGGATGAACATGTTTGGAATCTGACATGAATTGATATTTTCAGACCAAATGGTATACAAAAGAATGACAGCAGGTGTGTCGGGTTAGGATGGTGAAAATAGCCCTGGAAAGACTGAGGCTGATCGTTCAATAAACTGACATTTTAAAAAAGATGGATGAGGCTGACTTGGGTGAACATTTCATATTCCCCCCCCCCCCCCCCCCTTTCCTTCATAAATATCCCTGTCAAGAAGAAGACTCAGCATTGCCCCATAACTTATTTAACTCTTTCCCAAGTCCATATGCCTTTTATGCTTCCTTGCACGAAGTACTTTTCGGAAAGAATGTGAAAACAAATGTGCCGTTTTTTCAGTGTACTTTTCGTAAAAAAAAAAAAATGGATGTTAAACAATTAAAACAGCACTTAAAGTCCCCGGGGACCCGTTTTGTTTGAGGCGCTTGAAATTCAGTAGAGACACCTGCTGCCGTTGTGGTGTTGTGTTTAAGTGCGCCACACACTCTCAATGGATCGCTTGGCTGGCCTTCACACACACACACACACACACACACACACACACACACACACACACACACACACACACACACACACACACACACACACACACACACACACACACACACACACACCCACACAAACAGAAATACGCTTTCCAAATGTTTGTGGCACTATGATAAAGATTGAGTATTACAAACCCTATACGAGTAGCGAAAGATGGCAGCACTCCAGAGGTAACTAATCCGTAGGCGGGGAAAGAGACAGTTGGTTGGTTATCTAAGTGGGCTCTCTGTGCGAGTCGGGAGACTTCGGGGGGGGGGGGGAGAAAAAAAAAAACTCATTTTCCTTCTCTCTTTCATTGTTGCTCAATGGAGAATGGAAGGGAAGGGGGACTCGGGGAGATAAAGAGGCCTCTATTCAAACTGAGCTAAGCCCCCCCCCTCCTCCTCCTCCTCCATCCCCAACCCTTCCTGAACTGCTTCTCTTGGTTGCACTGCTTAAACAGACAGGGTTACCCCCCCCTGCACCCACCCCCCAATTCGGTCTCCCCAACCACCATCACAATCGCCAGTAAAGAAAGCTGCTGAAAGGAGGGCAACATACGGCAACCAGAGACATGCTATTGTCCTCTTGTCTCTCTCTTTTAATAGGCCTCTTCATTCTCAATCAATCCTGCTAAATGCAAGTTTAATAGCTTTTCAATAGCAACCCCCTCCCCACACACACACCCCGTTAAGAAGGGTGGCGGGGATTTTTTGCTCTCACCCTCTTTTTATTCCTCCCCTCTTTCTTTCGTCATTCTTTTTGAGTTTGAATGAGGCTGCTTGTTGGCAGTGTTTATTCCGCACTCAATTATCCACTTCATCTCAGAGAGGGCCTGTGGTCTCTCCCCTCCCGCTGCCTTTGCCACCCAGCAGCATAATTAAAGCAAAATTCCATCTCAACCAACCAATTTTTTGTTTTTTTCTTTTGCATTCCGATGGAACAAAGATCTGTATCGTACCAGATTTTGGATATCTTTCAGTGCACACAGAGTATTTGTTGTTTCTGCACAACAACAGATATGCAAATGTTATTATTAATGTTAAGCTACGTGACATTTCCAAAGTGAAAATTCTCTGTCGATCAATCAATGGGGAGCCATGCGTTGTAGCTCCATCCAACAAAAAACCAAGCGTACCTGCCCGACCAATCTGTTCCAAGTTGAACCAAATTGAACTACTTGGTAGCATAAAACCTTAATGTGGTGCTAATGTAGTGTCCTCCATCTGATTGAAGAAGGAAAAATGTGTAATTGGAGCACTATAGTGCACTGCATGAGTTCGTGTGTGTGTGTGTGTGTGTTACAAAAGTGTCGGAGTAGCCTGTTGAGTAGCAGGTGGGCTACATAAGTATGAATCAAAAGAGGCCAATTTGAGTCTTGGTGCTCAAGCTATTAGATGCCTAGTAAGGACCGTCATTTTCTGTCAGAATCTTTATGTTCTTCTCCGTCAAATGTTTTCAATTCAAGAAGTAATGAGCAGTTTCATAATCCCCCCAGTAGAGCCAGATTGAGATTCCTCTTTTTTTTTGCAATTAAGTATCTTGCCCAGTGTATCAAACTGTTTACAATGGGTAATAATTCACTTCATTGCCTGATTGCTTAAACGGATTACATGCTGTGAAGTGTTTGTCTATACCACACCCACACTCAATTTGCTTGGCTCACATTTAGCAATTAATGCTTCGTATGGAGCCTTACAAAAATAGAGTGACGACTGTGTGCCGTAGAGAGTGATTCACAGCTCTCCAGATCCCTTATTGAAAAGGCTCTACAGAACATCTCGACTGGCTAATGACTCATGCCAGATTCCTTTAATTCCTCGTTGCCGAATTAGACAATTCTTTGACGGTGTATTAGCGGCTTAATTACATGAATACGTTGCTGATGGAGAGCGAGGGAGGAACAGAGGTGCACAATGGGGGGAAACGGTGGAAGCAGTGTGAAGACACACATGCAGACCACAAAAACACACCAGACTTAATATGAGGAGCTTTGCTACGGGTTGCAATTGAATCAAAATGACAAAAATACAAATGTGGCTCTTAAATATCCACCGTACGGGATTTGACTTGTTTTGCTTCTCTACCTTAAATCTATTCATGAACTCATTCCCTAGATTTGCACTCTATGGATTAGTTGTAATGCATGTGTTGGATTAATGTTACCTTTCAAGGTCTTTGTATTTAGAGGAACATTTCCTTATTGCCACAAATTCAGCATTTACTCAATTTCTTAATTTGCCGTGTGTGTGTGAGAATGTGTGTGTGTGCGTTTTTTTTCGTTTTTGCTGTAATCAAACAATTTAATCCAGATTCCTTCAATTGAAATATCATTTCACGCCGTTGGTTGCACGTGGCGCCAAATAGGCACGTGTGAGTGCGTTTCCCGCTGACGTTGCGTGATGTTTTGAGGTGTACAACGATGTGTTAATAAGAAAAGCCAAATGTCAAGCACCGCGGGGCACATTTAGCGGTGTCGTTTGACGTTGCAACTTTGCTGCTTAAGTTGCGTGGCTTTATAGTGAAATTCAAAACAGCCTTTCAGGGTTGAACCTGTTAAAGAGCTTTTCCACCACTGCCGTTGCCGCTTACTTTATGTGAACTGATAGGGGTGCATTCACATCAGGGCGGATCAGGAAAAGATGGACAGATGTCAGCAGTGATCCCTTCACCACTGGACATCTGCCCTGGGAGAATTAGATTGAATCTGCCAGTGTGCGTGCGTGCGTGCGTGCATGCGTGTATGCGTTTGGGTGTGTGAGGGCTATGAAGTTAAAGCGTGATAATGGCACCGTGCGTGACCTTTGCTTATAATGGGAAACTAGCATGGAGAGCATCGTTCATTTCATAGAGAGCGCTATTTATCAGCTCATGATGACGATTCATAATCATTTTTTTGCCATTTGGATATAAAAGGAAAAAAGGTCAGTCTGCATATGTACAAATACTGTGATATACTATTTCATACTATTCACACTCAAGTGTAGTACTATATATATATATATATATATATATATATATATATATATATATATATATATATATATATATATATATATATATATATATATATATATATATATATATATATACAGTATATTATATAGTCGTGGACTCAGCCTGCGTGAGGTTCCCTTAATAGACTCCAGAGACGAGGAAATGGGGGGAAAACACAAACGCACGCATGCACACACACAACTCCCCCGAAAACAAGGCAATTGGCAAAAAAAAAAAAAAGTGTCAAGCTTGGAATAAACAAGCCCTCTCCCCAAATGCCATCCATTGTGCCTTGTCGAGATAAGGCTTCTAAATCGGGCTGGAAATGCAAGCTCCATTTCTCTCAGTATAGAATTATTATCCCTTTGTTTTGAGTCTTTTGTCTCTTTCCACTGGTGTATGCGTGCATATGTTTGTGTACAAAAAAAAAAAAAGTAGTGCTGAGGTAGTCTATTCAAACCGAATGCCCCCATCGGGACCCAGCACCCATCTCATGTTTGGAGTGTTCCAAAGCTCATTAGCATGACTTGTACACAACTTGAGGGCTTCAAAGAAGACAACAAGAGAGACCACCCACCAACTGGCCGCACTGTGGTGTGCCCAGCATGTATGTTTTCTTTGACTGTTGCAAGTAGCTCTCTCTGCAGATGCTCTCCTCTCTCGCACCCCTCTTAAAAAATATATCACTCCCTTATGCATTCCGGTTGCACTTCCACTCACCCGCTCTGGCTCCCTTTCCTCCTCGTCTGCATTTTTTTGCCCAAATTGCAATCTAACTGCTTTTTAAGAGCTGTTTTGCCCGAGTTTAATCCGCCTCGCATCTCCTCCCGGTCTTTATTCCATTGTGAAAATCTTGGCTGGAGCCGAGACCCCTTTTAAGCGAATGGACCCGCTCATCTAAACCATTGCCAGCCTCTCCAGCCCTCCCCAGCTTGGCTTCTTACCCTGAATCTGTTTAATCTGTTTTGTCTGTTTATCATTCGTGCATCTACACTCATGAGCAAGCCACACTTTGCAAGGTCCCTATGTGCTATTAATCACTGACATCACTCTGACACGGCTCTGTTTTACCGCTGGTGTCAGCTGTCATCGCTTTCTCCTCTTCTTTCCCTTTGCTCGTGCTCTGCATCCCCGCGCGAGACTCACAGGACTTTACGTCGACTCGTCAGCAATGACAACGAGAGAAGAGGGACGAGAGATTCAAAACATGTTCAAATAAAACAGAAAAAAAAAATATACAAAGATATTGCACGGCCTCCGATTGTAAAGATGTCGGCTATAGATAGAATTGATATAACACGGCAATCAGCTTGTCTCAAAGGCTGTCATAGCTTGATGGCAACATCACACCAGAAAACTTGAGAAAAAGAATGTGACAATTGGCTGCTCTTCCACTACTGCGGGTATCACTGTACTCAATTTATCCACTTTTCTTTTGTGCGTGAGCAATTCGTATCGTTTTTAAGTGTTCCGAATGTAACCTTGGTGGATATGTTAATCAATGAACTTTATACATACTGGAGTAGGCTTTTAAACAACATGATTTAACTGAGAAATTCAATATTGTGCAATTTGCCTGTTTGTCAGGCAAGCACAGTGACAAAGCGGTAAGCATATCTCTTTCACACTTCAATTTCTATTTGGAAGACTCCAAATCGTCTAGAGGTTGAAATGTGAAAGTTTCAAGAGTGTATTTAAAGTACATAAGACATGTTATAAAAAGTGTTGTTAAAAATGACTCTATTATGCTTTCTAGCCAAACTTGAAACCACAAACGCATCTTCTCGTTTGTGAATGGGGACCGTGTTGATACGATTGTCATCTAAAAACCACAATGAACAACTTTTTCATATTTGTTGTCATGTAATAGTATCCGCTCTCTACTGAGCTGGAAAGCAGTCGTGATGCGAGCTGCATCAGTAGCTCCCGGGGTACCTGCTATAATAGGATGTATAAAAAAAAAAAAAAAAGGAGGAGGCCAAGGGGGGGTGAGACCAAGACTCACTGCACTCCAAGACTGCTGATGTGACACAGTCAGTGCTGGAGCAAATATGAATGGTTCAGCTCGCAGTCGCTGTGCTGCACTTCCAACTGTGCATCTTTGCTGCACACTCACTGTCACAGTCCAACATCTTTAGGCTCGCTGGTGGGCAGGGCAGAAGCATCTGGCGGAGTATAATTCTAGCATTGCTTTTGAACATCAACACACACACAATCGCCACACGCCATGAGTTAGAGAACTGCCGAGTGCATGCGGACGGGATAGCAAGTGACGGGCTTGGCTGGCAGGAGGACAGAAAATAAAACAGCATATGCAGAGGAGGAGAAAAAGTGGAGGGTGGTATGAAATTGTCTGTACACATCAGCCAGCATTGTTGACAAGATGTTGATTGAGCCAGTCTTGTCGTTTGGCTCCAGCTTACCCCAGCTCCCCCCTTTGGTGTTTTTACTGCAAGACAGCTGCAGGCAGGATCTGTGTCATAGTCCCAGCCCGTTTCTGTCCCTCTAATTCGCTCCATTGCTTTGCTCCTTCTGTCTCACGGCCCCGATCCCCCCCCCCCCCTTCCCACTTCCACTGTTTGGATGATTATTTATTACCAGTCCAACTTATTTTTTTGCTGTTTGGTTTTGTAAGAGTCGGAAGAGTGCGCAACATGTGACGGAATAGCTCGGTGACAAATGAAGCGAGCAAATAAATGTTTAATTAAATTCGATTAAAAATCCATAAAACGACGAGGATGATAACGATACAGTCTCTTGCTTTTTCTAAAAGGCGGTAAAATGAAAACAAAGAAAGTCTACATCGTACTGGCTCTGGATCCAATGCCCTGGGGTATCAATTAATTTAGTCTGGGGATTTGTGGCCTACTCTCCCTAATTGAGCCCATCGGAGACCCCCTTGGCTCTTCACGATAGGATAGGAAGTAGTGCGTTTCATAATTAATACTCCCCCCCCTCCCTTTTATTATTATTATTATTTTTTAATGAGGGTTGTAAAGTCGTAAGCGACGACGGGAAGAGGCTATCGACGCCATTGTTGGCGTCGAACGTCAACTGCTGGTGTGTGGAGTAAGGGCGACAACCTCATTGAAAGCAGCACATTGAAGTCTACGCCGCGCTTTTGTGTGTTTTTGAACATAGAACACAGCTAGCTCAATGAGAGTCTCATTAGCGTTGCTTAATGTGTGTGCTTTTTAAAGCTTAGAGGTTAATGCCCGACTTGCTGTCATCTCATTGGAGCTCTCTTTTAATTTGATGCATAATTCTTTTTTTTTTTTTCGTCAGCAAGAGTGTCTTCACAGAAAGCGGATGTGTGGAATTTTGGCCTTCCCTTGCAACAAATACACAAAAAAGCACAAAGACCACTTCTAATTAAAGCTGTTTTTAATATTCCTCTTCACTTTTTCCTTTTCATGCTCTCCTCACATTAACAATGTTTTTTTTTTCTCTGTCCATAGAAAATAACTCCTGGCGATTAAACAAATTACTTTCTAGCCCCATGGGAGCCATGAATCTACTGGAAAGAATAAAATGGTGAGATGCACAATGTTGCCGCCTCTACATTCTTATAAAAACACCTTCACAATATTTATAGACAATGTTTTGCTGTCTTTCCGCTTCACAGTATGGCCAGCAACAATGGATGCTCGGCTGTATTTTTATCTGGACAGGTTCAGGAGATGAATTTTACTCAGCTGGTGACTAAAGGCAGTGAGAAAAATGCCCACTGCTGCCAAGTGAAGACCATGGTGTCGTCTTTACAGCGATGCTATACAATAAACATACATTAGCATGCGTGTTTATTTTCTAGCCATCCCAGCAAATACATTAAAGTTGTGTAGAATCAGGTTGGGTACAATTAGAAAGGTGCACGTAACCTAATTTCCTCGTTTCCCCCTGAATGTCGACTTTGCCGGGAAGAAAAGTTTTTAATTTAACATCAAATACTCATTTTGTTCATTTGATTACTTGTAAGTGGAAACGTCCTTTTAACCCGCCGATGAGGCGCCAGAGGACGAGAAGCGGGGAGAAGGGCGGTTGGGCTGTTACCTGCTGGACTCAATACTTGTGCTTTGTATTGAGTAAAAGTAAGGAGGGAGAAAAACTCATTTCCTGAATTTCCATCTCTTAAGTGTTGATTAGTGAAGGAGTGTAATTAGAATGAAATGTGAAGTCAGGCTTTTCCCGATTGCACCGCTTCCCTGAGAAAAATCAGGCCGTGATTAAGGAATAAATGATTAATGAGCAAGCTAATTAATCAATATATTATTAAAGCAGGCGAGCGGTGTGAACAAAGGGGTGGGCACGATGGCGCTGCATTAAAGAGATGTGTTGAAACAAAAAAAGGACTCATCTGGTTGTTGTGGGTTTTCTTTCCCCCCCCCTCCTCTGACACTGAAGCGGATGTATGGAGAGAAGTGACGGATGGGAGGAGATGGTGTCTGCAGCCTCTGCATCTGCCAGCAGCCTCTGGTGTGAGATCCCTGACCTCACAATACTGCATTTGCAAGTTCCGCTGCTTATCTCGAGGTCGGGTCGAGAGGTTCCGCGCGAGGGAGGGCAAAGCGCGGGCCCGCCACGCTAATGATGTTTGCACTACTAAGACGACAGCCTGTGATGCACAGTCAACATCTCTGACGACGCAAAAGTTCCTGAGCGAAGCCCCCCCCCCACCCCCTCCCTCACCTCCGCATCCCCCCCCCTGTCGTTAACTAGGACAGCCCATCAATCTTTGATAATGTGCAGTGCGGGTCTCTCCTGTGTGACCGAACTGATGAGACATCACAGCAGGGTTTGATGTATAAATGTAACTGTGATATACTGGACGGCTTCAAGTCAGGTTTGACCTTTTTTTGCGCCGGATATTAATGACTACAGTGAAAGAATGAACTATCTGTGTGATGCATCCCTCCCAGTGGAGCTCGGCACACTTTATCTTTTTGGCACGGGCTTCCTCTGCTACCTTTTTGCTCAGCTTTCATGTCTGCCAAAAGTCCCCTGAGCTGGCACACAATGGGATGAGGGACACAAAAAATATTATTTCATAAGCGGATGGGTTTATTGTTCCTTTTAAAATGTAGCATTGCTCTTTAAAGCTGCAGTTATAACACCCCCCCCCCCCCATGCACGACACAGCGAAACTCGTCCTCAAAGCTAGAGTATGAGGAAAAAAGAGCTTTCATCGCGGCATATCTTGCCTGGCATTTACTGGTGGCCTTATTAAGAGCCTTGTGAGTGACTGAGTGTGTACTGGGGGACTCTTGGGGGGAGCTGTAACACGCTCGGAGCAGAATCATGATATTGTTTATCAGCCGGTGTTGCTTTAAAAATAAATGGATGCATTTCTATCAAGCACCAAAATAGGACTAAAGCTTTTAAAAACGACATTAAATAGTCACACAACATCAACATGAATTGAAATGATCGATAAAGAGCAACAGGCAAGATTTTTTTTTTTCAAGAAACTAAAAGATGGATGTGATTAAGGTTTTCATAGACAATACAAAATAGCCTACAGCAATCCAAATTAAAAAAAACAACCAGAACTCATTTGCAAGACTGCTAAGATTTAGAGCCTGATGATTGTTTTCATGCCAGGCATAAGTCTGGCACAATATGTTGCAGTGGGTTAGGTAAAGTGAGGAGATTTTTTCACATCATTACAAGGTGGTGAAAGATTTTTAAAAAAAATGGTGTTTTGCACCGTTGTGGGCGTGAACACAGTTAACTTGATTCTCCATCAAGCACTAAATGCTACACGCAAGAGTCCTGGGAAAAGACGGAAGCAGAAATTAATTTGCTCGCCGTTTGTGATTTTTCTTTTCAAGTTGACTTGGATTGCTGTTTTCGTAATTGTTTTTGTGGTTTGTTGTGTTATTTTGGTTTGATTTGCTCCAGGCTGGTGCCACGTTCTGTCCCCAAATATACCGTAGCATTCCACTATTCTTCAGCATCAACTGGCTGTGAATGGGTCTTTGTAACATTGGCTGGTTTCTTCATTGAGCATGAAACATTGGACATATGGTGGCTGTGTCGGGATGCGTGACGGCAAAGAATGCCGAGGGTTGGTCCCCCGACCTCGACTTGGCCTCTCGCACTCGAGTCTGTTGCTTTGATTGACTTAAACACTTCATTGTGCACGCTGTTTTTACATTTGTGTTCAAAAGTGGGATCTCAGGTGGGACAGATGTGCGCTAAACAAGAAGCGTACCAAACAGAGCACGCACGTTTCATTTGGTATGCCGAGCCTAGTTTCACCAGAAGTTCAGATTCGTAAAAAAATAAAAATAAATCTAGCCTGCCTTTCACTCAAAAGTTAGCTCAGATAGTTTGGAGCTCCCAGTAGTACTAAAAAGGTGAAGCTGTATAGACAATGGATGGATGGCTGACTTCTCACCTAACGAGTCAATTAGCTAATTTCTCTATTGCATCTGCAAAATTGGACTTTAAGCGAGAAAGCTCACGGTAGTGGCTGCGACAAAACAAGTGAAGCGTCGCAGGCTCCCGAGCCCATCTGGTGTGATGATCGATCATTAGATGGAGCGTTTAAACTCCCTCACTTTGCCTGCTGGCTAACACTGATCCCATATCACCCTCGCAGGATATGGTATGAATCACAGGAAGTTGAGATCGATCCATAAAGATTGTGCCGCTTGATTACAGATTGAGAAAAAAAAAAAATCCAATTTGGCTTAACCACTTGGATGCCTCAGAGCCCCGACTGTTTGTATGAGCAAATGGCCGCGTGTTTCCACGTCTATTAACAGCTTTTATTTCTATTTTTTTTTAAATAAGCTTTCTCCGGCTCCTATTTTTTGATTTGAGCTCTTCCTCCATTCGTCACCTCTTCACTTTGCTCTGTCCGTCCCGCACTAAAAGCACCCTCCTTAAGGGAGCTCTCTCCTAAATCTTAATTAAAACACTCTCCAACTGCCCTACCCAGAATCCCTGGGGCTGTCTGAAAGCAGCTTAGAACAATCAAGAGGACGGATTAGAAGTGAGAAGAAAAGCCGAGGTAAAGACGCGATGGGTGGGGTGGGGAGAAACAACAACAACGCAGTGGCGAGGAGAAAAATATCGCAAGGAGGGAAAGAAATGACCCCTTTCCTTCATCCCCCTGATCCTCTCTCCTTCTCCCTTTGCTCAATGGCTCTCTCCCTCCCTCCCTCCCTCCCTCCCGCCCTCTCTGGGCTCGGGAGTCTTGGCCTGACCTATTGACATTCAGCTTCTCGGCAGATTAAGCAGCGAATGGAGCCTCTGGAAAGGGTAAACACACTGGAGGAACAATGACCAACAGGAGGCAACCTTATTGGATTCTAATTAACCGCCAGGAGAGATGGCTCGGGGCGTGTTAAGTGCTGTGGGACACAAGTTAGAGCCCCAAACATCAAGGAAGCAGCACAACTCCTATCACTTTGTGGTATAGCTTCATTTAGTTCTCGTCTCTCGTCTCTCTCTCTCTCCCTCCATCTATTTGCCAGCTGTTTCCACATCTGACCCAGGAAAATGGCAAAGTGATTCTCATTAAGGCCCTCTCCTGAGATCCATTTGTATTCCTTCTTCCCGACGCTCCATTTCGTCTTTGAACAAGCCTTTACTTGAAGATCTTGCTTTGAGCGATAAGGTTCAAGTAGGATGGAAATACGAGGAGAAATGATTTGAGATTGAGCGGATTGAATTATATGACATGAAGATGAAAAGTGTGTGTGTGTGTGTGTGTGTGTCTGTGTGTGAGGAGGGGGGGAGACATCGCTCTCTCCAAAGGAGGCGACTCTCGGTGACCACCATCCTCCTTTCCCTCTCTCCCAATTAACCAGCTCGCTCGTTGGCTCAATTTTAAATGTGAACTTTATCATTGGTGCAGTGGGGCCCTCAGTCTTTGAGTGGTCCCCTGATTAGACACACTCGCAATGGTCCAGTGTCCTCTTGCATATAGCACTAATGAATCTGCTTTCATTAATAGTGTGAGAGGGCCCAATGTCTACATATGTGTGTGAGTGTGTTTGTGTTGGGTGGGGAGGACAGACCCCGCCAGAGACAGGCCACTGTCACCTCAGCAGACACACAAAGCAATTCATTAATTGGTGAGAAAACACACACACACATTGAATACACAGTGTGGTGTGTATTCCATGAACCCACGCTGCTTGTTAGCACATTACCCAGGATCAAAGAAGCAAAAGGCTGCAGAGAGGAATCATCATTATTTGCTATGGAAAAACTGCAGCTATGTTCCAGAATGTCAGTCTGTCTGTCTGTCCTTTGGCAAATCGGCAGTCTCCTTTGCTTTTCTGACAAAACGTACAAAACGCAACCTGTTCTTTTACCGTCATCATGTGAGTCTTTTGAAAGCTCACGAGAAGATGTTTTTTTTTTCTTTTTTCTTGCCTCGATTCAAGTGGCAATGAATTGGACTTCACTTGTGATCCAAGCCCGGAGGTATAAAAGAGCCGCATGACCGCTGTCGATTTCCAAACCATTACCAACAACAGTCATGGCTGTATTAGGTTGAAATGCCCCATTGATTTCTCTCAACCCCCCCAATACAAAAACTAGTCAGGACCAGTTGGAAGAAGCACTTATTTTGTTTTCTAAAAACAAAATATCACATGCCTAATGACCACAACAGAACCATTCAAACTCAAAAGAAAAGCACAATAGATAGAATGCGCCCCTATTTGGAGGGGGGGGGGGGGGTTAAACAAAGGGACCCTTCGCTCGAAATTGCCTTTTAAAGAACTGCCTGGCGCAATCAGGGAGCTGGCCTGTATCAAAATGAGCGTCAGAGAAAGAAAGGCTGAGGTTGGTGGTGCAAAGAAAAGGTGTGACGCCTCCCAGCACTTTGAATGAGCAAACAATCAGCCCTTGCTGCCCTTCAATCTTTTGGTCAGCTGTTTAACTACCCGCTGATTGAGGGGCTTCATTAGGGGCTTATTTATCTTTCCATGGATCACAGTCCTGAAAGACCATTGACAGGCTCAGTACGCCCACACACACACACATACAGATGAGATGCTTGGATTCCTTTTTGTCGTTTTTAAAATGCATATAGAAATATAATTTTATGGCTGGATTTTGCACAATTGTAGCAATTTTTGATTATCTTCCGTTTCTTCCTAAGGCACTCTCAAAAACACTTTGAACATGTCACAATGGTTATGTTTAAAAATACAAGGTGAATGTGTTTTCAAAGGCTATTTTCGAACAATTCCTGTTCATTGTTCTTCACTTCTATAAAAGTGGGTCACGACTTGGCGACAGTAGGACAATGTAGGTCCCAGGGTGACAACAGACGAGACTCTACGGCTTCAGCCACACGAGCAGACAACACAGCATTCCGTAGAATGGAAGCTTTTAAGCCAAAATGCGAAAGTAATGGCACTTTACAGATTCGATTTTTTTTTTTAATGGGCTAAATGGTCTACATCCAGTTTTGTTCATCCTTGAAGCTCCTGTCTAAGCCAGGGGTGAAATACAAATTTTTGTCGCGGGCCGCATCGTAGTCATAGTTTCCTTCAGAGGACCATCTTGAATAACTGTTTGAAACCAGAGACTAGTAAAAACTGTTCAAATATTTTTAAAAGATCACAAAATTTGCCGGCAATATCTCTATTTTTTAAAAGTGAAGACAATTAGTAACTTTAGTATTGACCCATGAAGTTGATACACAATTTGTCTTCATGGGGTGGGGGGCATATAAAATGATGTGGCGGGCCGTATCTGACCCCCGAGCCTTGAGTTTGACACCTATGATCTAAGCCCCACCCTCACACCTGTTGGTCTTCTTTGATAGTTTACCACGAGGCGGCTCGGAGGCGTAATACCACCTGAGCCAAACAGTGGGCCGGGTCGACACGGTGACCTAACAAGAAGACCCTCCCAAACAAGCCAAAACAAACATCTTACTAAAGCCACTCTCCAGCTTTGATGCGAAGAATTTCTTTTTTTCTTCCTTGGTTCAAACATCTCCCTTTCCTCCCGTGTCTTAAACACGATTCGACCTACACCTCAAAGAGCAATCTGAGAAGAGGACTTTTCCCATTTTATCTCTCTTCAATGCCCTCTCCTGCCCCATTTTTTTTTTTAAAGCTTCTTTTAACACTGTCACTTAGATGTATAAAATATACAGAAATCACTGTCTGTGACTTCCCTTTTGGCAGCCCACTGTTTTATTCCACTCTGCGCCTAATTACGGTGCCTCACTTATGTAATTAGCGCAAAAAATAAATGGCTGCCGTAGCCCGGTCTCTGCCCTTTGCCCCTCCCTGTGCAGCTTCGGAGAAAACAAATTACGGAGAACAATAGGTACAAATGGCTCCTGCGCCAAAGCTCATGATGGATGCATCTCTGCATCTCATCCGTTTCTCACTTACTCTTCCTCCCTTCTTCATCATGTTCCGCTTTATATTACTCTGCTTGGAAATGTTGGCGAGCTTCAGCCAATACTTTCCTGTTTTTTTTTTTCATTCCATTGCTTTTTGTCTTGTGTTTCGGGAATGGGCACTCTATTCGCACTGACATCATAGTCTGAAGCAGCTAAGTCCTTTTTTTTTTTTTCCCCAGTCCTTTCTGTCTCTACTGGCATTGCCTTATCTTCTATCCTCGGGTGCATTCACAGAACACGCTGGGGACTTTGGAAAGCAAACATCATGTGCCGTAGCCCCATCTGCGGATAGTCTGAGCAGGGAACAATCAGTCCCTCTCCTCCTTTGCTTTGTTCCTCCTCGAAGCCTCCCCTGGGATGGACGCAGAAGTAGGATGCATCAGTCAGACGGGCGCAACGTGCTGGAACAATGGACTGCTTGGTTCTACCAAGGGGTGTTAGGTTCACCTCATCCAGCTTGGCAAGCACTTTCTGGGTCTCCTTATTGCGTCTTCTGTGGCAGAAGAAGCCTCCCACCATCCGCATCCACGTCTCTACCCACACGGCCGCCTCGCACATGTCCCGAGTAGACACCTGAGAGCCAATGTTTGGGCCGCAGGTGCTGGAATATCAACTTTCCATAAATGCCCTTTCAGAGCATGTGGTAAGTTACACCCCGCTTGTTTTCTTTCACCCCCGCCAAGGCAAAAAGAAAGAAAAGCAGCAGGTTTGCTTTACCAATTCAAGCGTATCCATTACCTGAAACGTTCAGCTCCTGGCAGTAAATCCCTTTGACCCCTGTTCATTCTTTCTATCTGCCTATCTCCCACCCCCTATTCCCATACTGAGCCCATGGCGCTTTGCACATTGCTTTTTTTGTGGCCAAAAAGACAGCAGGGGAGAGCGAGAGAGAGAGAGAGAGAGAGAGAGAGAGAGAGAGAGAGAGAGAGAGAGAGAGAGAGAGAGAGAGAGAGAGAGAGAGAGACACCTTTCCCTCCTCCCGCTTCAACCGCCACCCACATACGCCGCTTCTCATGTTTCGACACAGCTCGATAACATTAACATGTTTCGCCATTGGGGGAAGTTGCAGTTAAAAGTCAGATCGATAAGATTTGATTGACATCCTTCACTTGATAGCAAAGTGGCTTTTCTCTGACCTCTCCGGGCAAAGGGGATGGGTGGTGGTGGTGGGGGATCAGCAGTAGTACAGGAAAGAAAAATCAAATCGAAGAGAATTCATTCGACCGTTTCTCTACAACAACACAAGACAGACAATAGGACTGCTAACCGGGACTGATACTCAGCCAAACGGCTATTTTGATTCAACTTTGAGTCACCGAGACAATATTGCTCCTGGCAATCTGAGCCCTTTGTACAACAAGAGGATAAGATTTCCATGACTGAACCTCACAATTAGACTGTAACTTGAAAAAACATTTGAACATTTATTTGTAAAGCGCTCGGATCTGTTGATTTTTCCTTGAGATATGACGAGCGTCCACTTTGAGCCAAAGCAAGCTAATGTTTCCTTTGGCTTGTAAAAATCTCCTGAAATGTCAAGCATCTCAACTACGACACAAATTTGATTTCATATGAACTTTTGTATCAATACAGCCCAACCTGTCCATTTCTATTGCCGACAATAAACCACGCAGAAAATGACATGTACAGTTCTCGGAGCGTCATTAATTAGACAATTGGACTTTGACTAATCATTCCAGAAAGAGCACAAAGCCCTGAAGATGCCTGGCACTCACGTCAACTTATCATCACAATATGTGTGCCCTTGACCCCGCTGACTACATGCGCACATGCGTCGGTGAGTCATTTACAGAGAATGAGCGGATGTCTTCAGCCCCAGAGCAGATCATTGTGGATCTTCTATGTGGAAATTTCCTTTCTTTGCAGGACAAAAAAGAGCGGTAAAGGTATTTCTACCTAAGCTTGTTTTTCCCTCATAATCCGACAGCCGAGCTATGTTTGATACAAGGTTAAGGAACACAAGATAACACATATTGCGCTGCGGCACTAGACACGCTTCAATTTTGTGTGTGTATGGACAGCAGTTATGAAATTCTTCTCTTGCCTGATTAAAGGTAAAAATGAATCTTTACTTTATTACTATTGTATGTTGAAGGTATAAATCTCCTGAGCAAGAGGTTTGTGTGTGTGTGTGGAGGAATGGGATTTAAACACAATCCATCTCCTCAAAATATCTTCTACTGTATAAACGTGACTTCATCCCTGGAGGTGCAGTTTTAATGACGTGCGCAGAATCAATTCTCAGTCCTCTCCATCTTTCCATTGCATTGTTTGTGAAGGAGAATGAAAGAGAAAACAAGTTTGTGTCGCGCGCCGCTGACGATCCAGCCCGAGGTGGAGTCGCCGGGGAAGATGTCTCCAGGCAAAGGCAGGAAGCTGACACGGTCCCCGTCTCCATTGTCCCGTTTTTTTTTTTTTTTGTCATTTCCTCCCCGGATGCGCCGACTGGCCCAGAGGGAGACAAGGTGAAGATGTACGCAAGGAGAAAGTGAAGACAAAGGAGGATGGGTGCGCTGAAGAGGACAAGTGCCATCAACACTTAGCTACCTGGCTTCTTGCGTTGGGTCAGAGCAGCCAACACGATGGGCTAATTTGCTAACAGCTGATAACAATGCACTGGGACACACTGCCAAGTTCTTTATCTGTGTTTACCCGAATGGCAAAGCTGATTAGAAGCAGGCCACATTATGAAGTGCCATTGTTTCTTTTCTCCTTTTTTTTTTTTGCACACGTGTAGGGGCTGTTTATGAAGGATCACAATGAGATGTGTGCACCGTGTCTACAGGATGAGGAGAAAGCAGCGGGCCATTGTTTAACAGCTTGGTCATTCATTACTGTTTGTTTGCGCGTGACTCCTGCATAAAATGAGTGTTTAGAGGGAATGGGAGCAAATTAAGGCGCTTGGAAGAAGCCTTAGTGCCTCAAATAGTCAGCTCTACTCGGAGACAACGTGGCTTCTATATTCATAAAAAGCACAGATGCAGTCTGATGGAAAAGAATGGCGCATTTTGATCTTAGAGCCTTCTTTTGCGTATTTGGTAGACTCTTTGCAATGCTGGAAGTTTTGATGTACAGAGAAAATATTTCTTTAACATTTAGGGCAGGGGTGTCAAATTGATTTGATCACGGGCCGCATCTTAGTCATTGTTTCCTTCGGAGGGTCAATAATTAGTTTTGGAATCAGAGATGCGTAAAAACTGTTCAAATATTTTAAAAAGATTAAAATTGGAGAAAAGACAATTTGTAATTTTAGTATTGACGCATGAAGTTGCTGCACAATTTGTCTTTGCGGGCCACATAAAATGATGTGGCGGACCGTATCTGGCCCCCGGGCCTTGTGTTTGACACCAATGATTTAGGGGCTGAAAATAGCCCAAGTCTAATTATTGGCACAGTGAATTTAATTGAGGTGCTTGATGGATGGATAGATTGATGATAAATAGATGGATAGATAGATTTTGTAGTTGATGTAAATACTATGTTAAATACAACTCTGCAACAGCAAAAACCAATACACAGATAAGACAGGAAGTCAAAGTAAGCTAAAATGCATCTTAGCCACGACTGCGTCTCTTAAATAATGCAAGACACTTCTCTCCAGGAGTCAGCTGTATGCACAATCTGCTGGATCGGCACTATGCAACTCGTGTCCAAAGCCGGTTGGCTCGAGTCCTTGCCAACAAACTTTCTATCACTAACGTAAGGAAATAAAATGAGTATGAGTGGCGGATGGTGATGGTATGGGGGGGGGGGGGGGGTGGTTAAGAGGGACGATGGGTGAGTGTGTTCGACAAGAGGCGGAAAAGGTTAACGACGCTCTGGCGCTTGTCCCCAGTGTTTTCCCGCCTTGTGCATTCATTAAGACACTGAGGACACATCTAAGCCTTATGTCTGCAAAAAGACTCACTTCCCTCTCTCCACCACTCACAATGACCCCCCCCCCCCCCCGCCCCCACAAGAATTCAAAGAAGTATAGCTTATGAAATATGCACAAATTCTCGGAGCCACCCTTTGGGAGGCCAGCCTGTCACTTGGCCCACAAACATGTCTGCACCACACAAGGATGAGAGAAATCTCTACTTAATGGCCAAGAGGGGAGATGATGCTTGGTAGTGGCTTCTAATTTACTTGTGTGTGTTGCCTCATTAAGATACATTGCATGTTCCCATGACCGGTCGTCACCTGTTCACCAATAAGCTGGTGAGGGAACAAAAAGACTTCTGGGAGGGGATAAGGTCCTTTTTTTTTTTTCCTCCCGGCATTGCACCATTGAGTGGGGACACGACTTAAAGAGGAAGCAGGAGAAACTTGTAATCTCAGCACTCAGCCTTTGAACTCGGCCCGATGAGACACAAGCTTCCCAAAGCAAAAAAAAAAAAAAAAAAAAAAGGTTTCCAAAGAAGCGCTCGCAGAAGATTACTCAGAATACTGATGTAGTGTGGAATCAAATTCCTCAGGGCACAAAAAGGGCGACTTTCCGGGAAAGTAAATTGCAAGTGGGGAACGAGACTGTATACAATCATGTGCTATGGACATATTGTGATGGAGCAAAAAAATGGTGATGGACAATTGAAATTCAATCAGCAACAAATTGCACTTTTTCGCTCTCTTTTCCGAGACTCGCCTTGGATTGTGACTTAACACCTTCTCAGTCACTTGTATTCTACTTGCCTAAGATTGGGCCAATCTGTTTTCTGCTTCAAAATGGCATGGTGGGAAACCTCACTGATTTCAATGTATCCGTCCGTCCATCAGTGAGACCAGCAGTGGCATAAAAATAAAAATAAAAATCAATAGAGAATATTTTTCAAGTACTAACCAGATATTCATTGATGACTCAATTGTCCATTAAGTGGGAATGGACGATCTGCATCCTTATAACAGTGCAAAAAAAAAAAAAAAAAAAAAGATTCAAGGAGGAAAAAGAAAAAATCCAATGCAAGCTACATGTTGTTTTTGCCCATACTAAATCCACATTTGCTTTTCCGCAACAAACAGGTAGTGGGAGTTGACAGATGAGTGTTGAAGTGACTTTGCGTGAAAGCTTTAACCTAAAAAAAAAAAGTGCTCCAAGGTATCTTACACTCTAATTGGGGCAGCTGCTACCATTTTCATAATTCGGATATGCGTGTATGTGCAAGAATGTGTGCTGGATTTGGAAGAAGGGGTGGTGGGGGGGGGGGGGGGGGGGGGGGAGTTGGGGGGGTTGCCACTGTCTGGCAACCGCGCTATTTCTCCATATCCAGCTGTTGCTCGTCTGTCAGAGAGCAAAGGTCTCCTGGCATCCCATCAGAACCCCCCCCACCACCATCCTCCCTCCCTAATGACGACACCATGTGGAGCGGGGGGGGTTAGTGGTACCGTGGTGATCCCAACAAATGGCTTTTAAGCAAACAATAGCATTTGTTAAAGAACCTAAAATTCTGGCTTGTGAGTCAGTCCTATTTTTTTTTTCCTCCTCAAGGTGTTCAATTAATAGGTACACTTATGCATTCCGTGTGTGTCTGAGAGTGTGTGTTTTCCTTTTCTTTAACAGCTCTGGCACAATGCTGATAAGTCACAGTCCCTCAGTGTTAATTACAGCAAGCTATTTTTTGCATCAGAATATATGCAAGTTATTAGCAGTCAGTCAGCAGCCAAATCATGCGTGGAAAAAAGTTTTGGAGGAAATAAGCTTACTTTTACAAGGTGATATCTTTTTTTCTTTTACTTCAACCCCCCCCCCCCCCCCCCCCACGCACACACACAGCCATAAGAGAAAAAACTAAATTTACGCACGCCAGAAAGCGGCAGGACATTTGGACTATTGCACATGTTGATAGTTATCTTTATTGATGTGTGTGTGTTTTAATCCCATTCAGTTTGATGATACACAATATTTCAGCTCAACTTTCCCCTCCGCGTCCCCGCATCTTCACGCGCTACCCCGCAAAATGAAGCCTTGGCAAAAAAATAAAAATCCCAAGCAAAGTGCCGAGAATCCATTCCGTGTCGTACCCACGGATTCAATCACGTTTCCTCCAACTAACCGCACGCGTAATTCCACACATAACGCGGTGCAGCGTTTGCGCGGATGTTGACTTGTCCTGCGCGGAGCGGGGCACCGCACCGGTTGTCTTGACGCAGCGCGCGTTAAAGCGCATTAAAATCACACAAGAAAACAACAAGAAAAAATTCAAGAATGAGCTTACCCGAGGCCATAAGGCAAAAGATGAGGTAAAGCACAACCATTGTAGTTGTTCCCCCGTGGCCGCGCGGATAAACGCCTGCTCCGTCTGTTCCGTGCGGGGCTGCTTGTGGTCCACTCACTCACTTGCACGCACGCACTCCCGTGATATGATCCACCCGAGGGCAATCGCTCTGAATATGTCCCAACACTTGGTGGAAGTCAAGTCACAGATACATGTTTGCCACTCCTTCTAACTTTCCACTTTGAAGAATCAAAAGCCACGGGCTAGAAGCTCGGTCCACTTGTTCACTGCTGTGCGCTCTCCTCCTCCTGGACTCTGGGCGCTTGTGATGATGGAGCTGGTGGGAAGTTGCCTCTCTCCTCTTTCCTCCTCCTCTCTCCTCCCCCCTCCTCCTCCGTGCTGTGATGTATGGAACACACGTAGCTCTGGCGGACACGCACTCTCCTCTCTTCTATACTTGCCAACGGGAGATGCGCACTGACTCTGTTGGGGGCTTACACCACATTTGGCACCAAGCTGAGTGTGTTGAGCCCCTCTGCCTCACATGCACGTCGGTGGGGGGGGGTGGGCAAACCGCCTCTTGAGGCCCCCTATTGGCTGGGATGGCGTCAAGGGGAGGGCTTGGTTTTTAAACAGTTATTCTGAGTTAAATGTGGGCTTGGATAAACTGTTTGCTGTGCAGACGCCCAGACGTTAACGGCCATGATCATAATCAGAGGTGGCAAATACTGACGTCAAGTAAAGGCGTAGCTGCAGATAAATGAGTAAAGAAAGTCTCACAAGCACTGATTCAATGCCGGGAATTAAATGTGAAAGGATATTAAGTTTTACTATCTAGAGTTTTCGATGACTCGGCAAAATGGGGGGGAAAAAAAAGCCTCTGCGCACAAAATAATGTTCCTCTTTCTTATGGCAGTGATGTAGAAGTTCAAACTCCCCCACGTCACTGTTTATCATTAATCAATCAATGGCCATTGATAAAATGAGTTGAAAGTAGAATATTGGTTTTCAAATACAGTAGGGAGGTAATGTAAAAGGTCAGCAGAAAAAAAAAACAATCACAATACTTGGGGGGAAAAAAAACAACCCAATAACAAAGTATTTATACTTTGTCACTTCTCACCATTGATCTTAAAAGACGACTGACATTTTGTCTTCTTTCCTCATTTGAATTTTCAAACCACTTTTGCAACTTCAAACCAGTCACAATGTCACCACTCATCAATCAATCAGTCAATCAATTAATGCAACCCTTTATTTCCATCCAACCATTTTCTATCCTCACTTAACTAACAACTCCACAAAGCAATGTTGGACCAAGCTTGGATTCAAACCATCAACCTCAGAGCTGTATGTGCAATCATACAATGTACATCTATCTAGTCTTCCATCACAACAACTCTAATGGGATTATGCCTGAGGCAAGAACGGGATCTCCGAATGCTGCCTTTACAAAGATAATAATGCTCTTTAATTGAACTCAATTTATTGTACTAATCCCTCAATTGGGAAATTAAATTTGCGGTTGTTGTAGTTTGCAGTGGTGTCAAACAGCACTGGATCATACTCCGAGATGGTTCTTGTCTTCCTTATTAAAAACACCTCTTGCACTTGAGATGATGACATTATAAACGTTTTAATAGTACAGTTCAGATTCCAAACTATATTTTCCCTTTGGACTGTAGTCGAATGAGAATAATCTGTTCCAGTGTCAAACTGTTGTGGTCATGACATCATTTCTTTTGACATTCTTTGATGAGACTGTTCTTGTGGAATACATTTTTACATTACCCGTTTTCTTGGCATTTTTTCAGTGTCAGTTACTTCTTTTGTTTTTTTGGGGTTTTTTTTTTTTTTACTTGGAGAACAAAAGTTCAGCTCAGAACTGAACCTGTGGCAACCAAACATTACATTCAATTACATCACAACACAAATTAAAATGTGTTATTTATTTATTTATTTATTTGTTCATTTTTTTTTCAATATTTATTTGCACATGGAAGCAAAACGGACCTTATTCCAGGAGCAGTTTGATCTCAAGTGAGCCCGTTGTCATGTGTCGGGCTCGCAAAAAGAGAAAAGAATCGTTATCATATTCCAACAAAAGCGAAAGCCTTTTAGTAAAAGATGAAAACAATGCGCCTGTGGCTGTTAATAGACTCACCCTTTCATCTGCTTCATAGTTATTCAAAGATCTATTGATTAACCAAAAATAATAGCCCTGGCAGTCATTTCCTTCAATAATCTTTCACTTGTGTGTTTTGGAGCAGAAAAGCAACCTTTATTTTGCGTTGACACATCCCCCCCCCCAATTCGCACAGACAGGCAACACACATGCGGCTAGTTAACACAACCAGGTGGTGAAAACACCACAAGAGTGTGAAAAATTCATCAAAGTGGACACCCACTGTGGTCTTTTTTTGGTGGGGGCGAATTATCACCTTTTGGGCAATCCACATCATGATTAGCATTTTTTTTCCCCCTAAAAAAACCCCAGTAGGTTTAAGACCCCAAGGCTGCCCTTTTTCTGTTTATTGCCTCTCACTAATGCAAACATAAGGGTCCCCTGCTAGTAAACACATGTTGATGGAAGAAACAGCTTGCACAGCCGTGAAGCCGACTGAGGTTAGTGCGAGGGAGCACATGGACGAGCGCTGTATGTGTGTTTGCGCAGGAATCCACACTATTATGCTATTTTTACAAATATCACAAAAACCACACAGTTCGCATGTTGGTGCTCCGAGGTAGGAGATTGAAACAAATCACGTGTGTGTGTGTGTAGAGAGGGGGGGGGGGGGGGGGTCTAGTGTTTGTGTGTGAATCCATCAATGATTGACTGGATGACGGATGCGGGGATGCTGGGTGAGCTGTAAAAAGCAGCGGGGTGCCTCCACCAGTTGTGCTGTGCTCGTAAAAGCCACAGCCATTGTGTGGAGTCTGTCAGCATTGCATTGACGTGGATGATGTCACACAGATGGACGGTGGAAATGATACACACACACACCGATGTGAGTCTTAATTACGCTGGCCACCGCCGCCTCAAATGGAGGGCGCCCATATTCCCCGAGCTTTTGACTGTGTGAATAATTGATGAATAAAAAGGGGATTTTCAGCAGTGGGGTTATTAATAATAGATAGGCTTTGATATTTACTAAACTGTTCAGTGAGAGAAAGGAGTGACAGTTTGGGTGTCGTCTGCATGGTAATCATAAGGAGGTAATAAATAAGGCATGAGGCGGAAATATATGGAAATGGGATTCATAAAGAAATGAGAATAATTTAACAAAATATTATGATGACCCGGGGTCAATTAAAAGAAATGATGTCCGCCACGCTGGGCTTTAAACTCAAACTCCTTGGTGTTATTAGGTGGAAGGTAGCCGTGTGTTTGCTTTGCACGAATATGAAACTGAATAAATCAACCTTGTTATCTCGGTGAGGTAAAGAAGACATTTTTCTTTCATGAGTAAACAAAATGAGCCAAAAGTCGAGGAATGTGTTTTGTTTGGTTTGAAAACTTTGAGCTGGGTGGGCGCATTCGGCATGACTTTCAATCATAACACGCATATCTGGATGCATTCTTTACATTCTGGACAATGAACTGTGCTTTTGTTGAGAAAAGGAAACCCTTAGCATATATTTTTCCTGTCTTCTAGAACAGCGAGTGTAGTGCTACACAGGCGCCCTCTAATGGCAAAGGAATAGCTGCCGAATGACAGTTCAGTTGTATTTAACTTTTTCTATATTTGTATTGAATGTGTAAAAACGTTTTTTTAAAACCCTGTTATAAGTATGATACATTCAAATTAAATAAAAATCGATACCACTTTTCAGAACAATCCCAGTATGAATTTTTGAGTTTTGAGTTGTCATCAATACCAATATCAAGCACACAAACGTACTTTTTGAAAAAGATCTTTATATCACAATTCATAAATTTTCCTTGAAATTAATTTTCTATCTTTCTGATTTTTAGTTTCTGGTCTTAAAGGTCACAATAGGGCGGTCGATACTGGTATTGGCCAACATTGCGAGTATACACCATCAGCGACCTCATTACAATTCCTCAAGGGAGAATTCAACTCAACTCACTGCTGTATATTTGTGTCGCACACCACTCAGAACCAGATCACACATGTTCAGGCATGCAAGGCAAAAAAATCCGCATCACATCTCCCCAGGTGCCTGTCAACAAATGACTTGGGAGCATCTCATGAACTTTAGATGCGACTGTATATCGTAAATTCCTCACCGTACGGTTCTATTCAAACTGTAACCTGCAAGATTGATGGACACGTGCACCCTGCGAGTCCATTTTGGGTCCCCGGGGTTTATACTGCTGCCCATATGAGAAAGATTACACCGGCTTTTACTGTAATTGTGATATTGAATGTTGAGCGGATCTGTGTCACCCGTAACTCTAAGCGCTGCTACGAGCTCGTAACTCACGCAGACATATACACCTTTTTTTCCTGGAGGTGCTATCCCCCTCGCAATTCAAAACCACTCGCTCTCTCCCTCCGTTCCACTAATATGACGTCAACCCCTGCCTTGAAATCTGCAATTGTGCATTTTCTCCACGTGTGATTGACGAGCAAAGGAGGGCCATTAAAGCTCAACCTGGACCCGGCGGTTCATTCTATAAGTCCATAGGAATATTTTCAGCCTCATATCAAATCCATGTCCTCTGCCCTAATATCAGGATGGGACTCTGCCCACCCATGGATTCTGTTTTCGTCTGTAATGAAAGTCTCCCCGGGGATGGAGTGGAGGGATTCTTTTCCTCGGGGGTCAAGGAGAGGTTGAGGCTTTTGGTTCAAGCGGCGCTCGGAACGACGTGTGGATTACAGGAATGTAGCCGCTAAACTCCTCTGGCGATATGGAACGAACCAGGAGGCCGACTTCACAGTAGAGCCTACTGTGCCCGTTACGTGTGTTTATACCACGGGCAGACTGCAAAGATATTATTGTAGCGCGTGCAAGCACTTCAACAGTCCAAACTGTTTACGACATTTGAAGAAATAGAATTATTGCGTTAGTCTGACTGAATTTTTACTTCTGAAATATTTATATACACGTCTGTCTGTTTATCACAGCATATATACAAGCTATCATACTGAAGAGAACGCCGAGGAGTATGCAACCTTACTTGCAGTGGAAATAAAGCATCCTGCACATATTAAATGTCCTGGTGCCACACCGTCAAAAAAAATCACTGTGTGCCGTTATTGCAGTTTGCCCCGAGCCAGATTGTTTACCTATTATGGGGTGTGTGGGATCTAATAGGTCAACTGGAAAAAAAAAAAAGTCCAATAGGCCCATAAAAGCCCAATACTAAGAGGTTGAAAGCACCATTTATAGTAGAGGACACACTTTGGTCTATAAATTGATTCACAGACCATGCATGTATACTGAGACGCAAAAAAAAAAAAGAGTAGGACCTTAAAAGTCCCCGAAACCCTGAGAGTTCTACAATGATGGCAAAATATAAATTTTTAATACCCCCTCCAGAAAAAAATCAAATTTTTGATACAAACATTTTAACATGTTTCATGTTCATGGAGTGTGTTGTTCCTAGATTCTAGATGTAGTACTTTAATGTTTGTATAATTTTCTCCAACATTCTCATGAGGACACTTTGGCATCATTCATTCAAGTAGTAATTACAACCCTACCCAGAATGTAAACTCTGATTGACTAGTTCCACGGCAAGGCGAGCTGTGTCTTTGCTGATAAGTACAGCAGTAAGCTGACTAAAATATTCATGCGCTGATGCAGAATTGTTGTCCCTTGATGGGCCTCGCCATGTGCAACATCTGTTCCTGATGTCATGCACGTTCCAGTGTGCCAGAAATGCCCTGATGGAGTCCGTCACGTTCCAAGCGCGTTCACTCACTCACTCACTCACTCACTCACTCACTCACTCACTCACTCACTCACTCACTCACTCACTCACTCACTCACTCACTCACTCACTCACTCACTCACTCACTCACTCACTCACTCACTCACTCACTCACTCACTCACTCACTCACTCACTCACTCACTCGCACACTCACTCTGCTAAGATAAATATCTGCGGCAATGATGGCGATCCAGTCGACTGAACAAAAGTATCGAACACCTCGGCTAATCCATACCTATAGATTAGCCACTGCGGATCAGCGCTTCTGCCACTCACTGATGAATGTCTCAGTTGAGTGCTGATTTCTTGTATAAAATCGTGCATTGTCTCGCACAATGAACCGTCGTTATATCGCAGTTCATTGTTGCCGCTGTTACTAAACTGCAGAATTTTGAACTGCTGTTTTTAATTGATTTTATTCCAGGACATCACATGAACCGTACAGGCAACATTGATTTATCTGCTTGTGGGTTTTGTTTTATGCTCTCTTAGTAGTAGCAATTGTTTAAAAATTCACAATGACATTTAATGCTAATTCCGTTCCGTCCGTTTCCGTCTATGCCGTATTGCTTTGCGTGTTAGCATCAAGATAGCATACAAGAGTTTTATTTCCTTGATTGAATTAAATATATGATACCAAGAGGCTTCAAAATTGCCCTTAGAGAGACAGTTTCAGATGGAAAGTCCAAATGCAACCCCATCTTCCCTCACATCTTCCTCCCGTCACACAGTTCACTTTCAATCACATGGCCGGCCCACGACTGACTGGCTGCTTGTTTCGTGCCGAGATCTGATGCAGCTCTGCACTCATATAAATAATGAATGACTCGTCCACTGTCGCTTTTCATAGCATGTCAAGCCACGGCCCGGCCATTATTAGGGTCTGTTCTCCCTTCCCCCTCTTTCTCTCTGACTCCAGTTTTGTTATTGTTCTGGTTGACTTGCCTGCACACCTCCGCATTGGGTCAGCTGTCAGTACACCTGATGGTTGCTACAGAGAAGAAAGACTTGCTTCTGGTGATACAGTATAAAAAAAAAAAAAAGCGCCCACACCAGTAGAGTGACAACGGGGAATATTTTCTAATCTGGTTCAGGTAGCAAAGAAGCCACTGCTAACATGCTTTGTGGCCACTTTTGCTGAATTCTGTCATACTTGTAGTATAGGCTACACCAAAAAGTATTCTGTAGTTTCAAAACCTGCTCATGGTCATGGTACCGGTACATGGCTGACAAAAGTATATTGGACAGGTGCAAGTGATGCTGGAACAAAGCATTGCGGCGGTTATTATGCAAATGCACCTCCTTGCTATGAAACATCAGGGCAGATGTGCAGAAAAACTCACTCCCAAACACACTTTGAGAAATAGTCAATTTGAAAATGTAAGATTTACGATTTTCCCTGTTGTTTAATTTCACATTCGATAGGTCAGAGACCCAACTATTAGTCCGTAAAAAACGCAATATGTCCCTTTTAAAGTTCAAAAGGAGCCAAATGGAAATTGATTCTTATGCCTCGAGAGTCAGCCACCCAGAAGGAGAAATCATGTCTTATTTACATACACATCTGTGTGCGAGAAATATGAATGAAGAACATCTGCCTGCAGGGAGGACAGCCCCCGTAAAGCAAACACTGAGCGCGCTGAAGAATCCGGCTTGTTCTTCGGCAGAGCTCCGCAACCCCCTTCAACAACAAACGAATTGATTTCAGCTCTCTATTTGTTCAAAAAGTGTTTTCGCTAGCACCAGGCCAGGCCCGAGGCGAGTGTCCACCAGCAGCTCTCATCTCCGACACCCTGAGCCCATCTCTCCATCTAAGCGGTAATAGCATCAAATCAAGGCCCGCGGCAAACAAACCCTGACAGATCCTCTCATTTGGGATTCACTTTGGGACAGCTGTGGAGCCATCCAAAAACAGGGGCTTGGTAAGTTTGGGTGGGCCGTGCAGGGCAGCACTCAGTAATATATGCAGAGCGTGTGCACGTCCTGGATGACAGCAACACGAGCACTTGTCACTGGAGACATCAGTTCTACTTAGTCACAGCGCTGCCCGGGCCATCCATATGACTGCAGCGCTCTGCAAACTCTATTAATAGTTATCTACCTTTCAGGGCTTCTTATGCTGACGATGGAATGACAGTAAAATACAATGGAGGAAATCCCAAATGAGAGGTAAAAACAGGAGAGCGTTGTCTGGCGCCACTCTCACACTCTTTATGTCATGTGACTGGGCAGCATAGTGCCAGACCTGCAGTTTATGTGAGAGGCATAAGGATTAGTTATGGGACAGGAAGGAGGAGAAGGAGGGAGGAGGTGTGTGGGGGGGGTTGTTAAAGATCAGCAGAGCAAGCCAAAGAGATGGATGACAGAGAGGAAGACCGAGGATGGTAATGATGGGACTTCTTTTTTTCAAATATAAATCAAGGTTTTGTGATTAATATTTCATTCGGCTACTAAATTAAAAATGTGAACGGTCATCACTTATTTGTCAAATTGTCTCCGCTCAAAAGGTACACGTCATGTTGGGTTTAGAAAAGGTCAACGGTGGGGGATCAAAGTGTACTGATGCTGCCAAATATCTTTCCAAATAAACGTCTTGTTTGAGGGGCATTACATCCAAATAGACTTGCTCCTCAACTCGACTAAGTAGAGATGACATGATGTCAAACGTAACATCTGGAATGGCTTTGGCACGCTTAGTCTAACGTACCTCCGAAAGTATCGCAAAGATACACACAGAATATAGCATACAGCGAAAAAGCCTGCAAGATAATATCTACATGTTTGAAATCAATACCACATTCCTTTCAGTGTAACCATTAATATGTATCATACTTTTTCTACTGATTATCATAAGCACTCACATTTGCGGTCATCTTCCGTGTTGCTTTTCCGAAATTGGAGCCGAACCATAAAGTGGAACGAATCCATTAGACCTCCTTGTTGTCGTCGATACCCGCTGCTCATCTTTCTTCTCAATCTCGACTTGTCGGTTCTCTTTGGAAAGAAAATGCATTTGTGAAGGGCAGGAAGAAAAAAAAAAAATATGTAAACACACCGCTTGAATAATCGACCTCCCACTGTGGTGCCTCGTGGACCTCATTTGCAAAATTAGAAGAGTTTGCTTGTTCTTGTTCAAAATTTCCAACGTGTACTTTGCTCACCCAGCTGCCACCCAAAGAAGAATGCTCCCTTCTGTTCAGGCTAACGACAGGGAGAAAGATCTACTAGTTTATCTCAGCTGTCTTTTTGGGGGTCAACATTATACCGTTATGTCCCTCAAAACAAGCCTTCTGTTCTTTCTATTCCGCTTGAAACCAGAATTATCATTTTGCGGCTATTTCTATAGTTTCAGATGCTAAAAAGAACGTAATTGCTCAGTTTTCAGAATATATATCATCAGTACACACACCAAAAAAATTTGAATTTGCATCTTGTAGCTACTCCTATAGCTTCAGACGCTAATAAGAACGTAACTGTTCGGGTTTCGAGATATGTATCATCAGCACAAAAAAAAAAAAAGAAAAAAAAAATCACAGCAAACAAGAGTTTGTTTAGTCACATCTGGCAGAGTGGCTTCTGTAGCCTCATTCCCTCATCTCTTGTCAAGAGGCTCAGGAAAAGCATCTGTTACTTGGGACATCTTGGGAGACAGGGGCAGCCCAACAGCTTGTGTTTGAGGATGAGGAAAAGGAAAAGGTTGTTTTGATTTGAAAAGGAGTTGTGATTTGCACACTTCCTGTGAGTCTTTCTGACCTCGCCCTGTGAAGCAGGCGGGAAATTGTGTGATATACAGTTTATATATATTGTTGTGTTGCAGTAAATTTGGGCTAACTGGAAAATGATATTATCTTGAGACTGTAAACTCAAAATAGGATTTTTTTTTTCTTTTATTGTAAAGTCCCATCAGACCGGAATTTTCTATCTCTTACTTTAGTTGTGAAAATTGGTCTTCTATTAAATAGCAAAAATCCAAAAACAATCCAACATTTGCACATCCATATAGCAGGGCCGAGTAAATAATGAACTCATTTTCTCGTAAGACCCGATTTAGAGGAGCTAGCCTGCGTATTTGTTGGTCTGCATCACGTTCCTATATCTATTCTTAGTCACTCACTTCCTTCCACTACATCCTGATTGTATTTTCTTCCCCGCTTCCATCACGTCATCAAGTACGGCGAACGTTCCCTGCTACTTGCCTCTGGAAGGTCAAATCGTCACAATGACTCCAAGTGTTTTTTGGAACGCGCTTATTGAGAGCTAGTTGACGTTGGCCTTGCCACACTCACTTGTGGAATAACGTTGCCCAATTAGCCCTGCTACTTCATTATCTTTTGCACTCATTGTTATAAAAGCCATGCTGTGTTTTCTAAAGTGCACGGATTACCTGATTGAGAGCATTATCAGACCCGGGTGGGAAAAAAAAGACAAGAGGGGTGGGGGGGCTTATGTAAATATTAGTTTTATTATTTCATGCTTTGGCTCCGACGTTCATCCCAAGTGACTTTTAAATCTGGGGCCCATTTGCGAAACGGGTGGGGGGGGGGGGGGACATACAGGTATAAAGCCTGAAGCGTACAACCGTTCCACATAATTCGCCTTCTATTGAAGCGGGTCTTGGTCAAATGAGGTAGACGTACTATTTAAATTGAAAAAAAAAAGGCCCCTTTCAAAGAACGAAATAGATTAGTTCCGCTGATAGATGATCACTTGAAATCTTGACTGCTCGCTGATTGATATCAGTGAAAATGTTGCCCTTAGGGCTTCTGCAGGGCGGGGGAGATACGGTCATTTATCCTGAACAGATGAAAGACAGAAAATGGTTACCACATATCCCATTGTTTACATAAACTTCATTTAGCTAGCTTTCCTAACATTCTTTACGTCGGAAGGACCTTTTAGCATCAAGTCATCGATAATACAAACCACGCCATCTCTGCACGTAGGTCTAAATATGCAACTCTTGAGCTGGGTTGACCTTTTAATCACGGTATATTTAACACACATCCCGACGGTACTATTCATTATTGTAACCCAAGTGCCTTAATGGAAAGTAGAAATTGTGGTTCCCTCTCAACCGAAACCTGCTCATTATTCTCCATGTGAGCAGCCTGTTGGCTTCATTAAGGTTTTGCCGCACTTTGTGACTCAGGAGACAAACACAAACGCTAAGGCGGAGGAGGAAGTGTAAAGTAGGAGGGAGGGATAACGGTAGGCTGCGGTTGAGACCATGCATGCTTGAAGTGAAATATGATTGATTAGTGCGCTCTTGGGTTGACATGCCCTCACTGCAGCTGAAACCTGTTAACTCAATAGACGCAGACCTGGGCCGAGCAAATGTGTTGTGACTGCCACATGGCAAATATTATGGTTGGCTGGCCAAGCTGAGGCTCAAACAGGGTACGAGCGATATAAACAAACACTTTCATACGGGACGGAGGCTGTGCGTGACGCCGCATGTCCGTGTTTGGTAACTGTGTTTGTGTACATACGGACGCATGGAATGATTGGTTGCGTTCTTTCGTGACGTGACGTGAAACATAACACTACGTGACTGAAAGCGAGTGTGGATGTACATTTGTTTTAAAACACAGATAACAGATAGAGAAATGTATATCCTGTGGATTACGTTAGAAAGTACATCACACAAATTCACCTGATTCTGCTATCCTCATTAATCCTATACGGGTTCGTGTGGATTGAACTCCGATAAAGGTCAGATGAAATCACTCTGGGGTAAAGTCAGAGCTTGGTCGGGGAAAACAATAAGACACAGCGTGGTGGGCAGGGTGTTAACGTGTCTGTCAGCAGCCATTAGCACTTCTATTAAAGCCTCAATGAAATCATGCCTCGCCGAGAGCTATTTAGCGTCTGCTGGGCCAATGAGTTGCGCTTCCCTCGATGCTTGGCTGGCTATGTTTACATGGATAGCAAGAGTCCAATATTAACTCAATTAAAGCAACACCTGCAGTCAGACGCTGCCATGTAAATAGCATTTTACATGAACTCAAACAAGGTCACGTTCCAATGGAGATTCATAACGATAAATATATTAGCATTGCGCTCGTGTGGCTTTTCTCCAGGTACTGCAATTTTGCGCTATGTCAGGTTAATTGAAAGTGCGAAATTGGCCTTGAGCGTGCACCCGAGTGTGAATGTTTGTTTTGTCTTTACAGTAGCCGTGCTGTATATATCTTGCGAAAGATAGCTCACCTGTGACCCTAAAAAAAAATTTGCGGTGGAAACTGATTGGATGGATAACCACATTATGACAGATTTGCAGTTTGGCAGATTATACAAGTTAGGTTTTAATTAAAAGCGTGACGGTGAGAGGTATTGTTCTCATCCATTACTTGGTTGGATTGTGTGTTGGTCAGCAGGATTATGCAAAAACTGTACTGGTGACTTCCATGTAACTTTGTGGATAGTTGCTGCGTGTGCACAGCAAGAACCCATTAAATTGTTTTTGGAGGGCATGTATGTTCTCTTGTCTCTGCTGTCAAAAAATAGTGGTGCTAGGATTCGATTTTGGGGGTGATTTGGCTTTTTGGGGAAACTTGCCTCAAAAATGCACTCAAAACATTTTTATTGTGTTTAATTGGATGATATTTTCCCTCCATATTTGCATTTGTGGTATCTTAATTGGCTTTTGTTGCAAATAGCGTTTGCTTATTTCCTAATTCCCCTTGGCAGAACAGCTTCATATTATTTTTCTTGATGAATAGACTTGCACTTACATTTCATTTTGTGAATAGATATTTGTTTTAAGAGGTTATTTACGAGCAACCTTGTGTGTATTAATATGCAGACAACAGTCTTGCACCTTGACTGAGGTCTGTGCTCTCCAGAATGCCTTTGCGGTTTGAGTTTTGTTTCTTTTTAATGACTACAAATATTTTTTAAGTCATTAAACCTGGGAAACCAGGTTAGTTTATATTCATATGCAGATTGCAATATTCCATATCTTTTAGATATTATTATTATTAATTTTATATTTGCATAGGTGCAAAATATTTATATTTAAATTTTTTAGCATACAATTTCCACCATCAATGGGTTTGAAGCAAACATTGAGAAACCAACATTAAGTACAAGAAGTCCTTTTCCATTTTCTTTCCCACAAAAAACAACTCACTAAAAAAACAATAATGTTATCGAGGTGCAACGTTTGTACTGCATCATTCCAAATCCAACCAAAAACTACGAAGCCGACTTAAATTGTGGTATAACGGAAGGTGGTAAAAAATATTGTTAATAATCATACGTTTCAGGATAACAGATTGATTTTTCTGTTGCGGCAGATGTTACTGTCCAAATAATTACAGCGAGTGTTGTATGGATGCGGTATATCTGTACCCAGCGGTCACAATTATTTGCACTAGGCTAAATGTTTACAACTAATCGTGAGGTGAGAATGAGGGGCGTTTAATTCCCAATATTATATACAGAGGGCACAAAGTTTCTTGTATGTACAGTTTGAGGGCCAAGAATGTGGAAATGAGAACGGAACTTTGTGGAAATGTATGCCTCCAAATGTCAGATGTCAAACATCAACACGGTGGATTACTGTTATCATTCATGAACATCTAACTGAAATTAAATATTTGTGCGACATGGGAAAGCTGTTCTCGTCCCTGTTTTGGCTTCGCAGCACACTAAAAGCAAAATAAATCGATGACGGATTTGTTTTGAAATTGTAATCGAGGTTACAGTAATAACTTATTTGTCAGATAAAAAAAAATTGTCGTTAAACTTCAGTATGCCTCTCTCTCAAATTCGTTCTGTGGCATTATCAACTAAAAAGAATCATTTTACTAGAACGCTGTATAGAGCTACAAAAATAAATCGATTAATTGACAAATAATCAATTATTAAAATAATCGTCAATATTTTAAGAATCGGGTTATATTATATAACCCATTATATTAAAATTGTCTAAATCCTGTCTTACCTCTCAAGAAAATTTTTGTAGTCATTTATGAAAATGAACGGATCATTTTTATCATTTAATCAAGGCTATTTGCACGAATCTGTTTTTACTTCATAAAACAACCACCACACAAGTAACAAGATCCAAAAGACCCTCTCATGTTATATGATTTAAATAGTTTAAACCATCACTTATGAACAGTGAGCCTACTTTAATGGACTTTAATTTGCATATCAAATAAATATTTGATCAACTGAAGGCATCTCTGGAGTTTTTGGGAAACACAGTACAGGTTATAGACAGGGTAGTAACAGCTTGCAGAAGTTCAGCACTGATTTCCCCAGTGTCCATGTTTGACAGGCCTGTGGTGGGTGGCTGTCTTTTCCATCTCCCTCTTATCTGCTCCCATCAGCTCATGACGCACACACAAACACAGTCCAGTACCCTGGGTCACCTCTGTTCCCTGCCCAATCGAGGAAGATGACATGTGTTTTATGGCACTGTCCACCTCTTCCTTGTCCACCGACTCAAAGGAACCACAACCCGACGGGGTTGGAGTGTGGGGCCAGCTAGCGTAGGTTGGCAGTGACACGTTTGTACTGCTCAGTTCCTTCAAAAGACTGCATAGAGGCCAGTGTTGTTGATTTTTTTTTTTTCCTCTTTGCTGCTTTGTTTGTCGCTCCTAATTAGCTGGGCCGACGAGCAGTTTTGAACGTGGGCCCTGCAATCCACCGCGGCTAATCAAAACTAGCTGAGACAAAGCCGGAGATGAAGAGCGAAGTGACGCTGACCTGAAAATGTCAACTGGTGTTGCCTTTCTTATTGTTCACTGATGCTCTCGATCGCGCTTCAGGCTTTTTGCATATTTGGTTGGTAGTTATTTTCACTTGGATTGCTCAGATAGCGGTAAGATTTAAGAAAAAAAATTGAAGGCCTTGTTGCTTTTTGTTAAAAGGATGAGAGGTTATTATGAGGTGACCTCGGCTGCCCACACTATTGCTGTTGTGAGCAATAAAGCTCATTATCCTTGCCGAGAGACGGCGGGTCAACACGTCGTCTCCTCCTGCACTCAGTCAGAGGTGACGATGGACAGCACATTTCGTGTTTGCTATTCACCCAAAGAGAAGCTGTCATTCTGAGCCTACGTGATTGGGAATGGAATACTTTTTTCGTAAATTTGTATCCACGGTCTTATCATTCAAAATGTTTCAGATGTGTGCAGTTAGAGAATGACCATTTATGACAAAACCAAGACTGATGATGGGGTCTTCAACCACAGGGCTACTCTTGTATGTTTAGCTTTTCTGGCCCCCGAAAAATCAATAAGGCCCAGCCTGATATTTTTGCAGGGGGTATATTCGGCACACAAGATGTAATCTCAGTTTTATGTCACTACACAGCTACTTTGACAGGAAGAGACATTGCTCCAAAACAGTAGAAGCTTAATCTAAATGATAGGATGGAAAAAGAAGACGTATGTGCATTGCGGCATATCGTCATTATTTGGAAATTCCAAAATCCAGTGGATCGAGCAGTTGTATCTAATAAATAGACTTTTGAGATGCCAGTGGAAGTTCACCAAGCTAGTCACATTTAAAAGTAATAATAATAATTTGCATTTTATATATATATTTTGTTTTTTGTGTGTTTTTTGTTTTGTTTTTAATATAACCCAGTCAACTCAATGTTCCCTATATTGTTGCAGATTCAGATTTTGCATTTGCATTCTCCGTTGCCTGTTCACAAGCATTGTGACTTTTTGAAACACCCGAGTAATTAATGATCCAAATCTCGCATTGATTTAAAACAACAACAAAATCATTCAAACTTTATTGGTTGCAGGCATAACTGAATTCAACCCGTTAACCGACATGTCAAGGGAATAGTTGAATAGAGTATGCAATTAAAAAAAACTGCAATACAGGTATGTTTTTTTTTTTTAACTTTCATTTTTATATGCTCTAATTACTGCTGTGCAGGAATATGGAACAATTGTGTCTTCATTTCCATTACACGTGTATAAATAGTATATAGGTAATGGTATGCACGAGCATGCTTGTTTTTTGATATCAAGTAAATTACCAAGTTAATTAAAATCATAGGAAACAATTCTGAATTCACAAGACTGTATGAGGTTTCCATAATCAATTCAAATATTTATAAATAATGTGCATTATGAATTTTAAGTTTTCCTTGACAAAATAACAGTTAAGGCCAAAACAGTCACGTGACTTCTAGAAAGACTTTGTTGGATATTTCTTTTAACTCATTCACTGTCAACCCAATTAATATCTTTGACGTCTATAACCGTCAATGACACTGAATGAATTAATAAATACACTTTCAATTTCAAATGAAAATGATTGCTTATGTTGAGTCAAAAAAAAATGTTTCAAGGCAAGAAAATTGTCACAACTTTTGCCAATAGATGTCTCGTTCTTGTTACATGGAAAAGAAATGTAGCCATGTGCCAGATCCCATTACCACACACCATATTTTGTGTGTAATTGTGAGGGCATGCTGCTCTAGTGGAAGTTGTACTCTTATTAGTCATAATGAAGATGCAGTAGAGCTTGTGTTCTCCTCTCATGCCCGACCATCTCCATGTGTATGCTGACAGCTGAATGTTGCCAACTTTGCTTGTTACTCACTCTCGTGTGTGCGTGTGCGTGTGCGTTTGTGTGTGTGCCCCGAAGCGCCATGCTGTTGCTACTCAAACATGTATGCTAATGAACTGGTAAAAAAAAAAAAAAAAACAGGCAACAACAGAACCATTGCAAATAAATATTTGCTTTGTTTTTTTTAAAGTTTGCAATTAACACTTCACTGACAGAGAGATGAATAACCAAACACATTTTTACAGCTTTTAATCTTCCAGAGCATTTTTCTTTTTCAGTTTTAATCAAGACACCTATTTTCGAGTTCAACAATTTAATAGGAGAGCTTTGCCAGAGGCGTCAGTTTTTTTTTTTGTCTTTTTTTTGGAGCGGCTTATTGCTATTGGAAATGATAGCGCTTAGATGTGCGAGCTTGTTCTTAGCCTTGATAAAGCCAGCTTTCTCTATTCTGATCCTCTCGGCGGTTTGCGGCCCTGCAAACTGTATAGCAACAAGTTGCCCTGATCACCAGTCGTGCCTTGGTGCCTGCTCCGAGGGAAAAGTCGATAAACTCCTGTTTGGTTGCACCTAAACTTCTCTTCCCCGAGTCTCTTCGCCTGATTACTGACTGATTATAGAACTGAGCTACAGTGGAATCATTTGTATTTTGTGTCACATGTCCTGCTTGCGGCCTCCCCCTTTCCCTTGGTTATGTTGAATCATCTGCGACTGAGTAAGTGGAGCACATGGTCACCCACGCCGCCGGCTGTGAGGAGCCCAGTGCCAGTCCCGAACGCCCAGGGCCGGCCGAGAAACACGAGGCAAGATTTTGCTGAGCTCTCCCCCACCACCACCACCACCCCCCCTGCAGCCCGGAGAATTCAAGCCGAACATGGGCGGCCCTGTCTGAGGCTGTTTGCTCTTAATTGAGTTGCTCACTCAGCCACTCGCCCCGGAGGGACACCTCTATGTCACTTCCTATGATTAACCTAAATTTCCCCCATCGTCCAAGACGTTGTTGTGTTGCGTTAAGGCCGCCGAGTATGCGTTGAGACGTGCACAATAAAAGAGCAAGGAGAGGAAAATAAAAGGCGAGTGCCAAGGTAAGATGTGATGATGGCGGCAGAATATATATCATAGGAGCAGTTAATGCCCACATCTGCACATAAAACAGAGAAGTGAGGCTGGAAATAATTAGGATATCAGGTAAAAGGTCCCACTTTCCTTGCCTCAGCAAAAAAAAAAAAAAAAAAAAAGCTACACGGCACTGATGTCACCCAACGTGTATTGAGCCGGTCAAGTGGATTTAAAAATGACTTCTTGTCATAGCCTGTAGAATTTAACAGCGTCGGTGCCGACTAAATTGGGCTTTTTAGCTCTGGCCAGGCTCCAGGGGACAGGCTGCTTATGTATGGGCTTTTCCAGGAGTTAGTCATAGGATCGGTTGCTCATTTCCCTCCAGTCACAGGTAGCCAAGCTGCCAGCAAAGACTAAACCAATCAGACCTTTCATTTATTGGCACCCCAAGAAGCGGAATAAATCACGTCAACGAGCATCGACCGGCACCTTCGTCACAAACGGTAGCTCAGAACTACTCATGGATTTGCGGCGTTTTGATCAATGTGAAACCTTGATGGCTGAGCCTTTGGAAAGAACCATTGTTTTCCTTTTTGCCTTTCACAGCTTTTTCCTCGCACTTGATTTCTTTCTCACTTGCCTCCTTTTTTTTTTCATGCCCGGTTTGTTTTCCAAACACTTGTGTGCGTCGGCAGCCATCTCCCTGCCAAGGCACTCATGGAGAAGTGATGGGCATGGGGAGTCTGTGGGCCAGCAACCATGAAATAAATATGGATGGTCATGAGTGAGATGAGCGGGGATCATCTGTTTCGCCATCTGCTTGTGCGAAAGCGTGGATGTAATGACTGTAGTAGTGCCTAGCCCAGTGAGTCCTTCATTGCGGGGAAGCTTGACGCCAATTGCGCACTTGCTGGGACACACAAACACAGGCCATGCATGAGTTTTACATCCCTACCAATCTCTACATTAACACTGCAGGCATTCAGCTCTTGCCCCAAAAAGATGGAGTGCGAGTGGAGACATCACGGTGGCTTCCCGCCAACACTCAGGTACACAACTTTGCTGTATGTGTCACTTTATGGCCCAGTGTGGCCATTAGAAATGACAGGATGACAATTGCCAGGCACAATTGTTGTTGGGGATTGTTCGACTGCCACCGTCCTACCTTATGACAATCTGTCTCTCCACGGACAACGATATGAGACTTGTATTGGGCCTCGCGGGCAATAAAATACTGCACCCACACCGGTTGTACATTTATATCATTTGTGCAATTACGATTTTTTTTTTCCATGAACATCTGTTGATAATATGCAAAGATGGATTTGCAGGGATACAAATAATTCTGTCATGATAAGTGAAAATAAAATAAATTGAAAGTCATAAAGGCATGGGGAGAACATGCAAACCACACAGGTCGGCCTCAGATGGAATTTTGATTCCCTGAACCTCTGAATCGTGAGGCGGATGCGCTAACCACTGCACCACCGTACGTATAAATATATTTTTCAATATTCCACTCAGTTTTGAGTGACGTGTAGACTGAGGGAATGCTTATTCAGAAATGACAACAACAAAAACACCAACAAAGACTCTTCCATAATACATAGTTCTAATGGGAAGCTGGAGCAGAGGTGGTTGGGTTGCAGGTGGGTGGGTGGGTGGGGGGGGGGGGCACAGTAGGAGCTCTGAGAATCAATCTTGATGCTTGGATGGAATCATAGAGCGCAAAGAAAATGGCAAACATTTCTGTGGCTCAATGGCCTGATGCTTCCATAAATATGTTTTTATGACTCTGAATGAGTCGGGGCTGAGATGTTTGCTGCTCATAAAGGTGCGTCTCTGTGTGTATGCATGTGAGTGACTATAGAGCTGAATGCTTCATGCTGGAGCACATAAACCATTTCTAATTGAATTAGCACATACAAAGGGAGAGTCAATACCATGTCAGTCACAGTGTTGAATAATGTTGTGAATTGCAAGTTAAGTGTTAGAAAGGAGCTTAATTGCCGACACTATCGTGTTCCGCGGTATATCTCGTGGGGCGAGCCCATTACGCACAATGGCGTACTGACCATTTGCACAAGTTCCGAACGACGTCAGGCTCGCAAATCAAATTCCGACTCATTTAGCGGATCCTCGACGGAGAAGCGGAACATCGTGCTGTCCCTGATTTTTCATCTATCTTATGCCTTGTAAGTGTTGTCTTGGGAACTCGGAGCAAAGCTTGCAGCTGGGGGTGGAGTGGGGTGAGGGCCACTGTTAAGAGGCTCTTGAACTATAGTCTACTGTCAGTGGAGAGGACTGAATGAGAAAAGCTTCCAAGAGGAGAAAAGAGGAGCAAGGCCTGCGATGATTTGTTTTTCTTGTCTGCACCCCCTGCAGCTAGCAAACGCGTTGTCACTGAAACACGGTGCTGTGAAAGCGAGTGTCATGTAAAGATTCACCGCATCACAGTTGCAGTCAAACATTGGAAATTGAAAACAATCTGTTCCGTGATGTTAACTGATTTAAAAGTTGTAATTATAAAATAACTTGTTGCATAAGGTATGATGTAAAACAGGGGTGTCAAGTGAATTTGAATGTTCAAATATTTTGAAAAGACGGATGGTAAAGAAAATGCTAGCTCTATTTTTAAAAAGTGAAGACAATTTTGAATTTTAGTACTGACATATTTTGATTTGTCTTTGCGGGCCACATACAAGGATGCGTCGGGCCGTATCTGGCCCCCGGGCCTTGAGTTTGACACCCATGATGTAAAACATTCATTATACATGCCATAAAAACGTTATTACCAGTGTTTGGCACACAAATAAATAACCACTGTATAGTATCACCAAATCTACATTTATTTATTTTTCAGACTAATTAGGATATCCTGAATGTTTTCTTTGGTTCGAACCTGAGATAGAATGAAACAGGTATTTAGTTGTGTAATGTTTGAAAACTCGCCATCTGGCACAGTTTTTTTTTTTTAAATCCTACTCTGGCATTTGCAGTCAAAGCCCTCTTTGAAAATGCCTGATTCCAAACAGGTATCCACCTCACGCTTCCAGAATGTACTTTAGTAATTAATGTTGACCCCAGCGGACTGATCTTATTCCTCGGTTGTTTTCTTCTGCCAGGGTGACCCTTGCTTGACCTTTACCTGCTGATAATCAAACACTTCCAATACATAGTGTGATGAGTTCTGGATTTTGGGGGGCATATGGGTCCCGCTCTCACTTCTTACTTCCCATGCTGGAAATAGCTTCGATGTGGACCAAAATGTCAGGGAAATTGGGATTAAATTTGGCTTGCTGTCGCTTGTTTCACCACTGGCCAGCTTTCCACTTTTTTTTTTTTATTTCTTTTTTCTCCCAGCAGTAGTCTCACATCTTTGTGGGTCAAATGGCTGAATTCCTGTCATCAAGGGCAGCGGGTTTTAACGTCAGGGACTGTGATATCTCTTCTCCAAAGCTCTTCTCTCTTCCACTGATAACAGTTAATCCTTCCCTCACATTAAACTGTGACCAAGATCAATTAAAAGCCAGCTTCACCCTGATATAATCTTCCTCGCATCAGCCACTGATTGTGAGTGCGTCCATGTGTGTGTCGTATGTGAGTGCACAACTGCTCATGTGTGTACGTGTGTGTGTGAGCATGATGAAGGCCATCGTCGCTGTCAGTCGGCTGCCAAGCTGCTGGAAGAGCCTGCCATTGATTTTCATCGCCTCTTAACAGAGATGAAAGACAATGAAGAACAATAACTGGGATGATCACAACACTGTTGGCCATGTATGCACATCATTATTATCCCTCTCCTAATTAGCATTCTTGTCTTTGCTGTAATTATTTTTATTTGGCACTAGCCTTGTCGTTATTAGGAATTCAGTAATGGAAAAGAATTATGTTTATGCGTGTGCTTGCGTTGCAGCTGTGCGGTAACACTGATGCTCCGGTGTGTGTTTGAACATGTGTGTGTGTGTGTGTGTGTGTGTGTGTGTGTGTTCCATCTGTTGTTCCAAGTTAGAGAAAGGAAAAGTCCTTTGGAGATGTTCTAAAGGACTAACCAAATGTTCTACGAGAGTAAAATAACAACAAAAAATAGTCATTTGTGAGGATAAAGTCAAAACAGTGCAAGAATAAAGTTTTAGGAGAAAAAAACTGTTGATTAAGAAGATTTTACCAAAAAAACAAAGCTGGAATTAAGAGAGAATAGTCAAACTAATACACTTGAAACTTTTACAAAATAAGGTCATGAAAGAACAAGAATAAGGTCATTTTTCTCAAATAATAATAAAAATATGTCTTGGAATAACACAATATAATCAGAGTTTTAAACAAAAACGTTTTGCCAATAATTATTAAAAAAAGTTGTAAGAACAACGGTAAAGTCAAAATCCAACCAAAGTCATGCTTTTAAAGAAGTAAAATTCTGAAGGAATAAAGGAACACTTTTAGTTAAAGCCGAACAATATGAAGTTAGATATTTCAATAAACAAGTCATACTGTCATGATAATTTTGTATTACAGGAATAAATCCATAGGAATACAAGATTTTTTGTGATTATAGTGGTGTGATGCAAATAAAATATCTAAGCTATCACCTGATATTTTTAAACAATTCTTAGACAATCTTAATGTCCTTTTTTTTTTGTTTAGAAAATGCTTTACTGTATTAAAACAGCATTGCTTTTCTTACCATAACATAACATTTTTCCTCAGAATGAATAAAAAACTGTTCTTTTCTTCTCCAATACACCCAACGAGATTTTGTTTTTATAATAAGTTGAGTGGGCAATATTGTGCATCAAAATAACACGCCAGTTTCATGGTGTTGTTTCCAAAACCGTTGGCATCACACGGGGACTGTTTGGCAGAAACGAGAGAATTCGTCTTGGGGTGCCAACTGTGTTTTGGCATGTGTGATGGCAGGTTGTGTTGTGAGAAGCCATGGAGGTAGGGGATCGGGAAGGGATGAGCACGGCAGGACAGGGTGGGAACGGAGGCGGAGCGGAGCCGAGGCCCTAACGTGCACAGCGGCTGCCAAGCCGACTGTCATGTTGGCCACTGGGATGGGCTGATGTGGGCATGCGCTTGTTTTGGTGTGTACATCAAAAGGACAGGCTGAAAACATGAAAACTTTGCTCATTTTCTTCTCATCTGTTTCATATCTCGCCTCTCCTGCGCTACTTTCTTTCTAAGTCCTAGACTCCCTTTTTGGATACTCCCTCCCTCCACCCAACCACCCCACCACCCCACAAGAGGCACATCCAAGGTGCTGGAGAAGCTTTGAGGAGACACAGCATGCCTGCAGATTTGCCACGACAAAGTGCAACTAAACTCCCAGGAGAGCACAAGAGAGAACGCTAGTCAAAATGGGTGTTTTTAGACACCCTTGCCCTTGTGAAGTGATGGTAGTAATGCTAATGCCATGTTTTGATTATTATTTTGGAACACCGTATCAATCTTAATGATCATACTACATTATGTTTATCTGATCTGCCAAACCAGTAAGGAGGAAATGCCACTCATATTACTGCGACAGCTCTTGAATACATTGCATTAGCATGTGTGGAATTTTTTTAGCCCCAAGTATATTATTTATATATATATAAATATATATAATAATAATAATAATACATTTTATTTGTAAGCCGCCTTAGCATGTGTGATGGCATATATATATATATATATATATATACACACACATATAGGCATGCTTGCACGTACACCCACATACACACGCATACACACACTGTAGTTTACAATTTTGTGCATGCTATGTAATACTGGACATGCAAATGTGTAGTGACAGAGTTGAACTTGGCCACTGTTCAAGCTTCAGTGTGCATGTGCACCTGCGCACCTGCGCACCACTTCTGACAGCCCTGACTATAGCATCATCTGTTGACACCTTCACCCTCCTGTAACCGTGTTTCATCTTCTCTGTTGTTAGCTTCTCTAACACGACTTTTGTGTTTATAGGGCAGAGCTACCGTGCATCTTGTGCTTGGCCTGCACAGCTGTTTTCTGACTTCCTTTGTCACACTGTGAAAAAGCAAACAAATGATTCAAAAATATCCCCCATAAATATGATCCTATTTTGATTTCTCCATTTTTCGGTGGATTTCGTGCTCTTTCTGCTCCACACTTGTATTTTTAGTTGCTGTTTTTTTCCCCTCCTTCCCATTTCCTGCATTGGCTGTGCTTAGTTGTGACCTAGTTTATTAAAAGGGGGAAGTATGGCCAAGCCATGGGAATCAGGGGCAGATTAACTTTCTGTTAGTTCCCCCCCCCCTCGTACAGCTCCATATGTCACAGTGATTGCTTTAAAAATAAGTTACTAAAAGATGAGATCATGATACACAAGAGCAGAAAGATATGAACCATTTTTTTTCTAGTACTACACTTCTTTGATCTCTTCTCTAACCAATCTAAAGTGACTCTAGTGACTGATTACTTTGTAACTATGATGAATATTGTTGATTCTGCAAGTCGGTTTCGAGTCTCACTCGGTCTATATCTTGACTGTCTGTGCCTCATTGACAGTTCCATGTCATCCCCACCCGTGTTTGTAATTAAGCATATTCTGGAGCAGTGACCTGACTGAGGCTCTAACCATTTACGGGGTTATCCGGCTGGAGTCGGCTTAGTAAAGAAATCAGGGATGAGAGGTAAATGACAAGAGGATAAAGAGTCAGAGATAGCCAAGAGGCTTCAGTGGAGTTTGCTTACGACTTACTCCCACACAGTCAAGATTCTGATCATGCGGATGTCCACGGCATGGATGTTCTGAAAAGATCCATTGCTACCAAGTCCACGACAAACAATTGCTGGTACTCAGCATGGTTACTAGGTAAGACTTGACCTTGATACCACAACCCTCGACCACTAAAAATTACCAGGTTGTTTTGAGGGTCAAGCTAAGAATCAGCTTTTAAAACAGTATAATACGATAATGTTGGTGCCAACAACAACAAATACCCTGAAGGTAATGATGTTATTTTCCTGGCATTTGATTTCTATCCTTCAGAAGTATAACATTAAGGGACCACTAACACATCAGTTTAATGAAGTCACGAACGTTTGAAAACATCTCAAAGGCTGAATTTACATAAGATGATTCAATTGACACAATTTCCAGTGTTTTGTCCCAAGTGGATATATGATTTAATATACATATGATGGAAGTCTTAAAATAAAAATAGAATTGGATATCTAGACATGGGTCAGTCCTCTTCCAAATGTGGATAGAAATCCAGTGTGACTGCAGCATAAATTGGATCTATAAATTGTCAATGAAAACCTGCAAAAATATATCATTTAATTAGTTTTATTTTTTTAATGGAAATAGACACAAATTAATTTATAAAATAAAACTCGATCTATAATTTGTCAATGAGAACCTGCAAAAATATTTCATTTAATTAGTTTTATTTTTTAATGGAAATAAACAAATTAATTTATAAAATAAAATAATAAAAAAAAAACTGATAAAATGAATAAAAAAAAATACCTGTATGGTTTACTAGAGCCTTCGCAAACACAACAGAAACTATAGAAAAACATTTGCTGCCAAATGCTGTAAAACTGCATTTTTACATCAAACCAGTTATGCACAAACTAGACGCTACGAAACCAGAAAATGACAAACTCCCTGATTGAAGTCTATGCATGCACCAATCAATAGTTACCATCAAAAACTTCATGAGCTGCTGTAGCCTTTCTACTTTATATACTGCTTCCTCACCAGTGCCAACATTATGACAGTGTCATAATCCAACACAAGGGTTCATTCATTAACATTATAAGATCTGGCCATTTTCCTTCATTTCTCAATGAATAATGCATAACGCTTAATGACAAAAACCCAGACATATGCTGCGACAATGTCTGGGAAGATATGCAATTTGGAGCCCTTTTAAAATAAGGATAAAACTCATATGAAAGTGTCCAGTGTAAGTAAATCTTTGGGTAATGATGATAAAAGGGTGACAATCAGTGACTGGATTGGTCACTCGTCTGACTTTGGCTTGGGTTCGGTTCCCATTCAGTGACGATGCGTCACGGTGAAGCTGTGTGTGGTCACAGAACCAAATGGCTCACTTTCAGCAGCATGTATGTAATTTAGATGTTAGGATTTAATGAAGGTGGAATTAAGTCTCACACATAGAACAAAGAAGAGGGTTGGATCAGTCTCTGTCTTTCATTACTTGGCCTGAACCCCCCGCTGCCATTCTCTATCCTATGGTGGTTTCTACGCCCCTGCCACTGAACAGCTACCTGCGGCTACTTTAAAACTCGCTCGGGTTGATTAGACTTGCTTTTCGTCTCAGAACGCGACGCAGACGCAGCGTGGCTTCGGCAGTCGATGCAAATTTTCTTCAGCTTCACACTGGGCCAGCCATTCCCAGTCGTGCAACTGCAGACGTTTTAAGGAAGAGGAAAATAAGACTTGAAAAAAGGATGCTGACCTTTTCTCAGATGGCTCCAGATGGGGTTATGGGTTTGTGAGGTTTAAAGTTGATGCTCATTTTTTTATAGCAGATGAGGCATAGGGAGGTTTTGCATTTTTTTTTTTTGCTTTCTGTTTTTGCATTTTGCAGGGAATGAAGCCCACCGTTCCATTTCCTGGCTTTATTTCTTCTTTGTCCCTCACCTTCCATAAAGGGATGCTGAAGAATGAATTCTTCTATTCTCTCTTCCAAACGTATCCACATCTTAATTAAACATTTTATGACTTCCCTCGGTTTCATTCCGAATCCCCCGTTCAGTTATCTTATCAAAATGTTATAATAAAGGGGGGAAAAAGGTATTTTTTTATTATTCCAGAACAACAGCATGTTATAAAGACAGTTGTGTGCTTTTCCGAGTGCCAAATGTGCGGATTGGAGTCTCTCTCCTCCATCTCTAATCAACGCCGACCATGTGGGAAACTAATGGTGTTTTTTCTCTTTGCACAAACAGCACCCGCCTCACCCCTGAGTGGGACAATGTAGCGGATTGAACAGATTATAGACTTGGCTGTGCATAACAAGGGTCAGATATACAAAATGTGCATCTTTTAGTTTTAATGGCTCATGAATATGAAACACTTGTGATCACCGCAAAAAATGTGCAGCGGAAATCAATTATATTGTTTTTTTTTCTTCCCCCTCACTATTTAGAAAGCAGGGTGAAACATTTAGTTTCAGTGCAAATACTCTAAATTACCAAAACCATAATCTCTTGAGCATGCTGCTAGGGAGAGAAATAAAAATACAGACAGTGCTGACTATAATTGAGTTTGTGTGAGAGCTTTGTATGCATGCACATGCACACACATATTGTTTTTTTTTTTTCTTATAGGGAGCACTTTGGGGGGCTTTTTGTGTATTAGACCGTCATTATGGTTTGCTTACTTATGCAATGGATTACTTGATTCAAGTCGGATTTACTTTTTTTAATTTGGATTTGCTTCATATTTTTCAAATTTAACATTGAAAGCCTAAAAATATATAACACAATAAAATAGCTTAGCTTTATGAGCTTTTGCTTTTAAGTTTTTTCCATTTGAGGCCAGAGTAAGTCACTCAAGGTTGGCATTGTAGTCAATCCATTTTTTTTTTTTCTTTTAAGGGCAGCCCCTCTGAGCCTCCAAGATGAAAACAAATTTTAAATACTCTGTCCACTGCTTAAGTCTTAGAGGATTAGTTTGGACCATTTCCTCTCTTTTATGTAATAAATGTAAAGTAATCTTTCATGGGTCAAGAAAGTCCAAAAACAAAAAAAATGACACAGACATTCCCTGTGACTCGTTGTGCGCCCGGGTCCTTCCTGCAATTTTTTTTTCTCCTTAGCTTTATCAGACAGTAAAACATTTTAACTGTGGAGACCTATATTTGCCAAGCGTCCAACCCTCCGAATTCATTTTTTTTTTGTTTTTACACGAGCCACATTGTTACTATGGTGCTCTCAATTCTCTGTTGGTGTCATAAACAGGAGCCAGAGATTCCCTATTGGGATGATTTTGCATGCAGGTTGGAAAGGAAAATGCTACTGGGCCCCAAATACATTCCATCACCATCACCCCAAGGATCCACTGCTGGAGTCTTATTTCCAAACATAGAGAGGATGGACGGAGAGGTTTGAAGGCATAGAAAGAGATGGGAATAAAAAACATGAGCATGTTTGGGCTAGGGAAGGAAGTAACAGCAGTGTGGGATTAAATGCTTTGAATAGCGGTTTGAATTTACATGCTAGCAGAATTTTACTTGTGATAGCCTGGGGTGGGGGCTGGGATGGTGGTGGGAGACAAATATCTGCAGCAAAACCTATTATCAGTAGTTTCTCTGGGAAAATGTTATCTTAAAACAGGCTCGGCGGTCTGAGTGAGTCCAGGGTGATCGAGGCCTTGCCGATGAGCGCCGGTGATATGCTGTGAAGTTGAAACTCAGGCTTGGTTTGACTTTTTATATATATATATATATATATATATTCACTTTTTTTGTTAGCCCAATCCTTTTATCTGCGATCGAACCTGCAATGACGAGATAAAGCCGCGCCGACTTTTTCCACAAATGCACTTATCGGAGTTAGTCGTACAAGCGCAATGCCAATGAGATGGGCAAGTTTAACATTCAGTATGCATCGTTTCACCGGAGCTCAGGCCGTCTTCCACACATGCTGCTGCCAACACACACAAACAGCTCATGTGCACTTACAATATACATCAAGTAGAGATGCAAGCAGGCATACACACACAGATATGCTTTCTTTGTGTGTCTAAAGGCTATTCACGGTAATTGCTGCAACTTTCAGCCCTAAGTGTGTGTGTGTGCGTGTGTGTGTGTGTGTGTGTGTGTGCATGTGTGTGTGTTTTCCTTCTTCCAGTCACACAATAGTGCCTGCTGAGCTAGCAAGTAAGCATATCAAACAGCAAATGAAATTCCTGAGCGGCAGCCTACGCCAGCGCCAACTTGTACCATGAATTTTTCATCATTTGTGGTGTGGTAATCTTACCTCATTAAAGCGGTCACTCTCCCTGCCTTCGCAAACTCAATCGACGCATGCCCCTCGGCGGGCACGCTCGTATCCCACCACATCGGCTTTGTAGCTCAAAACGCATTACGGGAATGGGAAAGATGATCTAGTCTGGAGCTTTTGTTTCACGATTTTGCATTTATTCCGTGGTCCAACTTTGCTCCCACACCCACGGCTAGGACCCCATCAGAGTGATTTTTCCAAAGTGAGAAATTGCTGCGATTAATTTTTCATTGTCTGCTAACTATTTGGCTTGACATGTCTCTACTGACACAAATAATTTACCAAAACCAGATACTACAAAATACTCTTTTATGTTCCACTTGACATCACACAGATGACAAATAATAAAACCCCTGCCGGGCATTCATTGGTCGAGCACATTAGCTGTGTGCTTGTTATATATTAACACCTAAAGTTGTCTTTCCCTGTTTCACTACTCCCATTTTTCTGCAGTGGCCCATTTAGATACAATTCCCATCCATACTGGGGTTACCAGTCACACGTCAAGACAGAAATAGAGGCGCCCCCTCGACTGACCTGTATGCAATGCGGAAAATCAACCGCCCCAAACCAAGGCAAGTCACAGATTAGAAAAACATTTACCACTAGTCACTTATTAAATATAATTTAGCTACATAGCGTTGGATTTGCACAAATGCTCGTTGCTAGGGAACATTGACAGGCTCTTGCATAAATGCCCCATGGCCTTAATGTTCTACCAATCACACCCACTGTGTTGTTTGATTGACAGACTAACAGTCAACAAGGAGTCACATATTAAGTTACATCAAAAGTAGAACCGCAAAGATGAAATGACTCGTAACTTTCTTGTTTGCTTTGCTTACTTTAAGCTTATATTAATAAATATTGGAATCATAAGCAGGATCAGCTATTGGATTTAATGTTGAGTTATCCAAAAGAGCAGCCTTTTGAAAACTAACTCTGCTCATTTGCATAGATACTGAACATAAATATCCATACTGACTTACACAGCAATAATGTGAGGGTCACTGTAAATATTTCACCGGAGTCAAGTTGATGGAGTCTTTTCATCATGGCTGTCATTACCTCAGCATCTCTCCAGACTTTTTGCTCATTTGCATTTTTGGAGGCTTTGATAAAAATACTATTTTACCTGGCTGCTACTCATCTGGCAGGTTAGAAACATGTTCAACACACGTGGCAGGAAAGGGTGAGTTGTTATTATTTCACACATCTTCATTGCTGTAAGTGAGGCAGTGCGTTGTTGTTTTTGTCTCTCATTTTTTTTTTTTTTTAATGCAATTTCTCCAATCGGGGGGATTGTACCATAATTGGATGTGGATAAGGAAAATGAAAAAAAAAAAGAAAGAAGATGGCAGGGTGACGGGTCAAGAAAGTAGTTCTTCAAACTTTGAGTATGAAAGCTTAATTATTTCTGTACATTCTATAGGAGTATGAACAAGTGTCCAAAAATTAGATTTGTTGACGTGTGCAAAAAAAGTCTTATTGGACAGTGCAGGCTGCACCAAAGAGAAATGAGAGTGTGTTTGTGTCTGTGTGCGTGTGCATGTGTGTGTGTGTGTGTGTGTCTCTGCAGCAACAACATTGTACTGAAAATGCTCCTCTGACAAACCTAAACTATCCACCACAAAAAAAATCACTACGATTTACATTTGCAAAATGTCTGCAAATTTTCTGTGAATTACTACAGTATGTGTTCATCGTCAAACAACTTATCTTATCCGTTCATCCTTTTTTTTTCTTCTTTCGGGTCAAACAAGCAAGGATTTGGCAAAGATGTCGTCTACAATCTGTTCCGCGGTATTTTATATGTATTTTTGTACTGGTCTTAGTCCACATTACATGGATTTAACATCAGATACACAAGGATTTGAGAAGATCAAGGTCTGTTAAGAGACAGAAAAAAAAAATCTTTTTTTAACCCCTCCCCCCGTTACAGTTGTGTACGCAAAAGCCTTCTAAAGTATTAATCTTTTTTTTTTTTTTTTGCATGTTCATGTCGGTTGCATTTTGTTAACAAGTCCTAAAATATTTCTTCTCATAAGCCCAAAATCTGTTCTTATCATTATTTGACAGCGATGTGTTATTTGTTCTTATCGTCCAAGTCTCAGAAGAAATATTTCATTTTATTATGTGTATGTTTTTAATCACAGCACCCGTTTCTGTTTTCATTCTCATTCAAACCTCCCGTCAGTGCCAACTGTCACATGACTCCTCAACACCACCAACAAGCAGTTCGGGTGTAATCTCAGTCAATAAAGATACACTAAGACTCTCATCAACAGTTTATCTTCACAGGAGCCCACTCAGTGATGAGAACATCACAAGGATGGCTCTGGAGTTAAAAGAAGTAATTGTTTCTTTTTTTTCGCCAATGGCAATGTTCCATTTTAGTCACATTTTGTCCTGCTGTGTAAGAAACGAGACTGAAGAGGGAAGAAAAGTAAAATGGGGGGGGGGAGAAAACCCCTATAATGAAGCCTTTTTACCAATCCAATGGTGATGAGTATTATCTGATACAATTTTCCATTCATGTCTTGGGAGATGAATGCTTTTGCCAAGGGTGGATATGAAACCTCCGTATTTCTGAAGCCCTGAAGAAGAAAAATCCAGTGAGTCTAAAAATGAAATAAAAAGATTTGTTTGAGAGAGTAATTGTGTTCAGCACCCATGGCTGCCTCTGTCTTGGCCTCTATAAAGCTCTGCAACTGCTTTGGTCCTGTCGCCAAGCTCCTCTCCCTTCTCCAATATAGGAAGATTTACTCGCATGTCGCAATGGCTAATCTTATTTATTCCATGTAGCTGCTCGGATCAGGCTGGCTCAGCAAAAAAAAAAAATGAAGTGTACTCCTTTATCATCTGGAGACATGTCTGTGTTAATTACTTTTATTTTCAAATCTGAACCGCTCGCTATCGCCACTCCTGATTGGATGTTTTTGTTTGAATTTATCAGGAGTACAAAGATGCTTCGTGTTGTCTAATGGCCCGGTTCGATATATTTCAGATGGAGCGCTGACTGTTGGAATCCATAGAATTGATCGACAACATCTAGCCCGGTCTAAATTGCCACTAAGTTATTTGACTGATCATTTGAGACCCAGCAGTAGTTGGAGGCAAGGCAGTTAACAGCTCTTGGGTTAAAGCGTTGGGCTGTCTCTCACATGTTTCTCGCTGAAAGAGATCTTCAATTATAAGAGGCTTGTACTGCTTACCCCCCCCCCCCCCCCCCTCAACCCCATCAGTCTTTCACCTCTACTTAGATAAGCCCAGGCCTTTGCTGCTTGGTCTCATGAGGCAAATCTGCAGAAACAGAGTTGATCTGATGTTTTTAACCACAAATCCTCTTTGCATGACTTTCTTTTACGCACATTAGACGCGCTGTATTATAGAAAAATATGACACACATTACGCAAATAAAATAAAAAAAGATGTATCCCCCCCCCCCAAAATGGCCACAAGGTACCATCTGACATTATGGTATGAAAAAGCACACCAGGGGCAATGAAAGTATTTTTTATTTTTAGAAATTGACATTTTAACTTCATTTTAATGCCTGGCCTTAAAAAGTATAAATATATATATATTTTTGGGTTCAATAAAGATTTTCTATTATAGATAAAATGTCTTTTGGGGGGCGGTGTGAAAAATACACACTGTATGGTCAGCTTCCAAAAAGGCCAACAGAGTTTGTCTCCTCACAAACAAAACAAATAGCTTTTTTTTGTGCTCGTCAGTTTCCATTCAATCGGGACGTTTGGAGGTTGAACGCTTGTGAACTCCAAGTGGAAAATCTTGAACTCCCCCAGCAGCCTGAAATGCTGCAATTGTCTGTGCTACAATTTCTGCGTCCATCCGCAAGAGCAACATGAAAACAATCCCATCTGAGCAGATGTAATCTCGGACTCACAGCGCCACAGTGGCACAGCGCGGTCCTGGCATGGCAAAGAAAGCGTGCTTTCTAGCCTCTCGGGAGAGAAAAGCTCTCCATCAGCCAGGCGGCCGACTCACCGAATCAGTCCGGCCGCAAAGAAGAAACAAACCACATGGATGAGATGTCTAGGGTGACACATTTGTTCTATTTCTCACTCTCACATCCTAATAGATAAGACATCAAGATACCCGTGGGGGTTTGTTTGTGGTGAGTACATAGGAGGGGGAGGGGGTGGGGGATTCATGTGCTTGCATCAGCTATTGTGTTGAATGTTGATGTCCTGGACTTCTCCTCACGTAGAAAGGAACCCTGGAAAGGAAACAGGTGGTGGAGTACAGTAAGGGGGGGGGGGGTATTGTAATTAAAGCTGCAGATGCCGCTTCATGCGCTACATCTGGGCGATGCTCTCATTTCCGGAAATCTCCTCTCAACAAATTTAAAGCCTCCAGGCCAGCTCCTGAATGGTTCCAGTAACACACCTTCTCAGAGTTCAGCATGTGGTAGGAAGCCATGTCTCTTTTCGTTAACTGTGTGCTCACTAGAGGCGCAAATGCGCTCAAATGTATTCAGTCAGTATTATGCTGATATCTCCTGATGCTGATTCGTAGAAGCACTGCCACATTGCAAACCATATGCGGAATCCCTGGTGGAATATGACCGACATATTTTCAAAGTAGGGACAAAGGAGAATTTCGATTTTAGGTAGAGGAAGGGGGGAAAAAAGGATGAAATGTTGATGGTACTGCTAAAAAAAAATGAGCAATGTGATCAATAACTACATCTGGAGGTTGATTCTGTTTCTATTATTTTTATTTTTCATACTTTAGGTGATCTGGTGGGCTGGAACTTCACTCAATAAGTTTTAACATGTTGACCTTTTGAAAATAAAGTTAATCATTAAACATCGTCATGTCAAAAACTGTAAACAACAAATGAGTGTTTTTGCAGTGAGTCACATAGTATTTTTCATTTTAACCAAAACAAAATAGCTTTCCATGGCTGAACCCAAAGGAAAGCCCAAAATAATGAAAAACACTCCATGCGTGGCGACCTCCAGGTGTTTGTATGATTTTGATATATTCAATTTTAGAGGTTACCCTGTATGATAAGAACTCATCCATCATTTTCTCTTCCACTTAGCATGTACTTGAACCTGCAATCACTTGGGAGGGGACAGTGCTAAACACTCGACCACTGTTGAGTAGTCTGATTGTATCTTTTTTATTTTATTTTAGGGGACCTTGCAACACGAATTTAAAGACACACCTTCACATATAGTCATCGCAACTCAGTCAGTTAACAATAATGTAGAACTGTTCTTATAAAAAAAAAGTGTATGTTGCACACTATCACAAAAATTGTCAATTTGTTTGGTCAACATTCCTGACAAAACTCTAATACTGTTCAGTATATTGTGTGCCCCGGGTACATAGTGATAAGGGACCCCAGTGACTGGTTGGAATCATATGATAAATGTTCTGTCAAGCAATGCCATATTCACTACAAGATTGACTTCAAATATCATTTTGTAAATTTGTCACTTAAAAAAAAATGACACATTTGATTTGCTTCATTCACACATCAAGAAAATATTAGAGTGTGGGGGAAGATGAAGATTTTTATCATCGAAATTTCCTCCTATTTTATCTCCCTTGGCGTCCAGACTGCTGTGCTAACACAAGCGGCTGCAAAATTAAAAAAAAGAAAAAAAAAGAAAATGTCTTTGCATAAAGTAGCAAGTGAGTAAAATCTGAAACAGTTGGCAATGAACTAAATAATCACGCTGCTCTTGGAAATGAATGCATTAGCATAACTTAGTGCCAGAGAAGTAATCACTCATCTCGGGGTGAGAACATCCCCTCCAGGCTAATCTCGCTCGGGTGGCTTCCATCCCAGAGTTCATTTACGGCAGAGTTAGTGACCCCCAGAGACTGACACTCTCCTAGATGGGACGCACAGCAGTGACAGAGCACGTTTGAGACCGTGCTGGTTTGGCGGCAAAACCTCCAGCGGCTGATACAATTAGACACGAAGAAGGATGGCGCCTCTGCTGAACATTATTTGCTCTCACATCATGCTGGCAGTGAAGAGAGTCAAAATTTGACCAGGCCAGCAGGAGGACGGACGATATGTGTCATAAAATCAGAGAATGAGTTTCATTTTGTATTATGAACATTAACAATTCCTCCACGAGAGACTTACAAGTCTCGCCAGATGATCGGGCCATTTTTGAAAATCAATCTCCCCTTATCAGTCTGTATCCGCAAATTCCATCTGTTATCTCGAGAGCATAGTTTTCAGTCAGGAGATGAGTGGGTGCTTTGCTTATGTAACCTTTTGATAATATGAAGTGTGATGATTATTGCTCTAGTGTGATCAAATATTTGTTTGGAGTAGTGTTGAAAATATAATGTGTCACAATTTTCAGCGCACAAGATCAACGGGGACCCTTTGTGTTTTTAATTTGAGATGCTGAAGTATAGGACTCGAAGATGTGTGTTTTTAAAATTCATGGTGACTCGCTGCAGGTAAGTTCTTGTTCCAGATGCACTTGCTCATTTTTCCAAAGTTTTTGGAAATATCCCAATGCTTGAATGGAGTTTATCTTTCATGTATTTCATGTTTGTCGTGGATCCGATATATTCCTGATTGTGCTGGAGAAATTGATATTAGTTGGACTGAAACAACTGTCTCCTTTTGGCTTGGCGGAAATACTCCCAGACTGAACTCAAGATTGAGGTTCAGTCTTGTATTTCAGCATCTGAGGCAGCGTCGTCTGCATGCAGCAGTTCTCCAATAAGAATGCCTTCCACTTTTGTTTTTCAAGAGTCTTGAAAGATTAAATAAGTTGCCTGTGCTGCGGCTGTGCAACAGAATGCCCGAGGCATCAGGGAAGGCGTGACGCAGAAGAGCGAAATAGAATACTCCAAAATCTTTATACACGAGAACACGTTGATTTTTCCCCCCACAAAGGAGTACCGGTGAGTCTTCCGATCGGGGACCTCAAGTTGTTGTGGAATTCATTTATGATTTTTAGTAACATGGGAGGATAGCAAAGTCTCTGGAATACCATGAACAGACTAGACTGATAATTCAAACTTATTTTTGTGGGATCTTTAAAGACTCTATCTAGGGGTTTCTACTATCCGACAATTTTTTCTTGGAACTGATGAACAGAGAAGATCCTGTCAATTGTGATAAAAGCCACATTTTGATTTTGGGATGATTTAATCACTAGTAGAATGACCCGAGCTATTATTTTCCCATCCATATTCAGCAATGTAATTCATTTATAGTTGTTGCAGTTGGAATTAGATCTGTGCAGGGGCAGAGCTAGAATTTTTTTTCCTTGGGGAGGGCAATGGTATCTCAGGGGGCCTACAATTATTTTTTTTTTTATACAAAATCCCTAAAATCTTCAGAACCCACTGATAATGGTAGATCACACAACATGATGTTATCAGATGTGAATACCAAGAATTAAAAGTACATTTTGGAAATTCATCTTTTCAAAAGCAATACCAAATTATTTTCAACTAAAATGCTTACTTGTCTGATATTCATATTTTCAATATCCAATCCCAGTAAGAAACCCAGTCTGAGTTTCAATACTTAACCATACATTTTTCATATATTTATGGCCTTGAAGCATTATTCTGTTCATTAAAGGAGCCTTTATTTATAAGTCCAAAATAAGAGGTGTAGGCTCCAAGTGAACTTTTCAACTGGAGCTCGAGGCTGAAACAATACAAAGCCTATTCATGAGTGACAGAGAGCCTTGTGTATTTCAACGTGCTCATTAGCATTCTCTTGAGATTCCCCAAAGTAAATAGCACATTTCACAAAATGCCTTTACTGTAGCCACAAAATGACACACATCTATGTTAACTCCTATGTCTCATCCTGCTTCCTGTTTGCTTTTCAATCGAAGCTTCAGATGGTTCTTATGGAGATCCTGGGCGCTGACTCGGTTTGAGGCTCCAAGAAATCCATTCATTCCCAAAAATGCTACCGCAAGCACAAGGAACCAGGCTTGCACCAGAAGATAAGCAATAGAAAAGAGTTTGCTCCAATGTTCTGTTGTTTTTCCATTTCCTGCGCTGAAAAAAAATGAAACAAAAGCCGTGTTTCACAACCATCCCTTGCCAAGTTTCCCACTTTTGGACGGCAGAATTTCCTGGCATGCTCGCAGCTTTGCTTCGGAGTAAAGCGGCTATAGCTTAGTGCACCATGTGTTTGTTTGCTCGTGCATTTTGTGTACGCGACAACGCCTGGTTGTGTACATGACTTTGGCAGTGTTTGTCATCAGGATGGAAATATGTGTTGGCTTACTGGTGAGATGAAAATGAGAGCAAATGAAGTGGGAGGCCCGAAAAGCTGTGAATTTTGAATATGCGACTGAATCCTACCACGATGAGACAGGTGTTTGTCATCGACTCCATGCCAGCTGATTCTTTCTTCACTCCGTGTATGTTTACAATTTTTTTTTTTCCACTGTGGTGTCTGTTTCCTCGCCCCATAAGTAAATGTCACAGCAAGCTGCTGCTCTTCCCACACCACTGTGGGAGACGGACCAACCTCATCGCCGTGGCAACCCTCTGTTCTGCTTCAAAGAGAAGAGGCAAGGGCAGAAAAGAAAAGAACTTTTATGTCTCCGAGCCCCCATCTAGCTTCCTCATTCCCTCTTGTCCTTATGCATTGTAACACAGCCAGAACCATGTGCGCCAGCTCCCAGGCTTCAATGGGCCCAGAGGAGGAGGAGACCGTCCGTGCCCGAGACGAGGTAATTCCGAAGAAAGGAAACCAACAAATGTGTATATAGTGAGTTGCTCAACAGTAAAACTGGAAATAACCTGAGGTATATTGGTGATATTAATGTGAAATTTCCCCCATCGCTGTCGTCTTCATGTTTACGGGTGTATTTGGGATATTGCATTTATCACTTTTGACGTGTTTGAGGTCAAGTAAACACTCAAGGCCATATTATATCCCCAAAAACAGCACTAAAGTAGAAATCACAACCAGTCCCTGATATTAATGCTCACAAAATTTTAGAATTATTATGAAATGTATTATTTATCTTAAAATCTAATCGTTTATTAAATTAATGAACGAGTTATTTTTACACCTTATAATCAGGTATGAGTATGAGTGTCAAAATTTGATTTGCAGTAATACACCCGGTGTATATGGAAACAATCAACAAAGGCCCTTTGAAGAAAACCTATCAAATATTCATCAAACGTACGAGTCCCAGGAAGTGGTAACTACGATTTAAAGTGCTGCTTGACTTTTTGTTAGTTTGGCAGGTCCGGCATCTAATTTATTCACTCTAATGGCTTCCCTGTTCACTGTGTGTCAATCATCAGACAAATTATCAAACACATATTTTGGGGTTTAATGGCCGTACACCGACATAGAAATAACTGTTCCTGTTGGGGCCAGACTGCCCAACATTTTGTAGTAGCACAGATCCGGCGTGCAGATTCTATCACTCCGTTGAACCAATTTTCAGGTAGTGAGACTGAGAGTTCTACTCTAAAGAGTTCTGGACAAATGGTGTCAGAGGTGAGGTGATTCCTGACAGACAGGTAGGTGGCAATAGGATATCTGGAATTGCTCGATTCTAAGTCATGTGTCGTCGTCGTGTGCAAAAAATATACTTCATCCAAATACTCAATTATTCAATCGAATAGAATAAAATTCAATAGAATACTTGAAAATACTTCTTAGTTGCAGCCTTTACCTTAAACTCCTCTCGAATAGACATGTCTGTGACAACCCTTTGTCCTCACCCACGCCAACTTAAGGTCAAGCAGCACAGTACAGATACAGTTATTGGCTCGAAAGATGGAAAACCTGAAGTCTTTCACTTGTAATCTACAGGTAGGCAGCGTGACAGCTACATATATTTACTGTATGATCATATATATAACTGAACACCGTCAATGATTCTGAGCTATAGTTGCCCATAGTGATGCCAATAAATAGAAATAAATCTACATGTGCTGAATATTGCACAGAATTAATATCTACGTGCCCGTGGATGTGTGGTCACTTATTTGAGCTAATATATGGTGTGAGATCAAAGCGGCTGCCAAGTTTTGGTGATTCAAATTGTAAGATGATGATTTTTTTTTTTTATTGATGTGTGCACATGCATACATTTTTTGCGAGCATATGCGCCATGAGTGGCTGTTTAGGCTGTGAGTGTGCATAATAGTGTTTTCTGCTCGGGTGACTGTGTCGGTGTGTGTGCCTGTGTTCAGGTTGCGCATAAATCCTGCACCACAGGGAGGTGCATGTCTTTCATGTCTTGCTCCGTTCTGCTTTAAATCTGGGTCAAAGGATAAAGGAATAACCTCTGTCACACACACTTTGACTCACGAACATGTTTCTGAAATTTCTTAGGGTATTAGGAAAAAGCAAGAAGAATCGTGGTGATGACACAAGCATAAAACAGTTGGATGGCTTTGAGACTTACTCTGCTAAGGTTTTTGTTTTGAACATTGTTTGGTTGAACTCCAAAATGACAAATGAAGCTCACACTATTTACATAGGTGGAATTCTCAGAAGGACGATACAGCGGCCAATTTCAGAATCATAGCAACATCCATTCAAATTTTCTTTAGCATTTAAGGCTAGCGAATTTTCATTAGACAGGTATATTTGTGCGATTAAACATTTTGGATTTGAAATGTACTGTCTGATTATCCATATGATGTGACAGTTTTGCACGAACCCTAACGGGATGTGACTGACAGCTTCAAGCAAAGACTCTGTGCCTCTTATTTGCATGAGAGTGAGAAGAGTCACTTGGGAATATCGCGAGTGAGTTTAGAATGTAGTTCACCGTATGTTCTTAAATTTTTATCACCGCAAAGTATTGCATGACTATTGAGAATATATGCACAGCTAGAATAATCACTGAATTCATAGATTTTGGGTGATGAATTTCTTTTTGAATAATCATGTTTTGAATTTTATAATTTCTATTATTATTATTATTATTATTCCCATCCCATTACAAATATGTTCAATTAAACAAATATAATAATAATAATAATAATAATACTAATTTTCTATAAAAAAATTATATATATAATATAAAAAATAACCCCTTTTTAACCCTCCACTTTACATACTGGAATACTTTGCTTCACTTCATCTCACAGGTGACCTTGTATAGACGAGATGAAAGTAGCGGAGTTGCAAGTCAGCAGCCAGCTGATTAGGAATGCTGTGCGCACCCGAGTCTTCCCATTTGGTAATCTGTCTTTTTGCTGCTCTTTCTCTTCTAGACTTTCCATCTCACCAATGCCAAGACTATCCGACAGTCACACTGCTCTCTCTCTGTGTGCCATTGTGTATGGACTGGCTTTCTTGGGTTTGTGTTGTTAGAAGCGAGTGTCGGGAACATTTAGGGAAGATGGTCCTTGGCGAAGATGAAGTGTGCAACCTCACTCCCGTACATTTCAGGGTAGAGGATGTCACTGAGCTATTTTTCTTTCTTCTAAAGAAAAACACTAAAGGGAGGCTGGGAATTGCTCCTGTAGTGGGTGGGACACCCTGCCTCTCTAAAAACTTCCACGTCACGGTTCAGAAGCTCCGGGCCCGTCGGGAGTATGTTTGGAACGTGTGGCGTTAAGAGCCGAAAAGCCTCCAAAAAGATTTTGGGATGCTACCATCGGGGAGAACCCCTTGCAGGGCTTTAGACTCATGGAACCCCCTGCTTTTGTATTCTCCACTTGGAGAAATGCATGCTGGGTAAAAGAAGCTCATAGAACCACAGAAACACAACAACATATACACATTAAAGATGTAGCCCATGGCCATGAGATAGTGTGCAGACCATTAAGCAATAGAGATATAAATGCAGAGACCTTGAGGGAGAGTAGAGGATGGAGTAAGTTGAATAGACTTCATCCATTTGCTTTCTCTACTCCAATAGTTCCACTAGTGATCTCCCACTGGCTTGAATGGTAAAACCTTGTGGAGTGAAATACGGATCCATCCTGGGAAATTACTAGTCTGTCGGCAGACAGAATCTTTTTGAGGGTTTATTAGTACAAACATCTCACCCGCTGGTTCTCCATCCAGATTGACTAAAGCAATCTTCCATGATGGAAAAATTGATGAAGGATCGATTTTCATGGGATTCAATTGGTGAAGCTGGATGCATAATTGTGGAATATAATGATCGCGTAAAAATGTGATAAAAATGTGGGGATCCCGTAGAAATATTTTAGAATTATTTTATGAGAATTATTTTCCGAAGTTACCCATGTGGTTTATTAAATAAAAATTCCCCGTGCAACTCTAAATGCAGGGATTTTCTTTTTTTACTTTATAACCTTTAAAATAGAAACATAACTATAATCATTTGAAATGGCTCCATCACCTTACCTTTAAAACTCTATATGAGGAAGGTGCATGAGAAATATTTCAATCTCCACTCTGAGACGACTGCATTTTCAGGCTTCAGAATGCTGTTGTGGTATAAATGGCCTTTTGCCTCAGTGTATCTTCCTATATTGGCTCATATACAGTGTTATACGTGTGTATTGCTATTTTCTTAATCGTGTATATATAAATTATATGTTTATGTATGTGCATGGGACTATTTTCTATGTAAATTGGACCTCTTCATATGCACCTATATATCGAACGTTCCCGTATTGATATTTATATCACATCATAAAGAATATTTATTTGTTGTGGCTCGTATGCATGCAAATGCACGTTTGTGAATGCGTGGTTTTGTTTCTCAACTCAGTCGGTTTTATCCAAGCTGCTTTGTGTGCTCCTGGCAACAAAGCCGTTTGTGGAGCAGGAAGAAGAGAAATGTAAGTTAGAAACAATAAATAAACAATCCACCGATTCGTTGTTTTTCTATTTTTTTATCATTGTGCACCAAGCACGATCGGAATTTAGCGTTCCAAGTTCTCAGTTCAGTACATGTATGAATGATGAATTAGAAAAGCAGACTTTTTTCACATTCATTCTTAGTTCATGAGCAATAAATAATGTGTTTATGTTTTATTTCCTTAGATTAGCATATTTTTCACATATTTCTTTTATTATTGTTTTATTTTACTTTTTGAACCACACACCGGTTTGAAGGTAGATTTTCAAGCAAGTCAACTGAATCAGTCCGAGTACAATCCCAAAATGCAGGAAAACCACTTGTGAGCCAAAAAAACGAAACAAAAAAACTATGAACTGTGTCATAGTACATATTTATACACCACCCGGTCTGCAAACTTCCAGGATTTTCAATCACTCAGGTCAGCATTTTGTGCCAAAATTGATAATTGAATTGGCGATTGCCATGTAATCAATTAAGGCGTTCATCTGCGACTCTGTAACTAACCATTAATTGGCTTGCGCCACGGAGAGAGCAGAATGAGCGCAGGAGGGACTGTTTGATTACCGCACATGGGTTTTCAAACCTGTTTGTACTGCGTCTGCCTGGAAATCTCTGACGCCTTTCTGATTTAGCAATTGCTCGGGTGCGAAGGGCAAACAGTTTGGTCGTTGGACCTTTGTAATGAATTCGGCTTGCTTTTATGGCAAGGACACAAATATCTCTAGTGTACACAGCGGGGCTGTCTATCTGCTTTTGATCTCATCTTGCAGACAGACACATGCAGCTTTTTCTACCATTAACACTTTTTTTGTTACTTTTGAACCAATGGTCGGGAAAATTCTTTGCCACCTGTGGTTTGCCATGCTTTGACTGAGCACATGGCGAGCTGAGCATAGCCCAGCTGTATTGATCCGACGAGCACCTTATTCTGTTTTGTCCTCTAAAACATCCCTTTTCACTCGGTTGACTTCTATTCAAAGCTTTGCAGTGAGACCTATGTCAATAGGGAGGCTTGACTTCATTCCTTAGCTTTGCGAGTACCCCCTAAGGCTCCTAGACCATAACAGGCAGGGGGCTAATAGGCAGGATAGAATTGGATAAAAGATGAGGGGCACAAAAAGTTTGAGGACCAGACTAGGGCCATCTGCTTTTGTGCTGATGAGCATCAAAGCCGAAAGGAACCCTGTTGGGTTGCCTCTTTGGCATGGCCGTCCTAAATATGGGCTCCATATTTCAACATGAAAGACAGTCGGCGAGACCCAGCCGACGCCGCTATTTTGTCTCCCTGTATGGGTTCTAACATTTTAAGCCACCAGTGAGATTGATTTATACCTCTTGAGAAAAGTGGCAAAAGAACGACCAGACGGGAGCTTTGCACCCCCCTCCCCCCAATTGATATGGAGTACAACAGTCCTGGGAGTAAAACAATAATGAAATGGGTCAGTCGTGTGATTAATTATTAAAAATGCTACATTTGCCTGGCAGCGCTAAGGCCTTCAGCCCTTATTGGTGGCACCATAAATATAATCAGCCCTGCTGTATGTTTCGTACACATGTACTTCCTTCTAATCTCTGCTTTTCCTTTCTCTGAATACCAAGCTCATTATCTAATGATGCTCGTTCCCTTCCTCCTATCTTCTGTCTCAGGCCCACTCGAAGGCACGTAAAGGCTAGGCACAATACCGTACGTACCGTAACTAGCTCGGCTGACGCCGGCAACTCACGCTTCTTCGCCTGCCTCAAGGTAGCATATGGCATTCTAAGACTTGCCGGACTCATTGGCCTCCCACACAACATCACGCATCCATTTCCCCCTCCCACCACAGCTCATTTATGTGCTCTCCAACTGTTATTTTCTCAACCCTTCTCCCCTGATACTGCAAGGAGCCACATTGCTGTAAATTCTATTTCACAAAGCCACACTTCAGTAAAGCTCGCCGTAGGGAAGGTTCGGGTTGCCATTTGGTGAGGGGAGACTAGTGTCATTAGTTACATTTTAGTCAGATTCTACTCCAAGGGAGGGATACAAGAGCCTTTAGCCTTTTTGTACCTTTGTGATCTGCACAAACATTGCTTTATTCCAAACGAATGCAGATGGTGCTCTTTTTTTGTTCGCTTTGTACATTTTACCAAACGAGTGTTAACCTCACCTGAGCACTGCTGAACAAGGTTGGGTCAGTACCACATATGAAAACAAAGTCAACTTGAACAGATGGTTCTCAACACTAAACGTTGTCCATCTGCAGGAGCCTTTTTTTGTGGAATAGGTTGATGAATACACAAAAGGTAGACAACTATTGCTTGGAGATTTCCAACAACCAATTTGGGGGGGGGGGGGTGTTAAAATGTAAACATTAGTTTGTTTCTCAACTTAAATGAATTGCTGCAATCTTTAGCAGTTTTTTTTAAGGTTGAATGTTATTAAAGTCCAACAAAGCCAATACTTTGTCCACCATATGCTGTAACTTCTTATTTGGCAAACTAAAAACAGATGGCGTTGTTTAAATATTGTGACTGGACATGAGTCAATGCTTTGAGTCGTTCTGCAACTTTTAAGCAGATGCTTTTGTGGGCAACGTGGAACTTTTGTTTGGCTTAGATTGATAATATAAGAAAAAAAACAACAATATAACTACCTCTGTTCTACCTCTTGGGGGGTCTGTTACACTAGTTTGGGTCGAGTTAATGATCCATTTCCTTGCTTTGTCCAAACACTAAAGCCACATTTGCACCAGTATACACCACCATATGGTTTGAAGGGTATATGTCATTTTCCGCCTTGGGGTGTGTTGGCAATAAAATAATTAAACAGTTTGGGACTGCTTTTCTGCCTGAGGACCTCAATATTATACAAACTTATACAGTGTTTATTTATAATGTTGTGTATTGAGTATACAACAGTCACGTTCAAGATGGATTTCTTTTCTTTTCTTTTTAAATTATATATTATTATTATTATTATTATTATTATTATTATTATTATTATTAGATAGATACCTATGTGCTGTAAAAGAACACAAATAAATGCCCAATTCTCAGCATACTGGAATAGTACGGTCCAGCTCCTTTTTGTTCACATTCATGATTCACTTCTTTATTTATTTTTTTTTCATTTCATATTTTACACGTGAGCATCATTATTTATTCAGACAGAATGGTAATAAAACTGGCCACTTTCATTTTCCAGCTTTCACGAGCAAATGGAGCAATGAATATTCCTTTGGAAGCACAATTTCTACCGTGGACGGGAGCTGGCACATTATCTGCTGGATCAGCTAAACAACATCATTCGTTAAGAGTGGCAATACCACATCGTGAACCTGCTGTTGCCACACCCGCACGCTTTCAATCCCCGGCCGAGTCGAGCGGACAGGCACAGGTGCGTGAGCAATTACTGAGATTCACTAATGTTCTCGGCTCTCTTTTCTCCTGAGAACCAGACGGGTCCATTGGGCAGGCTACAGTGCAATTAGTTCAATTTGCTTATGTTGATTTGACCGAGAGTGGGCCCAAATGTTCACTGGCTACAATCAAAATATGGCTCTCGGAAGCACGTCTTCATCATTACTCTGGTACAGAGTGTATCATTGTAAATGCAATTTACAAGTCAGGTTTTTTCGAAACAATTTATCTTCCGATTTCACCAACAAAACAACAAAAATAATCACGGATTCATGAACATGTTATTTTTCCTGTTGTCCATGCTTGTGTCTCAAGTTACTCTAATGTGCAACCTGATAGGTTTATTTTTCTCCCAAAATATGAAGTATTCCAATTTTTTCATTTCAAGGTAAGGTTGAGGAATACCTCACTCCAAGAAAAACATCGCACGTCGTATAATTGCATCGATATACATCAGATGTCAACAATTTGACAACAATTGAATGACGACTACAAAAATGGCAGCTTATGACAATATTTTCACTCAAATGATGACACCTTGTCACTTCTTCTAGACTCTACCATACCTCCACAACTATTCTTATCTCCTCTCCTCAATCCTCTCAGTGTTACACTTCTTCTGCCTTTCCTTCTCCTCTTAGTTCCACCACCAAGTCTCCTTCTCCCTTCCAGAAGACATTCCAAGTAGACTAATGCTTTTCCCTTTTATCACCTTGGCTGCAGTGGTCCAATCTTTTAGAAGCTGCCCACCGGCAGCCTGTCTCACCTCTTCATGAAAGGCCGTATGATACTCTTCTTTTCTCAGCATCCACCAAATGATTCTCTGCTGCGTTTTTAATCACCCACCCCCCAACATAGGTCTTGCAGGTCTTCAGATAACATCATTAGCCTGAGATATGATCCACATGAGATGCATATTGCAGCTTTTTTCATCCTTTTGGTGAAGTCTACCAGCATTTCTCCCTCCAAGTTCCTTTTTTTCAGAATACCAAATTTACCCGCCATTTTTTTTTTTAATCACCCTATTACCAATGTGTCCATTAAAATCTGCATCATTTCAGAGTCTCTCGCCGCTCAGAATGTCCAGACCTACTTCATCTATCTCAATCTGGAATGTCTTTTCTTGCTTCGAGTTCTTACCTGTGTGGCATAACCATTAATTAGAAGAGGCAGGATAGCGGCCCTTGAGGAGCAGAGCTGGACATGCCTGTTCTAGCCTTTCTGTCTCTCATCTGGTCACCAGCCAGCTTTCTTCTAATCATCATGTCAACCAACTCACTAGCTTTTCTCATCATAGTCCCCAAAGTGCAAGGCCCCACTTCTGTTTTTTTTGTTTTTTTCTCTTCTCTTTTCACTCGGGTGAGCACCCCGTAATTATTTGGCAAGGTTTTAAGCCAGATGCTCTTCCTGACACAATAAATAGTGTCAAGCATTGCACAAGTTTAAAATTGGAATCGTTTCATCAATATTTATCAAGTTGTCATCGGCAGTCCTGTTTGCAATCGCATGCTTAGATTCACCTAAAAAATTGAAAAATCCTGGATTGCTTATTATCATGGGAGACAATGCAATATATCCAAATCTTGTTTTTAGGGTAGACTTTAAGAATTGGATTCCCAACAACTAGAAAGTAGTTTATTGCATATTTTATTATTATGGATTATTAAAAATCTAAATGATGCCACCTTTTAAACCACTTTGTGTTATATTTCAATTTGCATATTGGAATATGTGGCATGCAAGTGTGTCAAATATGCCATATGGCCAAGGGATTGCCTCTCAATTACTATGAATGAGCATCACATTCATAAGATTTTAATCAGTTGGATTTCATAAGTGTGTCAGCGGGTGGCACTTCATATGTGTGTGTGTGTGTGTGTGTGTGTGTGTGTGTGTGTGTGTGTGTGTGTGTGTGTGTGTCCAAATGTGCATACGCTAGTTCAGCGTCAAGTGAACGCAGTCATTCTGCTCACCTGTTAACGCAGTTTGCACATTCATTCAACTCACCTTGAATGCTTTATTTACAATGAATAGAAGAACGTGGCCATGTGTGGGAGACAACAAGGTTGGCTTTAGGAGAGGTAATATAATAGTTCCTTGGTACATTTTTCTTTTCTTTCCTGTTGATTATGATGGCATACGCAGGCTGCCTCACTTATATCATTAAGCGTGTGTTTATTTAAATAGGGGTTAGAATGAATGGTGCCATTAGACTGAGCTCATGAATGTCAGACAGGAAAAGCAGCTCTGATTGCCCTTTCAGGTTTTCCACTTTGTTTCTTAAAAGGCCTGCTGCAGGTAAATGACAGAGGAGGGGGGCTACAATGGACCCATCTTGTAACATTATAACCATTTATGCTGCTTACATTATGGCACATATTGTTTTGTGAAGCCTTTTCGTTTGGAATTTCGAAGTCAAAAGATAAGTCGATACAGGGGTCAGAAAACTTGCATTCAAAATAGTGTAGAAAATTACACGTTACAGTATGCTTTTAGCAGCTTGTCAGACTACTACCATGTCTTTTATGGATTCATTTCATTTCGAAGTGTACATATTATATTGTATGCATGCAGAAAGCCTATTTTCAATCCATCCATCCATCCATCCATCCCACCCATCCATTTATCCATCCATCCATCTGGTTCCATACATCTGATTCCATCCATCCATTCAACACTGCTTGACTGCACAATTACCAACCTCTCAAGTTGTTGCAAGGACAGGAACATTAAACGAGAGGCAACCACCCTGTATTGAGCCTGCTGAGCTAATACCAGCGCTATAGAACACAAACAAAGTTTAATTAGGTGCGTAGCAACCTATTAGTTTTGAACCCACACGCACATACCACAAGCATTCCTATGAATGCACACATGCATATTGAATAATAAGGCTCCTCGTTGGCAATGAGGACCAACTTCTGTGTGTTTGCGGATATGTGGATCTATACTAGTGTCTGTTTGTATGCGTCTTTTGGGAGCTAATAAGGGTTTTAAGAGAAAAGTTGATGGGATTTAAAAAAATAAATAAAATAATTATCCAAATTGTTGTTTTTACGGAATGAGAAAAGAAGGAAACATTTCACATCGTAAATTGATAGCTTGATAATCTTGAAAACCTGGTGCTCGGTAGACTTTTTTGTGGCCGGTCACCATGGAGACGGGCGTCAAGTGGCGTGGGAGTGGCAGGGGTCAAAGGATGTCAAAGCAAGGACTGTTTTGGCAAACAGACCATGCTCCATTGCACCTTTTGACTTGGAGTGCTTCATTAAAACCACAGGAGGTGGCATTCCAGGAGACTATTAACCAAGCAGATTTTTAACATCTTGTGTTAAACCCACCCTTACTCCCTCCTGCTCCGACCCCCGACACAAAACACATACATGCGCAGACATGCACACTCGCTTTATAATTCCCCCCCCCCTTACCTTTCTTTTGGACGCACAATAGCCTCCATCTGTTGCCCCCTCAACTTTCCTTGATGGTCCTCAGGGGGGTGTACAAATCGGGGGAACCCCCCCCCCCTCGTCTCACAACTTCAGTGACATTCTCAGATCAAAATGCTCAGACACCGCGTATAAAAGCGAAAGATAAAAGAAAGCTGGGGAGAAAAAAAAAACATTTCGTGACTGATGGTGTTGTAAGTGAGGAAGGGGCACCCAGGGGGCAGCAAGTTGTACAGGTGGAAATTAAGTGATGAAAGCCACTGGGGAGTAATAAGAGAAGGGCACTGGCACTTGTTTGATATTTAATCTTTTCCCAGGTGGAGGAGGAGGAGGCAGCATGTGGCTAAACTGCAGTTTGGAGCTCGAGCCATGTTGTAAAAGTCCATCAAAACACTTTGGGTTGGATGGAAAATGCTTTGCAAGCTGTTTCCCGTCTGGGCAAGAGTGTGAGTTCAGTGCTTTTAGCCGTCCACCGTATAAGCAGGTATAACTGGATTATCCTCGTGTTTGGCTTGGCAGGCCTCGTTGTGTCCTCTCTGTAGTTGATCACTTCAAACTGGGCAGATTACAGTTTGCAGAGAAGGGTTTTAGCCCAGTTTGGGCCTCTGATATGTTAATTAAAGTAGATTTTCGAAATATGGGGCAAGCAGGATGGCAAGCTCCAACCAAGCTAAGCCAAAAGCTTATCAATCGAGAGAGGTGCGTGCGCTTTCATGCTTGTTCTTCTCGTACTGTGAGAACACATTAGAAGTCAGATTTGGAGGCCATCGTTTTAGTCTCAAATAATAGTCCTCTTATTTTCTAACAACAGCTGACTTGACTTGAGATATTTTAATGTACTCAAGACGCTACCAATCAAAGCGGAAGCAGGCAATGATGAACAAGGGATTCAGTCAGTTCATTGCACATCAGCCACAAATGAAAAGCTGCTTTGTAACAGATGAAATGACACGGCACGCATTATTACAACTATAAAGACTGTCTTAGCCTATTGCTGAGGTGACAATACTCCTCTAGCAGATGTAATCACACGCTAGATGAATTGAATTGGAGAACTTCATTACCTGACCTCCTCCACTAATAAAAAACAATCTCCCGAGAACAGAATTCAACTCTGCGCTTCTAATGTGGTTGACCACTATCAGATTCTTTCATTGCCTCGCCATTGTACATTGCACAATGAAAGTTTGCAACCTTTTTTTTTTTTTTTTTGGACAGAGAACGTGCCAAGGACAAAACCGCAATGGAAATCACACACAAATTGCACAAGTAAAAGGTGATATGTGACTCAATTGTTTCTATGGAACCCATCATTCCCAAAAATCACAGGGGTGTTATTTCATTAATCCCAATCAGGTTCGACATTTTGACAAACTGTCTTTTGTGTGCGTGTGTGTGTTGTTGTTTTTTTTTTTTATCTATTTTGTAGCCCCTTGAAAAGAAGATCTACGGTCAAAAAATTGGGAACATCTACTTTTAGGATGTTTTGGTAGCATCTTGTGGCATTACGCAAAGTTTAAAGGTGAGTTTTGAAGAAAATAGCTATTAGTTTCCACAAGGAAAAAAAAAAAATGCGGCAAGATGAGTTTATGAATAGTGAACCGTGAACAAGGGTTCACCGTTTCTCTTCAAAGCTCACATTGGAGCTAGTACATGAGCAAATCTATTTCCAGGCTGTTTATGTACACGTTTTGACTTTTTGTGTGCCCAGCCATGGCTCAGTGTCATCTTCTAATCCCTCTGTTTTGTTGGCAATAGCCCAGTGTGGCTTGACCCCCATCCTGTCAAAGCCAATAACATCGTTCACATTATTGCCTGAGCTCAAATTACTTGTTGGAGGAAGCTCAGTCGTCCAAAAAATATTTCATTCTTTTTGCTTGTGTATATTTATTACAAACAGGAGAAACGGCTATGCATAGATGTAGAAGACACAGACGAGTGGGTTCACAACTGATCTTTTCTGACCTTAAATTTCAATACGTTCCTCTCAACGCATCTTCTGCATGATCTCCACTTGGCTCTCCCATCACCAGCGAAGGCTGATATACGAGACGAAGGAAGTGAGGAGAATCAGGAGGCCGTTAAAGTTTGTGGGCCATGCACGGACAGCTCGGCATGAATATCAGTAGCATGGAGTTAGCGCTGCATGGCAATTGGATGGGGAAGAGCGAGCCAGGTGTCAGCACTTTCCCTCCCAGCCATTTTCACTCAACCAGATTGAGTCTTATTATCTGACCCGGCCTCCTTTTCCCTCACTGGCTTAATAATATTGTTTCAGTGATCCTGTCTAGCCTTCGACCTCTTGACATTACACAGGAGTCTGCAAGAAGAGGAGTTCTCCTTTGCTAGTCAAGAGTGGCCTTTTGAAAAACTTTTCCTTTTTCCTTGGCTCTTGGCTGATTAGTTTTGCCGCCAGCCAGTGGGTGGTATTTATCATCATATTCGTCTATGTGGATGCTTCCGACGAATTAGCACTAAGCCGTCCGATCTATCCCTTTATCCACTGTAATGATTAGTTCCGGGTGTCCATCCTACTAATGATTGTGACCGATTCTCACACTGGCAATGTAATTCCCTCGTGTGGACTTTACCTGGACACAGATCGGTATAACGCATCGTCAATATGCTGTAATTTGATTGCATGATTGTTTTTGTTAGCAAGACTAAAATCAAAGTCACAATTAGCACGGCTGTGTCAGAGCTCGTTAGGCAACTGAGGTAAATGGCAGAGATTTGGGGAAATAATCCCTTCCCAATCTGGACACCACAGCTGGTTGCCTCAAACTGTTCCATCCATCACACACACACGACACACACGACACACACATGCATGCATATGCCACCCTGATCTCTATGATGCTGCCAACTTGCACGGGGACACATCGGGATTGAAGGCGAACAGCAGATTGCGTCGGTATGTTTAACCGGGTTTTTCCCAAATCAGTCTTAAGCCCGATGTCTGTGTGCACGCATCAGCGTCATTTGGTCTATTTGTTGTTGTATCTCAAATGTCTTCATTTAACAGCAATCAACATGCTGTTCCTATTTTCTACAGTAATTGACCTTTGGTCACTGGTGAAATGGAAGCCATGTGTTTTTTTTACACCCTGGGTTGGTAACCAGCCAATCCAAGTGCATGTTTACTCAAGCAATCATTCACACTCAAATTCACACCTAAGCGCAATTTCTTCTGTTGACCCTAGCAGAATATTTTTACATGCCAGCGTATGGAAGCCAACGACTCGAAAATGGAATTTGAAAGATTTTGACTGAGACACAGTGCAATAAATGTATAAATAATGTTAGTGAGTTAAAATCATAAATGTGTTTGTTATATCAGAGATTTATTCTATTTACAGTAAAAGATACAGTGAAATGTCGATTTACCGTCTATTTATGCTGTCAGACTTAGGGAACTTTTACGTTGTTCTGTCTTTTTTTTTTTTTTTTTCCTGTGTGGATCGCAATTGCCAATTCCACTCAGCGGGTAGCTGGTAAAGCTTCTCCTGACATTGCCTGTGAGCCAGATTGGTTGGGAGGAGGGAAAAAACAAAACATGTTGACCTTGTCTACAGATTTAGCTTGTGTGATACACTGTACAGCTGCACTGTAGCAGGCAACAGAAGCTGTGACTCCAATCAGATCACTGGCTCAGATGGCTATGTGGTTAATGCCCGGACGGGCTCAGAGTGTGGAGGGTAATACTTCGTAGATCAGTCTCTTCTGTTTTCACAGCCTGCAGAATTGGATCTGTGGTTTTATTTATTTATTTAACTATTTAGTCAACACTTTTGAAAGAAAAGTTGGGTGCGCTGCATGTTGCATTCGCTTGCCTCCAGAGAAGTCGACATCAGAATGACGACTTTTTTTTTTATGTAATTGTTTTGTTAATTTCATTCTTTAGATTTTTAGATTGATGGGACTTCTTTTTGTGTATATATATATATATATATATATATATATATATATATATATATATATATATATATATATATATATATATATATATATATATATATATATATATATATGTATACACACACACATATATATTATTTTTTTTTAATATAAGGACGGTAAAAAGGTCTCCCAATTCGAAGGCACAATACAAGTGAAAACTTATTTGGCATTTAATTATCACATACTTCTTTGTGCTATGTGGTATCTCCAGATGTCAACACTTCTCTGGCTTACTTAATTATGGAGGCTATCGTTTGTATTTTTGGACCCTTTTATTCACGACATGTCTCTTCGACTATAGTGTCCATTGCTTGCATTTCTAAAGGTGCCCAAAACACTCACTACAAAGATACTCCAGGAATTGCTTATAGATAAGATGACATGTGTTTAATGATTCAATTTACTTGTATTATATGTATTGTATGTATTATACATATTGTCAAGTTATATATATTTCTATATTTAATACTACTAACTACTAGCAGTATAATAAGATCTTGTCTTTCCAGTATTAATGAGTACAGAATGAGGTTAAATAGTTTTCATTGGACAAAGGGAAAGTCCATATTTTATTCAAGGCCCTAATTGAAGTTTTTTGTCCTGTACGTCAGAATGATGTGCAAAGCTGATCTGTTTTTAGCTCTTGAACATGCACTTTCCACATCCACATATTGTCTTCTTCTACCTTCAATTAATTGTCCTCCTCACTTTTCCTGTCATGCTGGTCAGAGTCAAAGACTTCCTGTCGGTTTGCAAAAACAACTCCTCCCGTCAGGCTTCCTACCTCCGATCTGCCCCCCCCCCCCCCCCACTCCTTCCTGCAGCTCCTCCCTCCCTCGTCTTCTATTCATCACCCCGCAGTCCATTTTACGGTATTTTTCTGCCTCCATCCTCTTCTCTCTCTCTCTCTCTTGCTCCATTACCTTGCTCGTTCATGCCCCCTTCATCCCACCCTCTGCCTGTCCAAGCACCTGACATTAATTCTTTTTGCCCCCTTTACTGTATTCTCCCTCCTCAACTCGCCATTCATCTCCTCAGACTCAACTCGCTCTCTCCTCCTCCTCCTCCTCCTCCTCTTCCCTCCTTTATCTGGCTCCAATCTTGCTGACAGTGCTGTTTGTGTGAACTGAGTTTCACAGCCCTCTCGCCTCCCACCCCCTCCTCACCCCGCACCTTCCATCTTCCTCCCACCTTTGCTGTACATACTCCCCCTGGGAAAGGGGGAGAATTAACCTTCCAGCCCAGGGCCGCTGGGCTTAATGACTGTCTGCTGGACCCGCTCTGACTGCTCGGCCTGGCTGCTAACATCTCAAACATGGCCGCTGGCACACACCCACGCGCGAGGATACCCACGCAGAACGCGACAAGTTTATAGTTGTTGAATTTGTGCCATCATAATCACGCACGTGTCATTGTCATTCTTTCTTTATTGCCTGCATCTAGAATGTGGGAGTTCCACCACGGCACTATTGACTGAGATAGTAAGTTGGCAGATACTTGCCAACCAATTTATTAGGTACAATTACATTAAACTAATGTAGTGTTATACAGCAGCACCGCAATCAATTTTAATTAGAAGGTTTTGTTTTGCCACAGTTTTTGACAGACTACATTTTTCGAGGCTGAACTCATAAATCCACCCATAAAATTCACCGTGTTTGAAGCAAACATATTCAAATCCCTTTATTCAAATGTTATACAGATGAAATTTGTATTGACTTTTCAGAGTGTGGGTTATTAATTTTTATGTGTTTGATTAGTTTCGTCAAAAATATCCGTCAAATAGATGACCTCTTTGGTAGATGTGAATTAATTGAAATCAAAAGGGCACTTATTTTCTAGTCATTTTTGTCTAGTCTTTTTAAACTCATTCATCTCATCTTTCACTATTTTCTGATCTCATTTGTCATCCGTCCCATCTCATCGGTCTCATCTCGTATTCAATGTATTTGATCTTTCTTGTTTACCTCATGTTATCAAGCTTTTCTCTCACTTAAGTAATCTTTTCCATCATCTCATCTCATGACATTTTATTTACTGCATTTATATCATCTGTTCTATCACGTCTGTTTTTTTTTTCTCATGATCTGTACACCATGACGTCATCATACCTCATCCATCTCATCTAGGGTTGAAGAATTTTTGAAAAGTATCAATTCTACATATAGCATACTGCATGTCAACAATATCTTACTGTATTTCATACTCCATATATAGATAAAAAAATATCCAGAACATCCAACAAAAAGAACTCATCATGTACTGGCTGTGTTGCCTCAGTTGCTACTTTTGAGTTTCTACTCTGCAAACAGCTTGTCAACCAAGTCCATACGGGTTTGAAAGCCAGTGTTGCCTATCAACTGATCAAATGAAAAATACATGCATGTGGAAAATAAACATGACCTTTAAGTTGCCTGTCGAAGCGAGCTTTCTCTGTGTTCCACTGAGCAAATGGTGGTATTCTCCAGCCACCATTCAGTTGGAAGCATATAATTGACATTGGGGGATATGTGGCAGGGGGGGGGGGCGAGAGAGGCGAGGGGGGTCGTAGACTAAAAGAGAATTCCTTGGCCTGTGTCCGTCTCCATCCTTGCCGCAGAACACATCACACTGGCGATGTGGATCCTCTCAATTTCATCTATTATGTATGGGTATACAGTAAATGTAACAAACTGGCAGCTGTGTTGTTGCATCTGTATTTGCGAGCACTGTGGCTGCACTAAAACGCAAAATAAATCACATCCATGAATATTCCGCTTAAAGGCCGAAGCAAACATGGTTGTAAATATACCTACAGCTTATTTCTTTTTATCTTCAAATTTTATTTGAAATATTCAAATCTCCAGGCTTGAGTACTCTCAACATCATTCGTCCTCATTTTCACATGGCCACCTCATGCTCATACCCGGTGCACTCTACCTTTGTATTCAACTGAGAAGCGAGAGGAAATGAGGTGGAGTGAAGTTCCCATTGGCATTCTACTTTTCCTTTCCACATTTGTTTTCAGCAAGTCCTCCGTTAAAAAAAAAACAACACTCCCGAGCCTCGGCGTCACTCAACAGGTAAGCGCAACCTGCTTGCTCGTATGCAAATCCGCACACCGATTCAAAAGATTCTCATGTCTCTTTTTATGAAAAAAAGTATATACACCTTATTTTGTGTGTCTGCTTCTTCTTATTTCTGTGCACCCTATAGGCAAGCGCAGCAAGTTGAGAGTTGAAAGAAAGTTTTGCTTCTTTTTCCGAGTGCCGTGCGAGTTTATACCCAAGTCAGAGTAATCGAGTAAACTTCAGGATTTTCAGTTGAAGTAAGCTGACAGAAGCCTGAATTGGCTTCACCCAATAGTTAAGACTTTGATTGAACTGCTTGTCATGTTCTCTCAATGGCATTCCAAAAATATATGGTAGGTTCATCGAAGACAATTATTAGCAACCAGTCCAAGGTTGGGATGAGAAAAGTATAAGTTAGTATAGTTTTCAGATATCGTCGCTTTCGAACAAAAATAACTTCATCATCTGCGTCTAATGGACCAAAAAAGGACCAGCTATTTGTTCTGCTTTCACACGTTCTCAGTTAATCTCATTTTCTACTCACAGTAAAGCCTGAAGGGGAACGCCACATTGGAAACCAGAGTGAACGGACGGAATCATTGTTTAAGATGCATAAGTTAAACTAACCATCCATCTTGAGGCACCACTAGTTCAGTTCAGGAGTTTTAAAACGTAAATTCTACAAGAGTGCCATATATGAAAGTGATTCGATTTAGCTGATAATCTTATCTGCATCTTTAAGAAAGCTTCTCCAGCAGTAACGGTTGACAACATAGCTTCCATAAGCTCCAGTAATTGGCGCCACGGGCACGTAGCGATGGGGCTTATAGCTGGTAATAAGACGAAGACTTGCGTCTGCCTGCGTGGATGCTCAAACTTCATTTTCTGCACATTGACTGATTTCATGGACTTTAACGTGAAATTGGTCCAGAATGGAGTGTAGCGAGTTGTTTGATGATGTTATGGCCGCCGCATTTCGGAGAGCTACCTGTCGAGGTCACGTGGAAGTGCCTTTGGTTTTACGATTAAAATTTCACATATTTGTGAGTTTTGTTACTGATTGTATGGACTTGACTTGTTTGGCCTTGGATATGATGTTGAATATTTTTGAATATTTCCATGACTGTAATTAAATGAGAGGCTATTGTCCGTCGGCTGTTTATTTATCTTGTGATGATTTGAAAAGAGCCACAAAAAAAAAAGAAGAGTGGACAGTTTTGACCTCATCAACTATTATATCAATTTTTTTGAAGAGGAAGGATAATTGCACTTTTCAAAGCTTTGAAAGAGGCTTTGAAATTAAGAAGTCTCAATATTTGAGAATGAAATATTTTTTACGGAATGCTATGATTTTCAATTCATATAAGATTCAATAAGGTCCATTCTAAATTGCTTCACTGCTGCAGCAGATGCATTGAAGCATTAGTTGACTTTCAGCACCGGGTGACCTTACTGCTTTTAATAGCGGCCAGGAATCCAAATCTCGCTGTTTGCATAAAAGGCGGCAGCAACATATGCCACTACACGTCCAACACAGCATTATCCCATTTGTTTGTGTTTCTTCAGTTCTGTTTTTGCTCGAAATGTCCTTTTTGTGCCTATTTTCCAATACGACCTTTGTCTGTTTGATTGCTCTGGTCAGAGAGGGTTTACTTTGTGACTCATGAGGGAAAACAGCTTCACTCCAACAAATGCTTAATCAAAAACCTTTTACCATGTTTTAAGATTTGTTCTTTTCTAAAGCTACATCATGTGAATTTTGAGATGATGGATGCAGTCTAGGGCCTTTTCAAAAATTGGATATTAAAAATGAGATGTCCCCCTCAAAAAAAAGTTTCAAACTAAAAGCCAAGAGATAATCTTGATAGCTTTACATAATTCAACACACGAGTGTACAAAAGCATTTTTTCTTTCTTTCTTGTTCTTTCAATAAGAGAGCGTGTAGGTCATATATGGTGTATTATATATTTTTCAGGATTGTTGAAGGTCAGGTGTCAGTGGGGAAATGGACTTCTTGTCAGCTCCGATTGCATCTCCCTCCGTGCTACCCTTTCTGTGTCTCATCTGGGGTAAGAGGCTCAAATGTCACCAGCAAGCTATCATTATGGTAACTGTGGCCTTTTCAAGTCACATCCTTGTTCCGCTCACCTGAGCACTGGCAACTTTGACTTTATAAAGCCCTTAATTGAATTCTTACAAACACATGTTTTCCTGATCTTTTTTTTTTTACATGTTAGCTCTCCGTCTTGGCTTCACCAGAAAGACAGTGTTGCAGAGTCACTCTAACGATTTTCCGAAATTAATTGCTTAATCTAATTACTTCATCGAGGGATCCGATAATCTTGTTTCAGACGTCATGTTGACTTTTGCTTAAATTAGCTTACTGATGTGTTTCTTTTTTCCCCTAATAATTTGAGCAAATGTTTAATTTCAGAAGAATCATCAAACTGCCATACGTGGGTAGTCAAACTGGTCAAACTGCTATACATGGATCAGTACCCACAAAATAGTCATGTTTAAACTAAACAAAGCCGTTTTTTTTTTCCTCAAACAACTTTCTGGTCACAATTCCACTTAAAATCTTATAGGATGTCCATTCTAAAATGATTCGATAGAGAAATCCCTGAACCAGCCTTTTGCCCAATGACAGTTGCAAGAGTCCATAGGTGTCAAACGCAAGGCCCGAGGGCCAGATACGGCCTGTCCAATCTTTTTATGTGGCCCCGCAAAGACAAATTCTCCAACTTAGTGTGATAATGTTCGGACAATCATTTGTCACAAGTGTATCTCACTGCAAGAACTTAAATTTTTGCTTGGCTTGGCGCGTGACGTCAGAGCAGGATACTTGCTAACGTTGCGACACTTTGTTAATCCCTTTTTTTGCTACTGATATTTATGACTTTCAATTAAGCCGCCTTCCATACCCACCATGCCAAGTTGAACTGTACACCATGAATTCAATAGGAAGTTATACACCGCTGTGTGTGCTAAGTGGAGTGAGTGAACAGTGCCAAGAATCTATTAACTTATCTTAGCATTAAGACTGGGCGCAGAAGGAGAAAGCCTGGCCAACTCCACCTCCACCCCAAATGAATCTTTCAAATTAATATAAACATTAGATCCTCTCTAATCTGCAAATACATTACTTTATTTAGGAAACTTATACAGCAGTTGATTTTTATTTTTGTTGTGGGTGACAAACTCAACATTGGTTTATGTTAGCTATTTTCTCTCAATCCGTCATATATATTCATTGAAAGTAATATTTAATGTAGCCATGTGGTTTTGTGATGTCATCGTCAGCTTGGCTGACGGACTGAGGAATCCCGTAAAATATAGGCCACAAATAAGATATGGAAAACGACTCTTTGTGTGGTGACTTTTTGGGTTAAGATATTTTGTGACTTGGATTGATGAAACTTTGATGCTAAAATGTGAAAAATGTTAAAAATAGCAGCCACTGCAAATGCTCCTATGTTGGCGTTCTCTAACATTACCCATCAAGGGAATCACACAAGTCACACACAACAAACATGGGAAATGATTGAACAATAAAATCAATGTTAATAATTTAATATTTTAGGTTCAATTACAGGCTAATTTCATGCACCATTTGCGGACTCCCGCTGTAAGATTAATGAGCTGCTCGCCTGTGTCGCTCATTTTTCGCTCCTCGGCACCAGATTGCATCAGATTTTGGAGAACATTTTCATGTCCCCACTAAAAAAAACATCTTTACATATCACTAAGAAACATTCTTAACTCTACATTTTGTGAGATTGCATTTTTATTGCACACTCTGTATTAGCATTCCAGCGTACATATTTATTCATGTAAACTGTATGCAAATGTGCGCCTGTGTTTGGTTGTTTGCATGCAACCCGTGTAATGGCCAATCTCGCCCTTCATATTTGACGTGAGGTGACTGGTTCAGCCTTGATCGGAGAGTTCTGTCTCTCACTCATGTTGTCAGATGCAACAGAGCGTGCGCTTCACAAACAACTTGGTCATTGCGCCAATCAAGGTCATGATTCCAAGAGTCCCAACGGTACCAGGCTGCTTTTCTTTACGGGCTTGAGCATCGATCGCTACCTACGTATCATGCCGGTACCTCATTGAAATTTGTGCTTGCATTTGGATCCTTGAATTGATATTATTCATAAATTGCTAATCATATAATCCTCACCTCCACAGTGATCGCCTTCCACGTTCAAACACACAATGTTGCAGTGGGTCATTTAAAGAGTGTGTAGCGGCTAGCCACACCTACGTCAAACAAGAGGGATTAAAGTGATAATGATTACACCTCCCAGGAGGTATTAGCTATTTGGACATCGACATTGAAAAAGCGAGGTGAAGGAGATCTCTGATACCCCATGACTTTTCCTCACACCAATATCCTGTCTACGGGGCAGATGGGGGGATTTAATTTGCAGTAATTACTTTATTGACTCATTTCTAAGGCCATATCACTGTGGTTGGCCATCAATAAAACATATGCCAGGATGAATAATGTCGGCAGACACAACAGGAGGGGAGACTCTGCAGACAAAAGACCACAAGACTACTTCCCCGCGGTGCACATTTTGTCATGTATTCCTTTTATGTCACCACACATGCACTAATACCCTTTGTTCTTCCTCCATTTACATTAAAACCCTTCAGCTCCCGTCACCACCCACTTTTCTGCTCCTGCTGTCGAATTCTCCTCCTCTCAGGCGCTCAGTCCCAGTAAGTCTCACGGTCAGAGCATAGAAATCTTACAGTGTGCATGGGAGCCACAGCTGTGTTGAAATGTGAGGTGCTGCGGGGCTTAGGGACTGTTCAGTGGGTGAAGGATGGACTGACTCCTCCTGGGACCTCACAGAGGACTGCCGGGCTTTACACGTGACTCCATGATTGGCAACCCCATGAGATGCAAGTCGGAATAATATTAGGCAGAGTTTGATGTGAGACATCCTATTAAAGAACACAACCAACGTTTCGCCCTGGCCAACTTTACATAATTTGCAAGTGGAGATCTTGGAGCGTCTTCTAAATGTATTCTGCACGTTTATCTATTGCTTGGAGTCTCAATTAACACTTCCACAGTCTGGACCGTGCGCTTCCCCTGTGCTGAATTTGAAGAAAATGAAAGGAGCTGCTGGGAAGCTAGTCGATGTGTTCACACCCACAACGGTGCAAACAGCCCTTTCTAACTTTGCGTGTCGGTAAGAATACCAAAAGGGGGGGGGGGACCTCAAAGTTAGCCCACACTGTGCTTGACTTGCACTGGGAAGAAAAATAAGGTTCAATTTGGTTTGTAATGTTTTTTATTGCGTTTAAGTTGTAACCTCTGCCTAATCAATCTCGTATCATTATTTATGATTAATAAAATGAAAGGACACTATTGAAAATTGATCATAATCCCTGTAAGATTACACAGCACTCCAAAAATTCATTTTGCCTGGTAATGCTGTTTCCATGGTATCACACAAAGTTGTATAACAATGCAATAGTAACCTTGAGGCCAATTGGCTCTTTTTTAGCGATCACCCAAGAGTGCAAAAGTGATGTGGTTGTCAACAACACATCTCCTTGACGCACACACACGCACACACACACACACACACACACACACACACACACACACACACACACACACACACACACACACACTGAGCACAAATACACACATAGACAGGCTGCAAGACGTACGACCTCCCGAAAACAAATGGGCATGATGTACTCCAGTTGTACTCGTTGCATGGAAATATATGAACTGCATCCAACTCTCTACTATTAGGCTAAAATACTGCTGTATTTAGTACCCCCAATAAAAAGGGTGCCAAAAGGCAGCTTTTAAGGACCGGTGCCACAAGATGTGATTTAAGTCAGACTTACTGCCAATTTTGTAGCTCTGGACTTGCTTGGGGAAGAGTGAAAGGCAACAGAAAGGTTTGTAAATGAAAGCTAACATGACATATGTAAGATAGCTTGACTTATCTCATTATCTCATCATTGCAGTTTATTCATGAATAAAATGATCATCAGTGTAGGTAGGCTTTGCCGGAAAGAGAAAGAGGCAGTGTGCAATCACTTTACGCAGCTCATAACGAGCAAAATCTTTAAAGATCCCACTTGACCGCTTTTAATATCCCAGCAGCTTTCACTGATTGTGGCCATGATTGATATTTAAAAAAAAAAAAAAAAAAAATCTCCAATCACACATACACGAGAGGTCAGCATTGATTTCAAGTTAAGTTAAATAAAGCACTCTCGGTTTTCCTTGAGCTCACGCACGTATAGAAATCTGAAATAACGTGCGGAAAACACAGACTCGTTTCAAGACTAATCAACAACTTTGGAACTTTATCGTAGTGCTGAGTGTGCAGGAAATTAACAACGGGCGCATTTAACCGTGTTCAACTGCCATCAAAGATTTTACATGTTTTTCATATTCATGGCCTGACTGTTTATAGCTGTTAAAATACTGTGCAGTCCCCTGAAAAATGAGCTCCTCATCCATTATGTATAGCACTAATCGCGTATATAGAGCCACTGGAGGTTGGAGCCAATCCCAGATGACATTGGGTGAGAGGTCGCTAGTCGCACCACTTGATTATGGCGCCTCTAAAAAGACGCCAGAATTCGTCATCGTAACAACTGGAAGCTCCTCTGTGGCAGAACGTATGCGCGGCTGTACGTGCGATAATAAATCTGCCCGGAGTAGACATAGTGGCCATGAAGATATACTGTATCTCCAAAATGTGAAGGCCCTCGCTGATATAAATACAGACTAATGGACAAATGAGCAAATTGCGCTACCGCTATCCGCCATCTCACATGCTATAAATACGTACACCCTACAACTTGATTACACTATTTGTGAGCAGTTTAGGAAAGAGGAATATGATTAATACCTTCCTCTCACTCTTGCTCGCTGCGCACTCAATGATAAGTTATAAGTGAAAATTGCTTCTGCTTGGCATTAATTATCTTGCTTGCTTAGTTGACATATGCATTTGAGGTTAAATGTTTGTCAGACCAAAATGCTGTTTTGAGCATGTTGGCAGGCGACGAGCCAGGGAGCTAGCTGCACAAGGCACACCGTCGAATCCCCACAGGTTTTGGCAATGCATCAAACAAATCATGGCTTGTTGGCATGCCAGGCTATCAGATGAGAGATACTTAGAGAAGGGCTCCGCCTGGCTTCAGTTAATAGACGTTTTATTCACTCGGTGTTGTGAAGCTGAGATTGGATTTCATTTACTGTTATGGAAATTAATTCTGAAATGAAATATATCTGCTATGCGTAGGCGACCTTTTACATACTGCACTGGTTGTTATTTTGAATTGAACAGGTTCATTACAATGTAGCAAGTGCATTGTAAATCATAAAGAAATGCCCAGTAGACGACGGGCTCACCATTTGACAAGTTTATTCTTGTGCCGTACTTTGATTTACTTGCGGTTAGCTGCTACTACGGCGAGTTCCAAAAGTCGCTATGTGCATCTTTTCTTTATTTATTTCCAGGTTTCAGACATGAGGCCGTCAGTTTCCAAGAGGCTTTTATTCTAATTTTAGTAAGTAAATAATTCCCTTAACCATCGGCAGATGACATTGAAACTGCGTTCCAGCGAGAAGAACTAATTTATTTTACGCTATTCACGATGAATTCAAAGGAAAACAAATGAGCAAAAGTTTAATCAAACTTCTAAAATGGGATATTATTTCAGGATAAGCTATTAACATGTATAACAAACAAATGGGCAGATCAGCAGTGAATAGGCTTACTCCTTGTTGTCCTTGCCCTCCGACAGATTTGAAGTTTTAAAACAATTAACACAAATCTTTAAAGCATTTATGAATCTTCCGCCTCATCATCAGCCATGCAAATGATCCAAAATTGATTGCTTGAATAGGCCTTTAGAGAGTGTACCGTTTTCCTTCCACAGATATGAACAGATTGTCTATTTTTATCATATCAAACGAAACCCAGAATTAGTCTCATTGTGCACTGGAATAAAAAGTCTGACTGTCATTGTACAAATTGATTTTGCGGTTCATACACCAAGCTCACTTTTTGACAGTGACCTAAAAAGAAGAGGACTTTGAATAATTCCAATGTGTTTAGTTTCCCTATTACAATGCAATGTGACATAGAACTAATGACTCTTCAAGGCCACGACAATCTCCAGATTGAAAATCTTCAACCGGAAGATGACGCCCTCAAAGAGTGTCCAGCGAGTCAGTCTAAGAGCTGTGATGCAATCATCTCCTGATTCAAAGTACAAAATGAGTCCAACATTCAGAATGCAAAGTCTTATAGAGTCTTAGAAACATTTCGCTTCGCAGATCAACACATGGAATAATGGATGGGTACATTGAGAGCCGTCCTCCTGTAACATATACACATCCTCTTAACTGGAAATCGGCTTATAAAGACCTGTTCAATATTCTACTGATAAAGCACGGTATGACTGAAGATAAGGTGTTGTATGCATACTGAAGCCGGAAACACCAAAGATAAGACACTGAATTTAGTCCCTAGACTCTTATTTACATGACAGATTATCCCCTCCCACAACATCAACACCATCCAATCCCAAGTACATTTTCTCAAAGTGAAAGAAAAAGGGCATTCTGTACAATGTTGGCAATAATAAAGTTTTGGACAATTCACGAAGTAAAGGCATCCTGAAATATTTGGCATGAGATCAAAGTGCCACAATACCTTGATGGACAGCGGAATGACAGAATGTTGCTTACAACATCTGTCTCACAGTTCACAGGTTGGTTTAGGATGTCCTAAATCTTGAGATGTAAACATGTATATGATTGGCGAGATCGCCCTTTGGCCCCGCCCCCACTCAATCAACAACCTGCATATATAGAGCACAGTATTTCCTTTAAAATTTACATAATGAATTACTAAATCACAAGAAATAGCACAACAGAAAAGTATGACAACAGAGTCAAATACGGTTAAAAAAAAAAGTAAGTCTAATCCTCATCATGTCGTTATTAGCCTCTCGCTGAGATGATTTGTCATTTGCTTTAAATGCTTGTTTGTGTGAGGAACCATCTTAGCAAAAAAAAAAAAAAAACAAATTCTAAAGTGCCACCCACCTAGAAGACATTTAAAAAAAAAAAAAGGGGAGGGGGGGTGAAGAAAAACTAAGATTGTATCTGGAGCAATCAATCAAGCTCAGCAAGGAGCTAATGAAGAAAACATTGCAAGGCTCCATGCAATTAACATAACATGAAAGGTTATTGATAATTACAAGTGGCTAACCACATCCCCATAAAATATGCTATAGTGACGGTATAATATTAAATCTGCATTCATAAATCCCTGCATGATTTGCTCGTTCTACTCTTCTTTTGTCTCCCGATTGAGCACCTTTGACCATTTCTTCTCCATGTTTATAATCAATAACTACTTTCCCCATCATCCCCCCCCATAGCAAGCATCTCTATCCACATCTTTTCTACAGACGATAACTCCGTAAGGGGCCGTTATGAAAGACTTAAGTATTTTGCATTATCTGCATTTATAGGCTAAAAAACACAATATAACATGTTACACGCTAGTTTGCACCATAGCCTGTTGAAAACTCCATTCCAGCATTCTAAAGGGAGTGAGATGCACACCCTTTGCATTTTTGTTGACCTCAAACTTGTTCAGAAGTCATCTCTTGTCCCGGGTTCAATTATAAATGACTGCTCCACTGCAACCATGTTTTCCCTAGGATTCACAATCACTAGTTGTCATGGTTACGCAAAGCCCGGCAACTGCTTAATTAGTAGAAAAAAACGGCACAATAAGCCTTCTTATATATATATATATATAGAGTATGATATGAAGAAGCAGATGCTCATTGTTATACCACAATGTATGGCTGACATTGATCGAGCTCATTTGTCTATTTATAGAAAGCTATAACAAGTTGGGCTGATTGTTAATTATCCCATGAAAGCATTTAACTGGTCTCACTGCTCCAACAGATGTTTTGTAATGACAGGCGTTCATTCATATGTGAAAGTTGTGCATTGCAGCTTCAACAGGAATACCAGAAGACACTCAGTTTTTCTAGACCAGCTCTTCTCCACTCAAGTTTCAGAAGATACATGGTTAAATCAACAGCTGGAGTTTTTTGTTTTTTATTTATTTACATATGAATGTCTTGGTTTCACTGGATGCCTCCGGGCAATTTGTTCCCTTCGTTTCAATAATAATAAATGATGCCATAGTATTGCCACAAATACAATAACATTGGACCACCTGTTATTAGCCCCGGAACAACATCTCCATCTTATGCTCCTCATGCTTGTGGGAGCGAGTCCATATGTGACGAGAATCTTTCTTGTCCAGGCCAAGTTCATTTATTTAAGTCCCGCTCCCCATTTCTCCCCCGCTGCCTTGCTCCCAGGCTTTTCTGGTAACGGACAGAGAGAGAGTGTGTGTGTGTGTGTGTGTGTGTGTGTGTGTGTGTGTGTGTGTGTGTGTGTGCGTGTGTGTGTGTGTGTGTGTGTGTGTGTGTGTGTGTGTGTGTGTGTGTGTGTGTGTATGGGTGGGGGTTGCCGTGGCGATTCTTGTCGCCTCACTCTACTATTCCTCCTGGGAAGAGAACATATTTTCTTGACATCAATGAGCCGATGGGAGGGATGTGGTGGCGGTGGAGAATATAAAGAGGTATATAGAGTGCAGACGTCTCCTTTTGAATGAAAGTGTTTTGTCTCGTGTCCTTCAGCAGTACATCTGCAGCCACGGCAGGCTTGACTCCCACACATTGTCAAGTCAACCACCTTTCAGCTTGGCCACAAACATATGATTATAATTGGATTCATGGATAGCATCACAGGTGGCGGCAGAGGTAAAGTTGTGAATTCTGTTGCATCGGGGTAGAAGGTGTAGAAGTACAAATTGGTAAATTGAAGACTTGAAATGTGAGCATGAATGGAGGTCTGTCAAGCCCAATTTGAGGAAGGATGAATCGATGAACTGATTGACAAGGATGGATGGATGAGTGAGTGGAAGGATGCTTCTTGTTGGTTCTCCCAGGGAATTCAGGTCAAATTAACTCAATGGAGCCCCCTTGGTGTCGATGCAGTTAGTAATCTCTCGCTGTGTCCGTTCTCTGATTGGCTCCTCTCCATCCAAGTAAGTCATAGGTATCAAACTCAAGGTCCGGGGGCCAGATACGGCCCGCCACATCATTTTGTGTGGCCCCCGAAGACAAAGTGTGCATCAAATTCATGTGTCAATACTAAAATTACAAATTGTCTTCACTTGGAAAAAAAAAACACAGATATAGCTAGTATTTTTTGTTACCATTGACCTTTTAAAAATATTAGAATTTTTTTTTACTAGTCTCCAGTTTCAAACGTATTCATCAGTCATCATAATGGCCCTCCGAAGAAAACTGACTTCGATGCGGCCCGCGACAAAAATTAGTTTGACACCTCTAATCTAAATCACCTGGAATAGACTTAAGCCTCTAGCCGACCCTGAACAACAATATGGGCGCATCAAGCATTGTTGGTAGATTGTACAGTATTCACGGGGACTGAAACCAGCAGCTGCTGTTTTCCCCGAGATGCTCCATTGAGAATCCTCTTCCACACTTCTCTGGTGTTTTTAGTTGGGCGTCTTGGGAACTCTCCAGCTGTGGATTGCCGAGGATGGACAGTCGCAGCTGTGCTGTTTATGAAGGGCAAAAGTGTGAAGGGAGACACTTCAAAATGCATTCGCAGCCTTGCTCCTAGAGGGTCATTTGTTCCACCTCACAGACTCAACTGATTCAAAATACATGACTAATCTGAGCCTTGATAATGAGCTGATGAATCCAATCTCGTGTTAGTGCTGAACTGGGACCGGGAGAACCGCGCGTCCTTTTGAAGAGCACCGTCTCTGATGAGTTCCCCACGGCCTTCTCCGTCATTGAACTACAGCTCCCGAGGCCCCGCGCCGCTGGCCAGTCAACCGTGGCCGTAGCCCATCAAGCTCTACATCAAATCAAAACACTATAAACGCTTTATGGCGGGAGATACAGCGGCAGAATGGGGCGGAGTGTAAAAACAAAACGGGATTGCCGTTTGTATAATTGGATTCTTGGGTCAGCGGGAGTGACATCATGACTGGCTAATTCAAGATGGATCACCACAGGCAGTAAATAGTACTCCAAAAAAAAAATGTCAATAAGCCTCATCCATAGGCTTACAAAGTGATGTTTTCAAGACATTTCCATCAGTGCAACATCCCTCTTGTGTGTTTTTGCCTTCCTGCAGAGCTTAGATGGAGGCTTACCGCAATAGGCAGATCAAGTGCCAGTGAGTAATCCATGACAATAACAACCTCTAGCCTGTGCTCAGCTCAAAGTTCCCCTTCCCTTTTGCCAATCACATACCTGACGCATCCCGTGTCTGGGTTTATATCATTAGCCCAAGCATTTAATCCTATTAATGAGCAGCACTCTCCCTCAGAGCATTGCATGAATGCCTCGTGAAAATATTCTAAATAATTTTCCCTGTGCTCTCATTTTAGACTGTCTTAGTCATCTAGTTGCCCCAGTTAGGTTTTACCAAGATATGCATGCACACGTCGCGCATATGTTCAGGCTTCTTAGGATTTTTTTGTTGTGGAGTTAAAGGACATTTTAGGAACCATGGCTCTGATGCATTTTTTTTTTTTTTTAATCTTAGCAACGCCTAATGGCTTTAGTACTCAAAGAGAATATAATGAGGCTTCATTTCAGGATTCCCTGTTAGGAATTATAGAATAATTTATAAATGATGGCACAAGCATCACAGAGCATGGTGGCTTTATTCTTTTTTTGCTCATGAAACGATTTGATAGTTGCCCAATATAACCGCATGAAAAAATAACATGATAAAAAAAAAGTGTGTTTATTACAAGCCCAGAATGTGCTATATTTTGAATGTATGATGCTATAATGATTAAATGCTATAAATCAGGGATCACTAACATGAAGGCTGCAAGCACCAAGTTGCCCTCAAGGATCACTTGACTAACATGGGTTAGTTCAATGAATAGCTAACGAATAATGGCACATTGTGATTTCCTAGATATGCCCAGATAAAAATTGGGTGGCTCACATGATCAAGGCCATTTGGTGTTAAAAAAAAAAAAAAAAAAAAAAACTGTGGCAAAGAGTTTGTGACTCACTGACAAGACATACTGCCACTCTCTTTTATCTGGAAGACAAGTGAAAACCTTCCCGTAAAATCCATTTGTTGAGCCCTGAATGAATGATAAGCCTAAAACTGAGTCACAAACCTAAAAAAAATGCATTCTGCTTTTCAAATTGAAATGTGTGTGTGTGCGTGTTTCACATGTGACAAAAAATATGCTTAATCATTAACGTCCATATATTTTCTATTATTTCCTTTAACATATGTTTTGTAAGCCACATTATTTGCTGATTTTTATGTAATACGTCTGCGGAAATGAACTTGACATGCTGGTGGCTGCCTTTCGAGTAAAGCAGAACAAATGGACCCTGCGTGCATATTCATTTGACTCTGTGTTCATGTGTGCGCGTGCTGTCCACTTGAGTTTTATTTGTGTGTGGAAAATAGAGAAGGCAGTGAGCGAGTCTATGTGAAAGGAACAAAAAAAAAAAGCTGCTTATGCATACTGATGTGTGCCTGTTAATCTGCTTCTTATCTGCCTTATCTATCCATCCGTCTGTATTTGTGTAATGAATTGAATTTTGCGGCTCACTGTTTCTCGTCTGAACAGACTTTGCATGCCTCTCTGTTTTTCCTCTTCACATGTGCGCCTTAATAAAACAGCCAGGAAACTGAGGGAACGCAGGCGACCGGATTTAAAAAAAAAAAAAAAAAAAAAAAAAAAAAAAAAAAAAGCAGACAGGCAAGTTGACAATGAGCAAGGGGGAGAGAGTTAATTAAAAGAACAGCATGTTTGCTCTCTCTTATTTGCTCTGAGTGCATGTCTCCTAAATTGAACAGGATGTGAGCTCCTCTGCTATCACAATGTGCACAAACGTGTGTGTGTGTGGTCAAGTTCATCCCGACTGGGCTGATTAGGTCACATGGTTAGCCCGAGTGGACGTGACGGATGGAGGGGGGGGCTGTAATTTCCAGCATGAGCTGGAACACACCTTCCCTCCTCACTTGTGTTGTTAAACTGCCGTGGTCAAGAAGGATTGCATTTGGAGAAGCCTGCAAGCAAGAACTTGGAGGGTGGGGAGGGTTAACCACATGAGACATGATGGAGTGAGCAAGAGATTAGAAGAATAGGCCAGCAAGCCAGGACGAAATTAGATACCTGCCCGCCTCATTTGTGTACATATCATTATTCTTACTTTAAGATTTGTTTGGTTGCCAGGAGCACAACAAGTGATATGTGAATGGTCCATGCTTGAGTAGATTGAGAGCAAAGGCAGTGTCAGTAGATGCTTCTCCGGGAAGAGGGTTCGAAGGGGTGGGGGGGGGTGGTAAACAAATGCATCTCATTATTTCGACGTGCGCCTCTGCAGTGCTCTGGGTAACCCATCACAGTCCACACAGATTCAATTGCTTCTTTTAAATCAGTTTGAGGCTGAAGCCACATCTCATCCGTCTCAATAGGAGAGCCGAACCACCCGACCACTCTGCACACAGCAACAGCTCTCCCTAGTGGCTGAGGGGAAATTTTCTGTGGACTAGTTAGTCCAGCTGTTTAGCCAGAATTAGTGGAAGCTTTATCTCTGAATTCAACAACTCACTCTTTATTCCCATCCAGCAGTTTCCCCTTTCACTTGATCTCACTTGAACTAAATGCAAGCTTAATAACTGCAACAGTACTTTTATAGCGACGTCAGACATCCGATGCTGTCACAGCAGACAATCAGCTTTCAGTAATAGTCTAAGTAAAAATGAAAAAAAAAAAGTGATTCAACGTCCTAAATAATTAAATGTGCAACCATGTTTTTTTTTTTTTTTCTTTCTTCCTGGAATGACTATTTACGGTCAGATAAAAAGGCTTTAGAGTACAGCAATAGCTCTCTGATCAGTCGAAAGAGCACATATTTAGCTTGAGGGGGTGATCTGACAAGTGTTTGGTGTTTGACATGATGGATTAGTTTTGGATTGGTTTCATCACTATTTCATCTCTAGTCTTCTCTTTGTGTTTGCAATTTGAATTCTAACTTGAACAGAATGTAAATGTCACCAGAGTAGTTCACTTAAACCCAGTTAAGACTGTTTTGTATGAGAAGTACTGCACTCTAATGACATATTCTGGTGGCTAGTCTTGATCAATAGATTCCATCCATCCATCCATCCATTTTCTATAGTGCTTACCCTCATTATTGTACATGCATGAGTGAGCTGGATCCTATTCCAGCTGACTATAGACGAATGATCAATAGATCATATGAATATATTATGCTCAGTTTTGAAATTAGAGCAGAATACAATATACTGCTTTTGGCAGCTTCATTTTCACTCAAATGAATATGTTTTTCATCTTCATTGGATCATACTGCAGTATGACATGCCAAGTTTAAAAGTCAATAGAGTGTTCAAAATGAGTTACCTCTGCAGTGTGTGAAGGCAAGGATCTCCGTTAGGGATAGTGTGAGGAGCATCTGGTAGGGAGTCAAGATGCTACTTCACATCAAGAGGAGCCAGGTGAAGTGGCTCGGGCATCTGTTTAGTTTAGGATGTCTCCTGAGTGCCTTCCTGGTGAGGTGTTTTGGGCATGAAGGAGACTCAGTAAGACTATCTCTCCCAGCCAGGCTGGGAGAAAGAGAAGGAAAAAAAAGTGAATGGAAGTCCGGAGGGAAAATACAAGTTACGAAAAAAACAATATGAATGGAAAAATCAGCAAAAAAACAATACAGAAAAAACATAATTCCAAAACAAAAATAAAAGAACTCAGCCTCAACGGAGATAACAAGGTACACAATTGACATAAGGTCATCCTGACTACACAAGAGGTGAAAACCAAAGTACTTACAAGGAAGGGAATAATTGCAACTCGGAATGACCAGGATTACTAGCAAACAGAAACAATATTCCACCAGCAAGTTTTCATGAACTTGTTAGCTAGTTGAGCTGCTGCACAGGTGTGCTGGAGGCTCCGCCCATCACCTGACTCAGGCCCTGGAAAAATACTGGGGAGGATATGGATGGATTATATTATATGCATTGTAATACCTTGAAGAGAAAGCTAACCCACACTCAGATAAATATTTTTACATAAAATGTTCACTTTGTCATCAATGATTGACTTAATTTTTGCAACTTTTTATATTAAGCTGTATGCATGATATTTTTCCCCCACAAAAACATTTAAGTTTTGCAGATTGATTTAATTAAGTTAATTTATTTTGTATTTAACACAGGAAAACTAAAAAATCACGTACATTAAAATTCAAAGCAAGCCTTTGCTCAATACTTCTTGCACCTATGTCACCAATAATAGTCTCAATTTTTAATATGATGCCAAAAACCTATCACATGTACCGTGGGCAGTTTTGATTTTTCCACAAACACCATCAGGTCCATTTTCAGAGCACCCCCGGAGATGTTTAGAAAAATGAATTGATTTAATTTGGGAACAAGTCTGTTAAATCACAATATGTGAAATGCTGTGAATGCTCTGTTGATAATATGTAGCTGACTTTTTGACGTCATGCGATTCCGACATCCGAACTGACTTTGAAGCAGATGTGGCCCCGCCGTGGGTGGTAGTAAAAGAATATATTGTATTATATTGATGCAACGTCGGTGACAGAAATGAAACTTTACAAAGGCCCTTCAATTGCTTTCAAGCTAACAGACATGGTCAGCCAGACAGCTTGAATAGAGTCTGCCCAATAATTCGATTCGGAGTCCTCTGTGGGTTACAACCTGATTATTTTAGAATGAAAACACTTCAAGGAGGGATGAAATGCAAGTCCAAAAACCATTTTTTTTTTACTATTTTCTTTTTTTTTTTATCAGAAAATTGAATAGGAACAGAGTGTGAAGGTAATAACCTGAACATTTGAATTTCCAATTTCCACCGACTTTATGCCGCTTGTACAGTGACTTTCTCAATGTTGCCCTTTTCCCTGGAATGACTCAAAACATACAACACGATGTTTCACCCTCACTGGACTTTTTGGAGTGCCCAATTGAATGACAGGGAACGCCATCATTCAAAATTTGCTCCACCCACAGTACGTACATTCCATGAAGGTGCATAATCGACGCATTTAAGTCAGTGGGAGGATCTGACTTAAGTACACAGAAGAATATATCCCGTCAGTAACCAGAGTCCACACATGAATGGAGTTTTGTACGGCAGTTGTTTTAAATCCCGTTACAGCATGCCACTTGCACACAAACCAACCCCATGTAAACGTGTGTATACACGATTTGTGTCTCCATTGTGTCTTTCAGATTGAACGAAGCTGACAGGTGCACGGTCTTTCTCCATATCTGGCTCAAAGGATAAGCTCGTGAACACGCACGGCCGAGTAACGTATGTGTTCACCCGCCTGCCAGACTCATTCTCCTCACCAGCTTCTTCGCTCCAAGTCTATCTTTGTCTCATGTTTGTCTTCTTTTGCACCCAGCTCCTATTTTCACATTCGCTTATAGTGAGCACAATGAATTTGGGCGCACGGCGTACTGTTACTTGGCACCGTGCGATTGAATTAGCTTCTGTCAAAGGCACAAAATTACATTCCAGCGGGGAGACAAATCCGATCCTCGCTCCTTCGTTCGCCAGGTGCCTTTACATTAAACAGGCCCAGAGATTGCTTTAATCCTGCTTGTCTCCTCTGTGTCGAAGATAATAACTTGGTGTCATATCCTGAGATAACACCGGTCCCGAGGATATGCAACATTGTTCGGCGCTATTGCAGCCAAAGTCTTGAGCAATATTGATTCTGCTTCTTCTTCTTCTTCATGTTCACACGGCGCATACACAGCAGTGCTTGGCAATGAGGTGCAATTTCAAACAGAAGGTATCAAGTGAAAAAGTACACGAGGTCCAGAATTAAAAAAAATCCTTAATATGCCTTGAAGGCCTCAGCTTCTTCCCGTAGCCTTAAAACATGTTTTGGTAGATTAATGAAGACTCTCTGCATGACCCTCTTACGTGCACTTATTTAAACTTTCCCCCCCCAAAAAAAAAAGGCCAATCTGTTAAGTATGAGAAACTGCCGTTATGGACACTCGCCAGTTTTGCCAAGTTAGCTAAGTCATAATGTCAATGATCAAGAGCGAAGTCTTTTTATCTTTCATGCTCGGAAAATTATATCAGCGGTATATACTGCATATTTTCAGTTGAACTATTTAATAAATGCCAGGAAGATGGCGAAACATTTTTCTGTACGATGCAGAGGAAGGGCTAATTTGTTCAAAAATGTCGCTATTTTTTTTCAAGTGGATATACTGTATGGATGGATGAACAATCGTGCAGATGGATGAAGAAATGAATGAACTGATGGGCTGATCATTGACAGGAAAACATGACAAACATTCTAAAATCAAAATGGATGTACTACTTGAATGTCAGCTGCATTCAAATCACAAAGCTAGTAACATTTTATCCCATAAAAAACAACAATCTCTCTTGCCCAAAGGGTCATTTGAGCTCTGACAGTGTGTGACAGCTGTTAACATATATCACCTTTTTTTTTTCCTGGCCTGTGGAGAGAATCATAACATCAAATGTATCCTGTGAGTGTGTCCGTTTGTAAAGTGATAGTCAAAACAACACACTAACGCATGAACACAGTGGGCTCCTTAAATCGGAAGATGCCTTGGAGAATTAGGTCTTTCTTACTCAATCTACTATAAGGAAACACATTCATCTTGAAGGCAAACTCTCACGTGCTTCCTGGAACTGGAAGACTGGGAGTAATATGGGAAAATAAATTTGTAAGTTTATCTCCCCCACATTGTCTGGTGTTTTTAATGTTTTATTGCTCTTGTTTTGTACACGGAGACACATTAATGTTGGAAAACAAAAGGGCATTCCCCAAACTCTTCACACAAAGCTGAAAGAATAAAAATGTTCTGTATATTTGATGATGAAAAATGATTCATGAAGAACTAAGGAGTGAAGCTCACCGAAATGACACAACTGCTTCATGAATCATCTCGAAGCTTCATTTGCCCAGATATCTCTGACCCCGCCCCCAAAGGCTTTTTCCTCCAGCCACAGCAATATTTAATAGCATAACAATACATACCCCTGCTGTAATTATCCTGAAAGTGTTTTTTTTGCAAAGTGGCTTTTATTGTCTTCTATTCTATTTATTTATTTTTGCTTCTCCATGAGTTAAATGACATTGATGATTACAGTGGAACACACAGTTAACACCTTTTTGCACTGTACTCCGTCTTCGCATCCTTCTTGTTGCTATCATTCACGCTTTATCCATTCCCAGAAACTGTGGGCACTGTTTCCTCTCCCTCCATATTGTTCCTCTGCAAATGGCTTTGCGCTAAGTGCTAATTTTACAGAGCTGGCTGGGCCGCAGGTGCATTCAGAATTGCCAGACCATCATAGCAGGAGTGCTGGCCATTTTCAGCCACCCTGATTGTTAGCAATGTGCAATTTGTCTTGTTGGTCCAGTCTGCGGTCTGCACTTTGAAACTGATTACAGCGATAATAAATGGCTGCCCTCCGTTAATTTATTTGACTGCGTATATTTTATTCAAGGGGGGGGAATGTAATCTCTTTGTACTTCCTGTCGTCTTTGAACTATTTGAACATTTGTTATTTCGCTTCATGATCTAGAGCCGTCTCATTGCTACTTTAATTCTTTCATCGGATCTGGACCTCTTATCCAGTCATGTTCACATTTATTGGCGCCGTCTCAACAAACAGAGACACTTCCTGAACAATTGCGGAGAGTGCTCCCATCGTAGAGCATTCTCTTCTTTTATGGGGTACTCGTCACACATCTCGCAGTACTCCCACTGAATTTCCTTCACCTTATTTCCACGTCAGTTCTATTCTCACCTCATTTACCCTACATTCACATGTTCCTTGCAGACATTCAGTCATTTGGGGTCTGGCTTAAGTTGAGTGAACAACCAAGCAAGGCTTTAAAGCACAGGTGTCAAACGTAAGGCCCGAGGGCCAGATACGGCTGCCCCACATCATTTTATTTGGCCCGCAAAGACAAATTGTACATCATTTTATGTTAATACTAAAATTACAAATTATCTTCAGTTTAAAAATATAAAGATATTGCTGGCAATTTTTAGTACCATTCATTTTTTACTAGTCCCTGATTTCAAAACTAGTTGTTCATCTAATTGTTCACTCCGATGTGGCCCGTGACAAAAGTGAGTTTGACGCCCCTGCTTTAAACCAATCCCCATTGGACATCAGCTTCATAAGATTTTTTTTTTTTTTTTTTACACAAACCATCTAAATAGCATTTCAAATGTAAAACGGAACATATCCCTCGCAACAAATACGAACTCACTGTATTTTGAGTATGAACGTTCAGAGGAGGGACACAATTAGTCTTAACTCCAAAACAAAGTCTTCTGCAGTCCCAGCATAAATTCTTTTATCAACATCATTATTGAAACTAATGATTATTCGACATTTTTCACAATTGCCTCCAGATTAGTATCATTGCATACACTTTCATAGCAGCTATGCTAATTTAGCTGAATTCCTTCAGAGTACAGTCCCGGGGCAATAAAGCCCACACTTGCGTGACTGCAACTCCTATGCTTAATAGATAATGCTTTTCTCTCGGAATAGAAAATGTTTGTTTCAGCTATAATAGAACAAACACAAAATTAATATTCAACAGTTTTGGTGCACTGAGTCTGACACCTATTTCTACTGCAGAGCCAAAGAGTCCAAGTCCCAGCCTGAAATCCAGTTTCACTGATGCACCTATTTTATGTAAATACTTTGATTTGAGATGTTGTGTTCATGCTATGCAACGATGTCGGGAATTTTCAAGTTTGCTCCAGGGCACAGACTGTCTGAAGCACGTAATAAACTTTCTGTACTTTTCATGTATGGCATGCAGAATTGCATCACAATTGGAAGACGCCAAGATTTACATACATGACCCAGTCTCCCCCCCCCCCCCCAAGTTTTCTTATTCCTCTAGGGGGTTACATGCAGGTGTGGTACATTGCCTGCAGCCATTGCACACTATATCTCCCGCTGTGGTTGAAATGAAGCAGACTTTTATAAACCACATTGAAAACCTCCGGAGGAAACTCGCTGTCACTCTGAGTTATTGTCACGCTCATTGTGCTGTTTTTGGGATTAGCTGTTTTGACCTTTTTCCTGACCTTGTTGTCATAAACACATGCAAAGGTGCTCCAGTGCCAAGACTTGAATTTGGGGTGCTACAATCTCTGAATTAGAATTTTGATATTTGGGACATAAATCATTGAGCAATTGCTAAATGACTCTACAGAAGTCCTGTCTTAGTCCTGGGCCTTTCATTTTTCCATGTCAAAATGATTTATTTATTGAACTTGTAAAGAACAAAAAATATCAACTGGAAAGTTTTCACAAAATGTAGCTTCATTTAACAGAAATGGTTATGACCGTGAGCGAGGCACTGAATCAGCAGCCGATTCCAAAAAGGCAAGCGCGTCTCTCGTCTCGTCGCCTCGTCTCTTCCAAATGTTAATAAGATCAAAGTGAATAAAAGCTGACATAGACGATGAGCATTATTAACCAGACTCTTATTTGTCTGGCAGCCGCATCCTCGTTTGATCTTACGCTAGGTACTCGCTGTTCTATCGTGTGAGCGCTAATGCATGTGAAACAGTGTGAGGTTAATTAAGACTGACGCTTCTCCACAGTGTCTGGATTAGTCTTTCTTGACTGTGACGTTCTCTGTAATCACCCAAACAAGACCCTTAATATCGAGATGTGCTGCACTGGCATGGCCACTAACGGAGAGGAACAAAATGATGCTCTGCACAATGTATTCAAGTGTACAAAGAAGGACAGTTAAATATTCTTATTTGCAGGAGCTCATGCACAGCATTTGTGATTATACCCTTGCTAATTTGCCATTTGTATTCACCGAGACAGTCTCAGAGTCTGTTGTTGTGTTCTTGGTTCTCGCTTCTGAGGAAGGGAGAAAAAAAAAAAAATAATATATATATATATATATATATATATATATATATATATATATATATATATATATATATATATATATAGTATTTTATATAATAATAAAAACAAAAATAATATATATATATATATATATAGAGATATATATATAATAAAATAATAATAAAATAATATAATAAAATCAATATTTTTGGTTTTTCTACATATATTCATTATTTTAGGTCTCTCAAGATAATAATAATAATGCTAAGACAGATTTGTTTTACCCATTCAAATGTCCAGGGTGTCCCCTGTTGACTTCCAGATTTTCTGGATGGGATTTGTTTCTTTGATTGTAAGGGATGCAGTGGCCAACAGGAAGACTTAGTATTTATCCCCGAATCTCAGCTCACCGCATCGTAACCGAATCATTTGCCAGGTGTCCACTCCTCAGCTAAATGCGATGGCCAACACATTCTTCCAGCTCGTTGGGCTTTGTAAGGGAAGCGTGAACACTTCTATTTTTCTCTCCTTGGTTTGTTTTGCCTCGTGACCAATAGTTTGCACGCTTCTCAAACGATGCATAATGATGTAAACTGCTTTACTGGTGTTCTTTTTTTTTCTGTGTGTTTGGCTTTGCTTTAAAATCTTTGTTGTGATTTGTGGGTCTGCTCTGTGCCACAGCAATGTGTCCTAATTGTGCATTTGCTTTGTCGCATGGCCGTCTTTGTGTTTGATGCCATTTCACAGGCGGCAGCCCGCCACAGCTTCAAAGCTCTGCACTGTGCATGAGCATGAAGGGATGTCACTGCGTGTTTGTGGGGAGCAGCGGTTGGACAACAGCTCTGTCACTAGTCATTTTAATGCCTGCCCCTCTACCTCCTACGTTCTCCGCTACTCCCACGTGGACCGATCTGGAATTATTACTGGGAGGTTGGGTTTTTTTTTTTTTACCCGTCGACAGCCATTAGTTACTGTCTCGGTATCTTTAATTCACATTCTTTGATGGTGTTGTTATATGGGCCTTTTTCATCCATGCCACTGGTCATGCACGACTGAACTGTTCTCCATGTGTGTCTGCTCCACCAGAGTCCAGGTGACACAGATCCAGGTGGTGGATGATGACATGGCAACCATCCCACCGCTCATCCCTGCCAACCCAGAGCAGGGAGAAGCAGGTCAAAGGTGACGCCTCTGTAAAAACGTGTCCTAGTTGAGCTGAGCTAGCAAGTGAGCACTCAGCGCTGCCATTTAGGGTCTGAATAAAACATGACAGGTTAGCTAGCATGGGACCCTGCCAAATGTGATTCTCATTAAAGTTCTAATGTATGCAGTTGAAATGAGGATTGCTATCTCCGCGAACACAATCGCAAAGTGTCTAAAGTCGTTATTCTCCGTCGGGCTTGTGTCATCCGGCTGTAGTTCCATCATACTCACCGTACGATAACAGAACCCACAAACTATCTTGTGAGTGCTGCGGTAATTAAAGTATCTCTCACAAAGCCTATTGTTGGCTTGTCGTACGATTCCAGTCCGGCCAATCAATAATGCAAGATTAGATGTCGCATAGCCAGCAACCAGTGGCCAAAGGGCATGTGTTTGATGAGTGTGGAATGAATACCTAATTTAAAATCATGTTCAGTGTGTATGTGTGTGTGTATATTATCGGTATACACACACACACTTCTGATTTGGCCACACTTATTTGGAGATAATCAGCATTGGGAGAAAGTATGTCGGAGTTGAAGTGTACGAATGATGAGTGTCGACCAAACATTTAGGTTGCTCCAGTATTGTACGAATGTGTTTTGTCTCATTATTTTTTTTCCCCCACTGTACTTTTGAAGGCAACTCATGTCATCTTATTTAAAGGGTTGACCCATTATTGCATAGCCACCCAAACAACTTTGACTTCAGCCGCTACCAAGCAAACATTCCCTCATTAAGGCCGCACGAGTCTACTGAAGCCCCAGGTCCCGCCTCGGGCTTCAGGCCCTCTGCCCCGGTAGTGATGATTAAATAATGCAAGTGTTGAAAATGTAGGGCTGCCTAATTCACCGAAGCCCAAGGTACAAGCCTAATAGATTCTGCCATCTTTATCTGATGGACTTGACGGTTGTAGATATTCATTATGTATGGAAAATTGTAGTAGCTTTTATGGCTGGCGATGTAGCCCACTTAACAATGTCGGTCTTTGTTAGCCGACCAATACGAGAAGATCCAACCATCCCAGAGGTTGGTGTCTCTTAAGCTTTTTCTCGGCAGTCTTCTTCAAGTGTGAACATAGTTTGAGACAAGTAGGCGCTAATGGCCTTATTGTTTCAAGTACATGGCACCCGCGGGAAGTATAAAGTGCTTCTCGGGTAGAGGCAAATAAAGACGAGAAGTGAGCAGACGAGGATTGGAGCAGTGAGAATTATTTAGATGGATAGAGTGATGAAAGAAAAGGGAATGGGCCGCAGTTTGAATGCGAGTCTACTGTCAGCGCGGGGGCCTTCTGCGTCCCAGGACCAATTCTCAGTTGAGCCGCAGAAGCATCTGCGGTGCTCCGACATATAAAGAGGTTAATGGCGTGATAAGGAAAAGCACAGAGGCCAATTAGGACGGGGTTATGAACACATTCAGACGGAAATGAGTGCAAGAGTAATTACAGCAATGCGGCATACCTGTTTAATGGCTTGGCAAATGACGTGTCCCAAATTGGCATGTTAACCTTTGATTGTGTTTTTTTTTGTTTTGGCCCCTTTTCATAACCTCAGATGCTCCCCACTGTGAAAGGATGGTTTGTTGTTGAATATGGGGGAGAAGCGGCTGATACCAAGCCCATCGCAGATGACTTCACAAGGGAATGGCCGGTCATGTTTTTGCACTACCTGGAATTCCTTTTGTTGTTTGTTACTATAATCTGATCTAGTCTCAACATTTATCACTGACCTTTCTCAAGGCACAAATGCAACATATTTTATCGGCTTTAACTATCCCTCTACGCTACCTCTCATAGCACCATAGTCAGCCCAAATTCAAAAAAATGGCTTTCATTACCGCCGCGTGACTAAAGGCCACATTTGTCAATGTGCCAAGGAGGGTTCTGTATCTACTGATTGCCTTTTCCAGTTCCCCCTCGGCAGTTTTGAGTTTCCTCCTTTTTTTTTTTTTTTTTAAATCTGTAGCTTTCCAGCTTGTGATGTTATCCTTTTCTGTCCATTTTTGTGTTGATACCGCTTCTATGTTCACATCAAATCCAATGCCACCCACCAAAAGATGAAGAATCGACCTCCACGTATTTGTATCACTCTTTCTTTCACAGGAAAATGAGAAGATGCAGATGGGAGAGAGAACTCATGATGATGAATCAGGCCTTCTCGCCATCTGTAATGGGACTCGGGATTATGGTGGAATCTACCATTGCGCAGCCAATAATGTCATTGTCCCCCTCTGGCAGTGACAATGTGCATTTTGTCCAGTGTGAGTCCAGATCATGTATCAGTGACAAAGTTTGAGAGCTGCAGTCATGCATCAGTCTGCTTTGCAAAGTCTATTCCAGCTCTCTGAAGATTACAGTCCATCTGTTAGTGTTTTTTTTTTCTCTTGTAACTGGATGGTGACAACCAACCATTCCACATTTGATTCGTGGACTTGAAAATCGCATTCTTTATTCTAAAATGTGGACCTGAAGGGATCAATACGGTTTCTCTAGTTCAATCCATCCTTTTAAATTCTTAAAGGGTATTGTATTTTTTACTCAAGGTTGGCTAGGATTGATCCAATCAAGTCTTTGCCACTTTAGGTTTCCAACACCAATGAGAAATGTTTCTAAATTGCAGTTTTTGGAGACATTGGACGAGATCTTGAATCTGGTTGTGGTGCTACTGCCCCTCCTTCTACGGAGGCCTCCCTCATTACGTGGAAAAGCATGCTCTTTGGACATACACTCCATGTTCCAGGCATGTTCAAGCCGGAAGGAAGCCTCAGGGCAGACAGAGTGCAGGGACGATGTTTGACAGCCTTATATGAGAGCACCTCAGTGAAATTAAAGTTGGAGGCTGTGCACGGCAAAGTTTGGATATGCCTTCTCAGATGATACAAATGGATGAATGAATGGAGGTGAATTTATTGTGTGTGTTGTGGATCTTTCTAAACGATAAGCCTTCTGGCAATCAAAGCTCGAAAATGGAGCACACTGAAAGAACATTGGCGGTCAAAGGCAAGAGAAACTTTGCACAAAGCCATAGAAAACAAAGTCTTGATGGTCTTGATCTGTCAATGGTTAAATCAATATCAGTTGCCATTGCCAATGCTTGTGTTGGCCTTGGTCACTTTTGACCGTTTGTTTTGGCGACATCTCTATACAATAAATTATGAATTCATCAAAATTGAGCTATATTTCAAATGCAAATGAGAAGAATCATTTATTTATTTGGCGTTAGAATAAATACATTTTTAAAAAGTCAGCGTAGCAGTCACAGTACTATTAGTGTTGTTAAAATGAGGCCACTCATTTGTTTTGTGTCGACTCTATACCAGAATTTTAATTGAAATGCAGTGTTGAAAAGATTAACCTTAGAGAAGTTAATGATGGCAGTTTGAAAAAGAAAGTCAAGCAACTATAGTAAACCACTGATAACGTCAATCTGAAGTGGAGTTTAAATGAGCTTGCCAACAAGTGATTGTTTATTAATCGGAACTAATGTGAACGTAAGAGCTATTGTATTGGACTCTTTCTGCCCCCTAGTGGTCATAAATCACTGCATGCATATGAAAATGATCAAAGTCAATAGTCAGGGCGCGCATCAAACCAACGAATTATGCATGTCACGTATTTGACAGTAGAGGTTACATTTTCCCTTTGGTTCCCATTTGGCAGAATCCGAGAAGAAAAAAATCCGTCTGTGCAGCTTTGTCCGAATTTTATCAGCCTTTCGCAGCAACATTACAATAGTGTAGGAGGGCCACTAAGGCTACACAAGTGTGAAGTGAAGAGAATTGCTACTTCTGAGCATCAACGCTTACAGGAACTTATTCCATGCCTCTATCTCTACCTTATCACTCAGCTCACAGCACTTCTTCAGCCTCTTTCAGATAATGCTTCTCTGATATACTCTATATGTATGTCCAAGTTTATAGCCTCTAGATGCAAGTCGTCACGGTATCCCTGCAGCTGCACCACCTTTATCTGCGCACAACATTGGATATGTTTACTATAAAGCTCATAAACTATACTTCAGCGCTGGCTCTGTCTCAAAATTTTCTAGAAATATACATATTTAATCTCGTGAGTTTATGGTAGATTTGAAAGTCTATTTTATCATTTGAGAAGAGAGGGAGAGAATTTTTGTTGGTATCCAAATAAGACTGACCTCTTTGCTCTGGAATGTTATAAGTGGAGCTGATAGTGGAAATTATTTATTCAGTAAAGTGGGGTGCAGCCTGCAGCGAGAGAGGAGTCGACAGAGAATCATCATCCTCTTGTGTTGCTTCTCATCTCTCCCCCTCCTCCTAAAAAGCAACCCTCCATTTTTTTTCCCCCCATGCGCCAAATGTAATCCACTTTTTTTTTCTCCGCCTAGCCTGGCCTCGCTTCTTCTTATCTTTTTTTAAACAATGCTGATAATGATAAATGCTTCCATTGTTTTAGCTGGACAAATTATCCACTTTGTTGTGAGAAAGATGAACTATCCCTGCCTGTTTTTCCAAAACATTTCATCCAAAAAAAAAAGCTCTACCAAAAGCAACAGACTGATAAATAAATGAAGTCAGCTATTAAGTAATGCGAAGTGTTTGCTGTCAAAATAAAAAAAAAATCTTCTTTCAAAGCTATTTGAATGAACCGCGAGATAAAGACAAGAAGCTTTGCAGGCTGGCTGAGGAGTTTTGACCTTGATGATGTTGATGTCTCTCGGCTGATATCATTTCAGCATTTATTCATCATATCTCACACCATTAAAATACAGCACCACTTGAGAGTATTGATAAACGCCCGCCTGTCAACAATGCTTCACCCTCAACTCAGACATGTAAGAAAAAATGAAAGCAAACCACTTAATCCACCAAGACCCTTACCCTTAGAAAATCATTTTTCGCATAAATATGAAATTAAACAAATCATGACATGCTTAGCATACAAAACTACAAATACACTGTGATTAATCGACATCCTCCTTCTTCCTATTTTTCTCTCGGCGGGGGTACAAAATGACCACGATATATTGCCAACCGAGCACATAAAATTGAAAATAATAACGGAATCTGGGGGGTGTATTTTATAGAAGAAAAGAAGAGGAAATAAATACCTCATAAGTTTCTTCCACCTTCTATTTCTATTAGATCGCGTCAGCTGCTGTCTCGACATAACAGCTCTCAAAGAGAGATGGAAGGCCAATGGCCAAGAACAATCTTATATAGAGCAAATCTGTTGATCCAGACATGACAAATGTCATTATTGGGACTATTTTTGGGCCACACCACTCATTTTTGGCACCATCATGTTATTAGAGTCATATGAAAGTAAAGATCTTTCATCAAAATCAATTCCCATTTCAGATTCTCCTTTATCTTTCTTACCCACCAGGTCAACAGTAGTTTGCGCCAAAGATTACGTCGAACCATCAAAACAGGATGTGAGCTTGATTTTGGCTCCCTCTTATAATTAAAGAGAGGCTTAGCCATACCATTGGGACCAGTCGAGTCGTTTCCTGTAAGTGGACACATTTCCTCCCTGAACGATAGTCTTCACTGTGCCCAGTCTGCATCCACCAAAAAAAAAAAAAAAATCTCTGTCTCAATGCAGTGTCGACAGTCGCCACCACAGGTCAGTCGGGGATCACACAAATTCAACTTTGCTATTGAATTAAAATGTCATTATCCACAGTGAATTCATACCTAAGCTATTTATGGAGATAGATTGAACTTTTTATTTTTCTGAAGAGCACATAAGATGCCGAAGCCATACTAAATGATGACTAGCCCTCTAAAAGTAGGTAAATACTCTAAATGAAATGCCGTTAAAAGCTATCAAAGTCACAATTGAAGCCTTTTGTCCATAAATAATAGCTTCCACATTGGTCTGGTGGTTTAGTGGTTTGATTTGTTGCCAAGGCAACCATGCATCATCGAGTTTTATAAGCTTTTAACATGCTTGTTTTTTGTTTTGTTTTTTTTTTGCTTGACATTACGTATAGAATTAAGATTTAGAGTAGAGTGACTGACTGCATTGACGTGTTGGGCTGAGCTACTGCCTGATGGATGGATGGATGGATGGATGGATGGATGGATGGATGGATGGATGGATGGATGGATGGATGGATGGATGGATGGATGGAAATTTCTGTGGAGACAATTGTTACAAATAGGTATGAATAAAATGTTGCTCACAGGCATCTTTCTCTTGGGTTTTATCCGAATGACTTGCCATTGTTGTATATTTATGACATTGACTTAAAATACTGTAAAGTCGCACTTCCCGACTCAATTAAGTCCTTACCATCACTTTAAAGGCCGCTGGGAATTGATATTGGCGCAGCAGCTAACTAAATCATGTTAATGTATACAACTTCAAGGCCATGATTGTTTTTTGTTTTTTTTTCCTTGCGTGAGACGACGGGTTGTCATGGCGCCCAAACCTTTATTTGCCCCTCTTCTAGTCATTAATCAATCCAGGTAAATTGCGCTCTCACATCCCTTTGTTTACTCTGATGTCCTTGAGAATCCCTCGTTAGCTCTCGCTTCCTGGAGTTGATGGTTAATATTTGTCATCCATAATTGAGGAAAGCTATTTGAGCTTTTTTTTTTTTTTTTCGCTATCCTCAATATCCAATTTAAGGTCCATGTACTACGATGCTCTTCGTCTTCACTAGTAAGACAATTTAGTACACTGCAAGAATACCGGACTTGCTCTTTTTCCACTATTTGTGCCACAAATTGCATTTTTTTTCCTCATTACTGCTTTTTAGATGATTATTGTTATTTGCTATTGTTTAATCATTTAAAAAAAATTAAGGATTTTCAGCCCATATGAGCATCATCTTGCCGATGTTCAATTGTTTTCTCAGGTTGAGGTGTCAAACAAAGCGAGCAAAGAAAAAAAAAAAAAAAGAAGGTGATCTTTGTTGCTATGGATCCGGGCAGCTTTTCGTCCAATTACGGCACCTTCCTTCATGACTAAGCTCCCAATGCTCCAACCTAAAGCGGTGACTCAGAAGGATGATGCAATTGTCAACACACAACCTCACTATCCCTCTCATCTCTGCCAACTATCTTCATCTTCCCAGGGACACATTCATCCCTCAAAGCTGTCCCTTCTGTCTTGCTTACATATCTTTTATCTTATATTATAGCTTCATGTCCTTTCTTTCTCTCCCATTGCTTTCTGCTCATCCCCCCTCTTAACTTGTATTTTTCTTTGCTCTTACCTCACCCTGACCTTGCTGTTACATCGATCAAGTTCAGGTTTTGTGAGATGATGCTAGTCTTTTCAAGCTGTAATTTCCGAAACACTAAAACTTTCCCCACCTGTGCTTGCTGCCCCCCCCTCCCCTCCTAGGGCACTGAAAAGTCAGCATTTCGGATGGAAAGAAGTGCATCACTGCATTTGGATTGTTTACCATATATCCAAATATATGTGATAAAGTGCCATGGGACCATTTTTTGCTGGATCTTAAGACAGCACAAAGTTCCAAATATGTCAAAATATTTTTGTTAAGACATTTATGGATGGAGGAAAGACTTTTTAATTCAAATGTTCAGGGTCACGACTTGTGTGAAGATCTCCATAAAGGGCCAGTCATACAAGAGTGAGCCAACCTAATAAATGTGAGAAGATCAACGCCTCGTGGACCATGCATCATACGGGCCGGAACGTCAATGAGAAGAGCAGAAAGGAGAGGAAGTGGAAAGATGACAGGGGCAGGAGAAGGCAATTTAAAAAATATGCAGAGGTGCAGAAAGGGAGTAAACAGATGAGTGGATGAAAAAAAAATAGGTGTGGTGAGGGGTGACACTATCCTGCAGAGGAGAATCCATCTATACCTGGGGGGGAAATGGATAGCTAAACTAATGAAACCTTTAGTCGTTCACGCTGATGGAACACAGATCAATAACTCGCAGTTAGTATTCAAAACAAGCATCGATTCTTGAGGATTTATCATTTTCTACTTCCAATAAGCCCACAATGAATGTTTGTATATAGCTGAGGTAATATGTAGCAGCATTTTTCTTTGCGTAAAATAAAACCCAATAAGGCTATATTATTTATGTACAGTATATTATGCTATAAATAACAATGATGATGTCATAATTGGTCTTTGTGCCTTAGTTTAGAAGAAAAACAAATGACCAAATAATTGTGATATTATTAATATTTATTCTAATATATTATAATATTTATATTTATTATTTATATTTATAAATGATTGAATTGTATACAGTAAAAAGTATTGCTTTGTACGGTTTTTGTATATTCATTTAAAAAATAATCAAATACACTCTGATGTACACTCTGAGTTTGTTCTAAAAGCAGACAAACCTCCCACACTCCAAAATGACTTCAAATCTTAATGTGCTCTTGAAAAAAAAAAAAACGATAGTCCAACTATTGCGATTGCTATGTTTTGTGTCCTTTTCCTACACTTAATTAAAGTCTATTGAACTTACTGTTCAAGGTTTGCAAAAGGTGAATCAATAAAAACAAGGCATCCCCTGAGAGAGAGAGAAAGATAAAAAGCATCTTTGTATTTGTGTGTTACTTGGGAGAAAGCTTTCAGACACCTGGAATGGAGATTGAAAGAGGGTCACTTTGGGTCAGAGACATTGTGATGCTATCTCTTGCTTTTGTTTTGATTTCAGGAAAGCTCCTTTTATTATTACGCCACCGGAGACTACACGGTACCACTGAGGTCATATCCTGTGGAATGTATCAAACATTCCAGCCAATAAAACGCAATCCAATCTGAGACATTGTCAAATGACAGCTAATATCAAAAATTCCATTTTTACATGTTTTTCTTTCCACGATAGTATTCATTGAACATAACCTTTAGTTTTCAATCCACACTATATCTTGAATGTTTTGTACCACCTACAAATTTACAGTTTAGCAGGTCATATTCATATAACATGAAATAGGCTGTGTATGTACGATGTCAGCAGGTTAGTCAAAAAAGCAGCAAGATATTGTCTTTGAGATGCCAAGCCATTCAGTCTCAAATGAGAAGGTCAGACCGAACAAATAAAGCAAAATATTCAGGGGAGGTTGTGTACAAAAAAAATGTATTTCCATTATTTTCACTGTCAAAAGAGTAGAGTGCAGAATAATATAAAGTTATTCCATATTTTACCAGTAGGTAGAACATTTTATGACCAAGTCTTTATCTGGAACACTGCATGAATGCTTATGATGTGTTGAGTACAAAAGAGGAATGTCAATATGAGCGCTATTATATGTTCAAGTTCAATAAAGTGCTTTGAAATCCAATAATTAATTTTTTTGTTGCAAATCATTTTAGAAGTATATTACATTTTTGGAGTTCACCAACCTTTTTAAAGAGCCATTCATCCTATTTTCTATAGCGCTTTATCTGATTCTGTCTTGGCTCAACTGGAGCCTGTCGCAGCTTTTTATTTTTGACATCTTAGTATTATGCTCATGAAAATGATTAATCAGTGTTATGATTGTTAATAATTGTACCTCCACGATTTGATGCAAAATAATTATTTCTTAATGTGTTTTTTTTCACCACTAAATAAATGGACTCAAATTAAAAGTTGGATTTTCCTCTTATAAAAATACTCTATATTATTCAAATTCACATTTTGCCCAAATAAATTCAGGTAAGGATCCATCTCACTGAGCTCCTGACAGTGATAAGCATTTTTTGATATATTTTAAACAAGACGGCACTGTAAAAAGCTGCAATGAGGGATATATTTGCAATAACACTAATTCTGCTAACACTAATTCCGCTAATACTAAATCTGTCGGAACTGAATCGATTAAATCGAAATACTTCAGCTTCTGATCTTCCATACAATACATGTGCACTTTGCTTCACCTTACGCTGTCCAACATTTCATATTAAAATCATCATCTTTTATTCATTGACAATGTAACAAGGGAAAGGCGGCGAGTGGAGCAATTTTGTGGAACAGAAATGTCAGATCAGTAGCCGGCATAGAACTTACATTTTTCCACAAGGTTGAGAAAACCTTCCAACCGCAATAATCATCAGAGCAGCACATACACATCCCACACAAATTCATCTACCTTGAATAAAAAAAAAAAGTAAAGGTCATGGAACACATAATATAATCCCTCTCTATTCAAGCTAAAGTATCATTCAAAGTGTCTCTCAATCAAACAAAGTAAACCGTGTGGCTCCTGGCACCAATTTTATTTTGTCGTCTTAATGTTGTTAAAACAGCCAATTAAGAGAGATGCTCTTTTTGATGGTAGGTTTACTACTTTGAATGTGTCTATTTTGTGTACATTTGGACTTTGTTCAGATCAATTTTTTTTTGTAATTACTAATGGCTAATGGCTTTCACATTTTCAGAAAGAGTTATTTTAATGTGGTTTTGTTTCGATCTGCTTCACTTTGTGTCCTTGGTAACCCACACACAGGTACAATGATTTTTGGATCCGGCCCTCAGCTTTTATGGCTTCTAAACACAACTTAAGGGAAAGTGGAATCGCATGTTCGACGTAAACAAATATTTTAAATATAAAATACATTCCTGATTCATTTAAAATATATGTATCCATTATGGTAAGCATTCTCAAGTAGTCATTAAATACTTGTGAGACCCATTTTCATTCAACTAAATTTATTTATTTTTTTATAGAAAATATAACCTTCAAAAAATAAATAAAGAATATATCTACCATGTAATTAAAAACAGAGATACAAAGTCAAATTAAATATTAAAATTGCACACTATAAGTAGCAATGTCAGCAATGAACACAAATTGATGTATGCCAATTAATTAAATACCAATTAATGAAATACCATGATAGCGCCAAATGAAGGTCAATTGGATTCAGTCTTTCGTTTCTACAGAATCTCTATATTTACTTCAAAACTGAAGAAAAAAAAATTATAAACCTACATATTCATTGTTGCCATTCATACAGGAGAAGGATGTGACAGCATTCATTCCTCTGGAGCAGTTCTGAATTAATATGTATCAAACAAAGCAGAAACATACATTTAATAAACCACATCATGCCCACTAGAGATGCTGAATTAATTTGTCGCCATCTGTGCAGATCACTACAGATGCTTTTAGTAGTTGTTCAGGTTTTACTTTGACTAACCAAAAAGATGATGGAAAAATGTCAAATGAAGATGATAGACTGCTGGAAAGGCAGTTTCATAGAAGAAAATATCAGTATATACCGTTATATCTGGAATACGCTCAAACAGTCGAGCAAACAGTGACGCGTGTCACTTTGTATTTGTGTCTCTTTTTTTTTTGTTTGGGTCCCTTTTGCTGTGCACAATACACAGAACAAGAGCGTTGAGGCTCACATTTGTCTGCACAGGGCCATTATATTTTAGCCTCTAGCTTCAGCTTTTCCCCTCTAGCGCGATTCGTCACATCAGTCACATGAGCAAAACACATGCAGACAGCTAGAACGCTATGCTGGATAGGAAAACATGTTTGTTTGTTTTTTATTTGCTCACATTTCACATTATGCTTCTTCTGGGGAGTCTTTTTCTTTCCATTACTGTTAAACTGTTTTTCTTTCTTTCTTTATCTATTTATTTCATTTTATATTATCCATTCATTTCCTGAACCGCTTAGTCCCCACGGGGGTCGCGGGTGTGCTGGAGCCTATCCCAGACGTCATCAGGCAGCAGGCAGGGGACACCCTGAACCGGTTGCCAGCCAATCGCAGGGCACAGAGAAAAACAACCATTCGCACTCGCACTCACACCTAGGAACAATTTGGAGTGCCCAATCGGCCTACCAAGCATGTTTTTGGGATGTGGGAGGAAACCGGGGTGCCCGAAGAAAACCCACGCGGGCCCGGGGAGAACATGCAAACTCCATACAGGGAGGGCCAGAGGTGGAATCAAACCCGCACCCTCCTAACTGTGAGGCGGACGTGCTAGCCAGTGCTCCACCGAGCCGCCCTATATTATATTATATTATATTATATTATATTATATTATATTATATTATATTATATCCAAGTCTCTACTGATAGGGGGTCACATGCCAACTTAAAGATAAGTCTCCCAGTTTCCTCCAGATATATTTCCTCTATTAGGCTCACTGTTCTCCATCGTGAGCTGTCAACACACATTTGACTCGTTACTGAACGTTTGCTTACGTTCAAGCCATTAGGCGCGTTGTGAAATCTAGATGCATCATCAGCAATAGTCATGTGCTAAACTGAAGGCTTGACAGCTCAATACTGTCTACTTTTCATTCATGTTGCCTTGTGAAGAATCTCCAGGGAGCTTGAACATACATGCCCCAAGAGCACACAATTAAGAAGAAAATAAAGAGGAACAAATACTTGGCTTGGCTTCCAGCCTGTTTTCACATCCTTCCTAATGTTTTCCTGGCTGCTATTCTGAACAAACAAATCCAAGCAGAGAGTAAAAATGTTACAATTGCTATACAAGGCAGTGCCTCAAATTCCTAATGCATTGATGGCGGCACAGGTAAATATTAAACATTGACAAAGACATTCCTCAATTCACTCCCTTGTCTTTATGACAGGAATCGGCAGATTTTAAAAATGTCTTCAAGATGAACCCAACAAGTTACGGTGTCCACCCTTTATGATTCAGTCTCACGCTAACGAGAAAGGCCAGTCTCATTTGTGGAATATAAAAATATGTTGTGCCATATGCCCGTAACCTCCGGCATTTTAGTGGGATACAACATGGCTGTTTCTGAACTTCCTATGATGATGATAATGATGAATATATGTAAATATAATGTAGAACTGCTTCAGAAACCTAACGACCCTGAAAAATAACAAGATATGCTTTGCATTTTTATTACAGCAATAACGCTACATTCATATCCATATTTTGCCTGAAGCCACGAGGTTAACATTTGTTGCCAAATCCAGATTTTATCTCTTTTGGTTGTTCTCATTAACCTCGCGTTAACTGTATGCCTACAACGTGAAACAAGACACAAAGTTTCAATTTTGTTTTGCATTATTTGTAAATGTTTCTTTTCATTTATGTAAACAAATAAGCTCAAACACTAAATTACTCCACAGTAAAACAAAGTGTTATTGTGAAAGTCTTACATGATTAGTAAAAAGAATAATAATGACTTTAACTTTTGTCTTTGTGATTGTAGAAGGTGGGCGTTGACAAAAGTGAAACAGTCACCATTAATGATTAAACTGATAAAGTTATTTTCAGCAGGAGGGGGAGGTCAAGCATACACCATAAATTAATTCTGACGCAGAAAGTTCTGGTGATATTAAATAAAGTGATGAGTCTAAATCACTGACCTGACATATGCTCAGCGTGAGTTGTTAATTTATGCAAAAGAACAAGCTGAGTTACAAGCGGAAGGGCAGAAACTCCTCTGCACATGTGGATGAATTGCAGGCTTTGTCTAATCTTGTGTAATACACACAAACACACACACACAGACACACACGCACACAGACACACATACACACTGCATGATTATTTGTCCATTATTATGGGAAGGTATGACTGAAAGGAAATTAGCTGATAATGTATTTCCAATGTGTTTATATTTCATACAGAGCCTGTGTCAACTTTAAGCGGTCTACAAAAGCAAATAAAATTTCTTGATAAATGTTCAAAATAATTTCAAACTCTTTTCAAATAAATAGTTTATTTTTTTAATTATTTTCAAATAATATCAAATTAAATCACATTTTATTTGTAAATAATTTTCATAGGTAAAAATGAAAACGTTTTAATTTTTGTTCTGTAAAATAGACACGTTACTGTTATTCATGTTCCTATTGGCTTTTTTTCTAAATAAAATGTATCACCGACATGGACCATGAATGCATAAATATTTCGGATTGTGCTTGAACAATGATCTGTGTTGCTGAGAGCGCTGTGAGTGAGGGAGAGTGGGAGACAAAGGATTTTTAGTGAGGGGGGGAGTGAACTGATGACAGAGTTGACATGTCTGGATGAGGAAGTAGTGACAGCGAATACGCGGGTGTGGTCGCTAGGCCGTTACCTCCTCAGCCTCTCCGAATGAGGAAGAGAAAGCCTCATACATGATGGCGGTGAACAGGATGAAGCTTTGGCGCGGGCTGTCTCATACAATGGACACAAAGGTAGGCACGTTAGCCTCCGATGGATTATTCCAAAGGCCTATTTGGGTTAAGGGCGATTGATGGCGGCTGACAGACAGAGGCAGACGGAGATGTGACAAACTGGCGGGTCACGAGGGGGTGGGTAGAAGTCTTTAAGGCCCTGAGGGGAACAGGCCTCGGCTTTGACATATGCTATGCAGAGAGATGAAGATTGGCATGACCTGCTAATGTGAGCTGTCACAGCTCATGGCAGCCTCGATGCTCACCTGTCACACTCGTCCAAGCCTGGAGGACGAGCTGCCACCAGGATAGGTCAAAATTTCAAGGAGGGGGATGAAAAATAGGGGAATAAACTTCCTAATTTTTACCTCCTCTTGAGTCTACATACACACTGGAAAAAAAAAAAATGCTGTAGTGGTTTTCGGTCATTTACAGGAGGATGGAGGAATCGATATTCTAAGTCAGCGGTAAAGGATTTCCACTATCTTACAAGCAAAATGTTGACACCTTGTCCAATTCCACATTTTAATTGGCGACAGGTCCACACTTGAAACACGTGTTGAAGTTTGATCGATATAAACTCGTGTGGGAGGATTGTGAACGCAATTGACTGCCTATAAAGTTATTGTTTTGTTTTTTTCTGGAGGGAAAATGAAAAGTCTTTGCCATAATGTGGGCATCTTTAAAAACGATGACATTTAAAGTAAAGAGTAGTGTGGGGGATGTTGCTTCAAAGAGGAAGGAGAGATGCCAAATGTGGTGTCGACCGCAATGCAAACTTCCTGTTTGCATTATCAAATAAGCCTCCATGGTTTGAATGCTCCCATTTTTCATATCCAAGCTCTATTTTACCTGCTGTGTACATATTATACGCACAATACCTTGTCTATAATTCATTGCTTTTGTTTTGCTTCGGTTTGTCATGTCGTAACCACGGCAACCATCAATGACAAGTTAGTTGAGTACATATCACGAGGCTTTAAGTATTTTAAAAATACGACAGGGTGATATTGACACCCAACTGTCAATAGCACAATTGTAGAAAATCACAAATATTGTACAACACAGTAACTGACTAAATATTCCTGTAAGAAATAATTAAAAGAGGAAGAATTTGTTGAGCTGTCAAACTGTCATCATTATAAACCTTTTTTTTTTTAGCTGTCCAGACAATGTTTGAAGGAACACTTTCACATTACCAACTGTCATGTGTAAAAATACGTTAAGGTCTCACGCTGTTACTCTTGTGCCTCACATTTTAAAATTCGAAACTAATATAAGTTAGCAACTCAGAACACAAACTTTAAAAGGCTTCTCCTACCGAAAAGGCAAAACTCACAAAATATCGAGTTAAGCTAACAGGTAACCGAATCGACTGCTCGCTAAAGTTCTCCGACATAAAGTGAAGGGTGACCGGGTAGTGTGGTATTTGTTTATTAAAAATATGTTATTTTATTTTTTTAGATTTACTCGGCTTTTCTGGTCTGCCTGCTGTCAGCATTGTCAAATGGTAAGTGACACAACTGTCTAAATTTGAAATGTTACCAGGATGTGGTTGATATGGTTCACATTTTCCTCTCGCTAAGACAGCAGGAAAGTGTGATTTTGGAGATATATTAAACTAAGATAGTCACAGATCACGGAAAGTTTTTCAGCTCAAGAAAGTTTTGAAAAGAGAGTAGGTGATAATCAGAAGGTACTGGGAACCTGAGAGGGTAAACAAGGGCCTTCCTGTGCTTTGATTGGCCCACAACAATCCATCTACGTGGTCACCGGAACTTTCATGAGAGCCACGTCACTAGACCCCGCTCACAAGACTATTATTTTGACATACTATGAGGCCTGTCCGTTGGGCATGGCCAGACTCATTGTCACGTGGATGCCAGGGTAACAGATGACAACATTGTGTGAAGCAGTCACAGTACTGTGCTTTGTTCTCCTTGTAAATTCCACTACAACTGGAGCTTGTTATCAAACAACGACCACTATGATTACATGTCTTGTCTACTCAGTGTCAAAGGCTATCACAGTTGAACCTTTCGTGTCAACACCTGGTATGTTGACTTATACCTCCCATCATTTCATCTATTAGTGGCATTGTGATTTAATGTAACAAACTTGGTGTAACAGGAGAAGGACTGGAACTCATGAGTACTGCTGACCCTTTAAACCACAGTATCATCACCATCAATCCAGTTAACATCAGCACTACCAAACCGGAAGCTAGCACACTGACAGGTATGAGATATTTGAAGTTCAGAAACATCCATACGTCCATCCTGATGTGATTTATCGTGAATCTTTGCAGTTTCCAGTGAGGGTACAACAGAACGCCCAACAGAACATCTGACATCCACAACAGGTAATGGTCTCCACCCTGGAGGTTGACGGTGTGTTTGGAGCACCCAGCTGATAGAGCCATTGATTTTTGTCTTAAATATAGTAGGTTGGGAGAAGGGGACATGTAAAATGAATCATGAGGTCATTCAGGGACCTAGGGATGAAACCAGACATCGAGTAATTTGGAAAAAATGGGTTTAGAAAAATGCATTTATTATAACAAGCGAAGAATTCATATACTATATATATATATATATATATATATATATATATATATATATATATATATATATGTGTTTTTTTTCCCCCACTTGACAGCCACAGTAACAGCCTCCCCAGCCACAACGACGAAAACCACCAAAAACGAAACCCATCAAGATCCTGCCTGGGGTAACCAAACATTTTCTTACTCCATCGTCACATTAAACGCCCCGGGCGTCTACAGTTTTATTGTTATCTCATGGCAGGCTGACAATGTCACCATTCCCAGCCTAGCTGACAAAACTCACGGAAGACTAGAGGAACAGAGCACCTCGCTTTCTGTCTTGCCAACAGATTAATGTTCAATTGTACCTTTTGAGAGAGGAGAGATGTTTGTGATACATTGTCGTCTATGTGTCAGCCGGGCTGCGAGACGTGACACCTATCCAGATTGTGTTTTTCCCCGCTTCCTGCCTTTCAACATATTTCTCTACTTTTGTTGTAGATTCAGTTTGGGATGAAGCGTTCACATATGGTAAGGATTCATTAATCCCACTCTCCTTTTTTCTCAAGGTACTCTGGCTTCCTCAAACTTTCCCAAATGTTCAGTTCACTAAAGACTCTAATTTGACACTTGTTTCTCTAAATGTGCCCTACAATTGTCCTTTATAGCCCCGCAAACTCAAAACTTAAACGCCCCTTCAAATTTGAAGGCAAATGTCTGACGAAACCGTGGTGTTTAATCAGCTACCTGATCGGAAAGAATCAAAATTGTGGGCCTTTTTTTTTTTTTTTTTATATATAAACAGGCGTAAAAATGGGAGTCTTGTCACAATAGAGAAATATATCAAGAATTACAGAGCTTTTTGTTTTATGTTGAATCTTACGTTATCATTTACTTGTGCTATTTTTAGATTACTGGTCCCTGCAAATGACTGGACTGTGCATCGGCGCAGTTCTTTTCCTGACTGGCCTCATGGTCTTGGGCTGTAAGACAATATTGATATGTCATTTCTTCAAATTGCTATGATTAATTTCAACATCCTCCTCACTCTTTCGTGTAGGTGATAAAATCTGTCGGTTTCCCAAGTGTCGCAAAAGGTCATCCAAGTAAGGACTATATTTATTTCTTTACTGAGAAAACAATGCATTAATAAACTGTGTATTCTGAGTGGTTTGAGAAGATGCAAAATGTATTATTTTGGTTTTTGCCGTAAAATAAAATCAAGTTCCAATACGCAGGAGGGTTAGCCAGGCTGAGTAATTCATATTACACTACTGGATGACATACGACACACAATCAATCACTTGAATCGATAGTCCAAGAGAATGCTGACTAAGATGTTTGCGATGATTAAATGATCCAAATCATAAGAATCTTTACTACCCCCCAAAAAAAAAATTACAAGAGTTATTTTGCTTTCAGAGACATAGGCATTGTGATTGCTAAGATAATTATCTTATGTGTTTTTTTTTTTTTTCCAGGTCTTATAGAGTGGAGCAAAGAAACGGAGAGACATTCTCATAATAGCCAGTGACGACTTGAACGAGGTCTTACGTGTCAAACGGACAAAGCATAAAAGTGGTACTGAATTTGTTGAATATTTCTTGCTCAACCAATAAAATGACTTATTTCTATTCAGCCGTATTCAGTCACATATGACACTCAATTTTCTACAAAGCGTTTCAATTCCATCAGCATGTAAAACTTTAACTTTTTGAACCTGACAGCTTCACGGTGTTTCGTAAAAGGGGACTGAATCGCTTGGCGGTTCGACGCTAATGAATAACCAACCTGAACGACGAGGACCTTATCTTTGCATTGCTATGACAACTAATACCGCTGGTACAAGTGGGTGGAAGAGGACAAAACCGCACCAGTACATTTTAAAACAGATTTAATAACACAATCAATTCAGTTTTACAGATGTATTCCATCTTATATCCGATCCAAACATATTCTAGACGAGCAAATAATAACATTTCCAACCCCCTTTTTGAACTCTTACCACTTTATAGGATCGTGTACTTAAATTATTTGTTAAAAAAAAAAAAAATGTTGACACAAAATGACTCATATACAAGTACATATAAACATGGGCATTTACTCTTGAGTCGCATTTCCAACTTAGTTAAAAAAATGAAATCATATTGGTAAATATTTCACAACAAATAAAGCTTTTAACAAAGATGCTGCATAGCCTTAATACAAATATTGTGCTCTGTAAAATTGGACACGAGAGACAATCAAAGCTACAATATTAGACTGAACTTAAGTAATGGCAGTTCAAATTAAAAAGATTGAACATGCTTCAAAAGCATTCAAATGTGTCGACTAAACTGAAATGTTTTTGTATAGCAATAATTGTATTGTCCCTTTTGAAATCTTGTTGAGTCTGCTACAAAAGTGCTGCAAGGTGTAATGGGAAAGTGAGGTGTTATTTTCTTTGTCACCAAACGCAGCTTAATCCCGCTACCTTTGTCAGAGAACCTCTCACTACACGACAAGTGGAAAGTGAAAAGCGGCGCCCCATCCAATTCAACCTTTGCTACAACCCCCCCCCCCTTTCTCTCCTCCAAACAACCAACGGTTCGTGTTGCAGAAATGACATATTTGCTTCGCAGAGAATGATTGATTTCCACTAAAACGGCAGCGGGGAACTATCAGGCTCTGTGTGGATGGAATGGAGGTATTGTTGCTTTGTTCCCCAAATCGTCCATTAGGCTTTAATTGATTCATGAGATTTTCTCACCCGGCTTTTCCTCCAACCATTAAACTGCCTCTTCGGTAGTCACACGACTATTTACAAGCTGCGCAAGTGTGGATTTTGAAGAGGGAAGTTTCCGAAAACAAAAAAAGAAAAGGAACGCCGAGTTGATTGATTTGAGAGCAAGTGTTTGTCCTGACAGACAGTTTCTTTTTTTGATGAGAATAAGGGGCTGGCTGAGTACTTTTTATCTTCTATTCCACAACGAGCAGCCGGTCTTAACGGGCCATGAAAACCGAAAATTGTCAGACAAGCGACCCAGAAAAGTAAGTGTGGCCCTTTTGGCTGTGTTAGTTTGGATGAGCAAATTTCGTCTCAGTCAACGACCACTCCACATGGATAAGTTTACTCCACGTGTACCAAAATAAATACTCTTTCACTGCGCCGCTTATTTCTGATAATAAAACACCAGGGGAGTTTCAGAAGTCAAACAAAAAATATCCTTGGGAAAAAAAAAAAAGCACATTAAGCCTATTTCTTGCCATTTGATTTAGATTCCTCAAAATAGAATCCAATTTGAACATGTCTTCAAATTGGGTATTTGTTGGAAACAAACAGAAGGGACAAAAAAAAAAAGGACATAACAGCATTACTTATAGATGGCTAGGTTTTGGAGGAACGATACACAGAGCTATTAAAGAACCATAATCCTCATAATGAGATGATACTGCCTGGTGAGTCGCTCTTGCATGCGTGTGTGTGATCCAGATTGGGTTCTTTTCCAGGAACTAGACTGCCCCTTTCTGGTCCTGCTCTGTAGGTACAGAGTAAATTCTAGTAACACACAGAAAGGGAACATAGAGGTTGAGAAATCTATGAGACAGATGAGATGAAACTAAGCAAAAAGCAAACATGTCATCTTTTAGATATTTTTAGGCTACATTTAACAGCAGGAGGAACATCCGCAAGTCGGAACGCAGGAAATGTGTGGCTGTCTCAAACGGCACAGTTCTGACAGGTACGCAGAGGCTGCATCGCCTCAAAACACAGATCACCCCGGCTGGGTCTGTTGCTCCACCGAGCCCGAGGTTGCTATGTGATTAAGCGTCTTTTCAACGGTGCGATCAGTCGGCGGCAAACACGGCTAGTGCACGCAAAACACACACACACACACACACACACAGTGCAGCCCAGGCCGGGAGGGAGCCAGTAATCCCGCTGAGGAATTTAACCCTTCGGGCTTGACTTGAATGGCTCAACAAATGCTCCAAGAGCGCTGGCATCAAGTTTGAACTTTAGAACAACATATTTTACCAAACAAATTGTGGATTTAGTCTTTACACCCACACAAAAAAACAAAAAGTATTGCAAGTATCAGATAAAGGGCACAACAAAAAAGATTGCTCAGATTTATAGAAAAACATTTTTATATTGAATAAACTCCCCACACCAGATCTTCAAGGTAAATGATTTGACCTAACCTATCATAACTATCTTTTTATTGCCACGAAATTTTAGTTTTGAATGCTAGTCACACTTTGACTGTAAGGCCATGGATGTAATACTGTGAAGGTCATCTCTCATGACGTTAGCTGTAAAGCAGGTTAGAGCTTGTCCGATTCGGCTACACCATCCCAGTGGCTGCTCATCGTCCTGAGGCTATTGTTTGATGTCTAAGATGGAGTGGCGAAATGTTGGGGAGTGTTCAAATGGTGACGCACGTCGACCTCAGGCTGGGCCGGTAATTGCTTAGCAAGCTCAAACAAGCTCGGATGGGTGGAAGTCTGTTTCGCTTTACCAGTGAAGTGTTTTTGGTTTGGATGCTGCCAGTTTGGAGAACGTGGGAGCAATTTGGCTCAGACGGCAGGGAAACTGTTAGCCACTGGACTGGTTCTGCCACCTGCAGGGTTGACTTAGCGGAAAAGCAAGGCGAGGGCGGTTTTCTATCCAACACAAATATAGTCTACACCTCTTCTCCATAAAGCCATCTTTTTAACAGGTAGAAAAAGAGCAATGAAATGAATCTTATGACCTTACCCTTGCTGTTGTTTGTGCATGCGGCGTCTTACTAACATAACAGCTGCAAGAGAGAAATGAAAAACGTCAGAGCTGCACAAGCTTGTTTGTTTAGGTGTTCACACTTTTGAAATGGCACACAAGATTACAGCCGAGCGTTGTAAGGGCTCCCTAGCAGTGCATTTGTCATCAGTGGACATGAAACGCCGACAACTTCTCATTTCATTCCGTGAGGTATGAGCACAACACAAACTTACCCACTATGGCTGCGACCGAAAGAGCCAACACGCTCACGCCTCCGATGATGGCAATCAGAGTGAATTGATCTGAAAGAAGAAATATAAATTTGATTATTATCTAGCAGTGACAGCTAAGATCCTATCCAATGCTGACGAAGATAGTGACAATTATAAGCGCTCGGTTTCAATTGTTGATGATTTACTCACCTGTCATGTCCTCGGCACCTTTGGTTTTATCAATAGATGTGCCTAAATCATTTCTGTCCTGGAGCTCCGTCAACTCTGAAAGAAAAAAAATGACTTCACCTTACTGGCACATAGACAGAACCACCTTAAGAAGAAGACGATTAATCGGTGATGAAAGCAATGTATCAACATGCTAAAGAAACGTTTGTGTCGCTCTTAACCACACTCTCGTCCATCTTATCACACTTCCCAAACAAACGCGACTGATATTGCAACAAAGTAAATCATGTCAACGAGAGACGCATGTTAAGAAGTATTTCCAAACAAAATGGAGTGAAATAAGAACGTGGGAACATAACCGTGGAGGGCTCAGCATGTGTAAACATTGAAATGGTGTCTATTTCCAGGTAGGCGGCTTTGAGCAGATCTGTGATTCCATCAAATGTCTTTTCCAGACAAAATGAGGAGTGACACAAAGAGGTGCACTGAGGGAATGAGAATGCCACTGCTGATTAGCTGACCCGCGGCCAGGATGTCGAAATGTTCATTGGCCTTTTGCCACAATAGTCAAGGGTCCCCATAGGGAGCTAATTGATTCTATTTGGGATTTAATGGGTGATGGGGGGGGGAGGGCGGAGGCTGGAGCTGTCCACACGTCCAATAGGTCGAGAACAACCTGTACACAAAGCTTGATGACAATAACTGCCCAGGGCACAACCTTCCTGTACTCTCCCATGGACTTCTGCCATTATGCTGTTTGCATTAGTGACGCATTCCGCCAGTCCCATTTCCACTATTTACTCTTGGGAACTGAAAGAAAATCAACCCACCGTTTTCCTCATATGAATCCTCATCATCCTGGCCTGTGGATGGAGGAGAAAACAGATTCAGATGCTACTCTTACATCACAATAGCAAGTCACATGGTGTTGTGGTACACAGACTTTTATGCAGACGGCGTGGGATCGGTTCTGTGACAGTTGGTGTGAATGTGGGTGTCTATATGTGGCCTGTGATTGGATGGCTACACATCCAGGGCGGAGTCTACCTTTTGCCCACTAAACTGGGATAGACTCTTGCTGATTGTGAACAGGATAAGGAGCATAAAACGAATGGGTACAGTACAATGATGAATACAACAATGCTGCTTTTACATTTATAATAATAACGCTTGGCTCCGCTAACCACTGCCACCATCTGCTGAGCAGCAGTTCGTGACGGTGCTTGCCTCGCAGCAGGCCAATAATATTCAAGTTTATAGATAATAGAAGTATGAGTAATATTAAATGGGCTGTTTTGCTTTGCTCACTCAGCAGCAGGCCCATAGTAGTAATAATAATTTGAATTTCTTCAATGATTGCTTTTTTTTTTCCTCTCTTTTCCAATAAATCCCTAAAAAAACATATTGCGTGATATTACATACCGTCAAAAGAGGATCCTTCAATCTCATCTGAAAAAACTGGAGTAGAAGACATTTATTCACCATACAAGGTTTTCAATCACAGTTTGGCTCATGAATAATAAGTCATTGACATCACATGCATAAAGACAGATATAGAAAGTCTACACACCCCTGTTCGGAGGCCATGTTTTAATCATAATTTCAATTGTTTTTTTTCCCATAATATGACCTATAACCTGAGCAACTAAAACACTTTTCCCCATTGAGTTGGTTTTTAATTTTCTTTATTACCCAAAACCTTTGAGCATGAGGGTGTGACATTATCGTCACTGTATTTGGATGTTGCACGTGTTAACTGTGACTTCCTCAAGACAAATTCATTAGTCTTGCCTTTAATGTTATTCTTGAATTGTTTCAGCCGAGTGTACTGTAAATACCTCATGCAGTAAGTACTACATGTAGGATGAGGAAAACGTGGCGGCACACAGAGGCTGATTAGATGTTTATCAGCTGCAAGCGGCGGCACCGAGATGAGAACTCACCAGTAGCGGTTGGCAGCAGCAGACAAAGGAGCAACAATCGCATCATCTTCAAATGCTGCGGGGGGGAGAGAGAGAGTGAGAGAAACCAAGTTAAAAATATCTACCATTCAGTCATTGACGTGTGCAAGAAAAAAAAAAAAAGTGTTTTTGGTTCAGACGATGGAAAGCTTCAACCATGCCTATTATTGCTCTTGTTTGGCACCCTGAGACTCTGTTTCGCGTAAGCAGTCAGTGGAAAATTAAAAAGGCCTACTCGTGTTGTTTATACTGGTCTGAGGGTATGCACGCAAGGCTACATTGCAACTTGAGGTGCGTGCGAGGAGCTGAGAAGGAGCGCCTTATTTCCCACACTAGTCAGCAAAAATAAAGAATTCTGTCACAGTCAGCTGCCAGCAAGAGGCTATTTGACATTCTCCTGTCCTTTGTGTCTTTGAAGTAACATTAAAATGATTGCCTAACAAAAAGGAACGACAGGGAGCATTGTTTTTTTTATGTCATTTGGAAAAGACAATTTACCTTTCAGAAGAGTAAATATTTACCAGTCAACTGACACATAAGCACGGGAAACAAATTCCTAATGACAAGCGTAACTGTGCACTACCAAAATGTAAAAGCCAGCTGTTCCACGTGGTACCAAACAAAGCCCCAGCTGTGTCCAACACAATACACCGGCTGATATTTTTAAAAATCGGAAAACATGGGAACGACCTCTCTTCCAGTGGAAGTCCCAGACCAAGACTCTCTGACTCGAGTCAGTAAAGATTTGCATGGGATTGGGAACCAATACTCATTCAAGCAAGTAATACAGAAACTTTTTTGCTGACCTTTGTGCCCACTGCTCATTGTTCGTTTTAGCCATTGTGTTTGGTTTCCGCCGCTGTTAATGACTATATGGAAAGAACCAATGTAACACACATTACATCCATCATACAGGCGACAGATACGGGTCATTGTTCACGGGGACTGGTGGGTAATACTCGTTTTACAGAAATTTAATTTTAGTTCTACTTTATTCTTAAGTCTACTTTGGGTGTGCCATGGTTTCTGTCATCTGCAGAATTCCCTTTATCTTCTCTGTGGGGAGAGCAGCCCACATCAAGATTATGTGCTAAATTAAAACAATATCACAATCTATTAGTTTGGCCATACTGGAAAATAAAAATAACACAACAGAGGCTGATTCGGGAGGCTGTTTCTGTCTATGCAATAGCTGCAGGAAATCTCTAAAAGGAAACATGCTAAGAAGCTACAAATAAAAACTGCCTCCAAATTGCTTTGCCTGAAATAATAAGCGGATCCGATTTAGGGAGTATTTATCAAAGCCGTTGACTGCCTCTGTATCAAAATGGCTCCTGTTGCCTGCAGCATTTTCGAATTGGGTAATATATTCTTGTACAATTGAATGGCAAATGAATTTACTTTTTAACACAAGACTAAATTTACAACTCAGAAGAACTGTAGTCTTGCTTACGAAGAAGAAATACCAGCTGCCTTCGGGTCATAATAAAGATTCAAAGATTAGCGAAGCTAAATCCACAAATCATAAAACTACTTAGCAGTGCGAGAAAAAGTTGAAATTGATTCCATGATTTTAGTTTCGACTCATTTTGGTCCGACCAGGGGTCAGGACCAAGTTCTATGAGTGGATGATTATTCACAATCAAGCAGGCACACGATAGATAGATTAGATAAGATAGATAGTAGCCAAAGAGTAGTTTTAAATGGTAAAACGGTATGTGATGAAAGCTAAAGAACAAAGAAACTATGAAGTTGACCAAAAAAAAAATAGTACAAAGGTATGTGATGAAAGCTAAAGAACAAAGAAACTATGAAGTTGACAAAAAAAATGGTAATGCGAGTCTAAGATCGAATACAATGCTGTTAAAATCTCTCAAGCAAGATGATAAAAGATTGAAACACAAATGGCCCTTGCGCCATATAATACTGCTATAAGATCCGATAAAAATTAGATCACAATAATGCATGCCGTAATCCTTTTTGCAGACAGTCAAACAAAAGATAACCTCCATGGCTGAGCTATAGATAAATAAAACCAAACGTTTAACAGAGATAAAGTGGTTCTGTCTGACCTGTGACACGATAAGTGAAGCTGCTGATAATGATTCCTAGATTTTACAGACCAGAATAATGAGCAGGCAGGAAGTATGCTGTAGAGTTACAAACTGTCATTCAATCATGAAGACGTCCCATTTATAAAGAAGACAATGCACGTTTTTCTTGCCTCAAGAAAAAAAATAGCAAATTCAGATGAAAGGATCACATGGTTAAAAAAAAAAAAAAAAAGTAATACCTGCATGATACATACCAATGGGGAGAGAGAAGCGAACTGGATGAAGTGCATCCTTGTTATGTCCCTATGCTGTGTGCCACACTGCCCAAAGCTGCAGCCCACTTCCTTAAAGGAATCTGCGGCTTTGTGAGTCAAACCCGGGCCAAAGTTTGCTCCGGGGATTTACACAGCTCTCGGTAATACAGTGGAACTTTTAAAAAAAAATCCACTTAAATTTTGGTAAGTTTATTAATGCTTTCAAAATATTTTCTAAATTTTAGCGGCCGTTCTGTCACAACCAGCGTGGTGCAGTTGCGCGGTCGGTGACGCGCTACGGTTGCGCGTTCGGCGGTGCGCCGCAGTTGCGCGATCGGACAAAATTGAACTTCCTGCGCACTGAGGTCCACTTAAATTTTGGAAAATACATCAGGACTTTCAAAATATTTTCTAAATTTCAGCGACGGCTCTGTCACAATAATGCAACCAGCGCGGGGCAGTTGCGCGGTCGGTGACGCGCTACGGTTGCGCGTTTGGTGGTGCGCTGCAGCCTTTTCAGCCAATTCACCACAACTTCCCGTAAAGTTCCATGCAGTGAAACATAAATTTTGCTTTTGATTTGTTTTATTATTTAAGTTACATTTGAATCAATACAAATTCAAAAAAATACTTTGATGTGAAATAACGGTGTGTTTTTTTTTTCATGAAAGACAACAGGTCCCTTATCATAATGACGTCCAGCCTGGGAATTCTCGCGATAACTGATAAGGCCATATCAACTGCAGGTGCGCTAAATGACAGCCATACCTCCCTTGACCTATGGGGCTTGCATGAAATATTTCATCCTCCCTGAAAGCCAAGGTTTTCTGTTACTCCAAGTTTGTTATCTTAGAGCAGGAATGATGCAGCCTCTACTGCTGCTTCATGTGTGCCTGGTGTGCCTTGGTAAGTGTTGGGCAGGTCACTTAATTGAAACGTATTGACCGCTTCCTCTGACACAATTTCAAGATGGAATTTTTTTTCCCGCTCATTTTGCTCTGCTACATTATTCATTTGTGCACATCTTTTTAAAAGCCTTCTGGTGCACAGAATGTTATGCTCGATTTCAAGGTCGTAAATTGGAATTATCCCACTTTGATTTTCCCAACGTATCCCTTAAAGTGCCACAAAAGGCATTTAACACATGTATGTGTGATGTACCGTTTTCATAGGCTTTTTTTTTAAAGCATTCTTTAACTCTTAAAACTTGGTAAAAAAAAACTACTGGAAAATGCACGCCAGTTGAGAGCCACTCATTTAAACTTGACTGAGTCATGCAGCCGCTACCGATGATGACTCCATGCTGCATCTGCATCGTTTGGTTAGTTTTCTTCTCCACCCTTCACTTAAAGTATCACTCAAGTCTCAACAATTCCCTGCCTGCCCACTCAAATTATGTCCACTTTTGAATATTTGGGCTGTGCCTACGTTCTAGCCTTTGGAGAAAATAAAATGAACGTTTTGCTTTTATATGTGACAGTTTTGTCTCATAGTCCCCATTTTCTTAAATGTGAATAGTAAAAGCTGGAAAGAAAATGAATTTTTGTTGGAGATTCATTTTTTTCCTATGCCATATTGTAAGCTGGTTAGCATTATCCACAAGTAAGTCCCTGTCCCAACAGAGCATGCACATATAAATTTTCAACTTACACGTAAAGTTTGGTGCATCTCAGGTTTCTCTCTACGCACTGCTGGTATGTTGCTTCCACAGAGATCCTTATTATGGAAAGTACTGAAGCCGGTCTCCACCTTTAATACAGGTGTATCCAGTCAGGAACTAGGAACATACACTTCATTGGCTGCTCAGCTGGTTGAAATCTGACACCACACCTCTTATCTTCTGCTTGCATACTGGGAAACCTGTCTAACCCTGCACACAGGATGTTATCAGACTTTGCAAGTGTGTAGTTTGTAGTTGTAAATTCAACTGTTGTCACAATTGCCTAACCTACTCATATTAGCCTAAATGCAGGAATGCCTTTCTTTGAGTTGTTTTTTCTAATCATGTAAAGTACGATGATCTGTGTTTTCCTTCTCAGGTCTCTCTGGGGCGAGTATTGGGCGGAATTTTCTGATGATGTTTCCACCTCATAATGACCCCACAGCAGGCGTTAGCCACAGAGTGACGATAACAGCGACTGGTGTTTGGACTTCCGTCACTGTGAAAGTTCTGCAAAGTAACTTCTGGCGTCGCATCTCCCTCAATGCCTCAAAGTCGCAGACTATTCACCTGCCTCGCTCTGTGGAAATGACTAGCGCTCGTTCCGCCTCGCTTCTCAGTATAGCATCCGTACAGCCTGTTACGGTTCTTGCGACATTCTGTACCCAGACAGGATGCGAGCATAGCCTCCTTCACGACGTGTCTTCCTGGGGGACTCATTACTATCCAGTTAGCCCAAACTTCCCAAGTCAGACATCTGTCAGCAAGATGGTGGTCACCAACACCAATCGAGAGACGGCGGTGGAAATCTATCTCTCGGGGGATGTAGTCTTTGATGGAACTTTATACAGTGAAGGAAGTTACCTCAAGTTGCATTTAGGGGTGTTTGAAAGCATCCACCTTCAAAGTAGTTTTAGCCTCTCTGGCTCAGAGATTTATGCCCAAGAATCAGTAGGTGTCATTGTTGGTTTTACCTGCAAAAACTACATATTAGGGGACTGCATTTATGGATTTTCTCAATTTAAACCAGTCTCGCTCTGGAGTTATGAATATTTTGTCCCTCCGCTTGTAAATTCTGGAAGGAGTCCCAGTCTACTGTTGGCTATGACAAACATCAACTCTAGCCTGGAGGTCACCACTAACAATGGGCAGAAAAGTGTGTCTTTAAGGAGAGGGGTTATGAAGACCATCCCAGTTTTGGCCTTGGATAAAATTCATGTTATTAGCGACGTTCCACTTCAGCTCATTTATTACAGACATGACCTTGAGCGGCGCGCTTCAACTCTAACAGCGCTGTTGTCTGTGGAAGAGATCTGTCAGAACTGGCCAATGTTTGATGATCAAAATGTTACTTATGCCGATGTGGGTCACCATCTGAACACTTTGAACAGAAAGCTCTGTCCATTGCTGTGTGAAAAAAGTGAGTAGCCTACTGTATCATATTATTTTATTCTTTTGTATGGGCTAACCTTTTTTTTTTTTTTTTTTTTCCTGTCAGAAAAATCTCCCTGTAATGACTTGCCCTGTGGTCACAAAGAGCAGTGCTCCTTCAGAAATGGACATTTATGTTCCTTGAAGACTAAAGTATGCTCTGCATGGGGTGACTCTTATTATCGCACCTTTGATGGAAAACATTTTGTTCTCCTGGGAAATTGTAATTATACCTTAGTGCAGACCACTTGTCCAGGCATAAATGCTTCCACTCCACTACAAGTTAATATCGCCAGAGCATATTTGAATAGGGCCACTGTCTCCAGCATTCAAAGCTTGGAGATCAAAATCCTTGGTTTTAATATTTCCATGGTTAAAGGAGAGCGGAATCAAATCAGGGTAAGATAGAACACCATTTTCTCCAAAAATGACCTTCCTGCATGTATGAACTCACTCTTTTACTTTTTAAATGTATAGGTTAATGGACATAGCAAGAACCTGCCAGTCATCTTGAATAACGGGATCCTAAGAATGTATCAAAGTGGCCCTGGTGTTCTTTTGGAAACGTCCTTTGGCATAACTCTGCTGTATGACTGGGTTCATAATATTCAGATTGAAGCTGGCCCAGAGCTGCATGGATTTCTGTGTGGTCTTTGTGGAAATGCCAATGACAGCGCTTCAGATGACACAATCATTCCCAATAGTACTAATATGTCCAAAACTATGGATTTCACCCTCCCCTGGGTGTTGGATGGCAACGCTTCTGCATGTATTCAAGACTGTGGAGATGGCCCATGTCAAATGTGCAGTCGCACACAATCTTCTCCGGGCGTAAATGCCGACTCCCATGAGAATAATTGCACTTTGCTGAAGAGGAAAGATGGACCTTTTAGTGACTGTCACTTGTATATTGATCCCGAACCCTTTGTTCATAGTTGTGACAACATCCTGTGCCTCGGTGGAGCTGCCAGGTCACTGTGTAAAGTGTTTGCGGCTTATGCCAACATCTGCCAGAGGCTCGGGGGCAGGATCCAAAACTGGAGAGCAATCACAAAGTGTTGTAAGTTCCAAACAGCTTCATGTTTATCCTGTTTAATTAGGAGTCAATGTTTAATCTTTATTTTTTTTTCTCCTCCAAACAGATCCAATTTGCCCTATAAACAGCCATTATGAAGTGTGTGGGTCAGCCTGCCTTGCAACATGTGGTAACCTAGATCCCAGCCCCAATTGCTCCCTCCCTTGTTTGGAATTGTGCCAGTGCAACAGGGGATATCTGCTAAGTAACGGCAAGTGTGTTTTGCTCAGTGAGTGCGGTTGTGTTCAAAATGGCTCCTATTATCTCCCCTCAAAGACCTTTTGGATGGACCAGCAGTGTCAAGAGAAATGTGTCTGCCAGCCTCAGTCCAAGACAGTGATGTGCACTCAGTCTCACTGCCAGGCTGGAGAAGTCTGCAAGGTTTTAAATGGAGTCCTCGGCTGCTACGCTGAGGGACGTGGCCTTTGTGTAGCCAAAGGCGATCCTCACGTCACCACATTTGACGGCAGGAAGTTTGAAGTTTATGGAAACTGTAGTTATCTACTCACATCACACTGTCCCACACGAGGCGACCTGCAAGACTTCAGTGTCAAGGTTCAAAACCTCGTCAAGACAAGAGCCAATGTTTCTTTTCGACATGTTGAGATGTCTGTTGCTGGTTATTCCATTGCGATGTCATATGAATGGCACAGCAAAGTTATGGTAAGTATGGTAATGCTGCAACTAATTATTATTATTCTTTAATATATTTATTGGTAATTTATTTTCTTTTAGGTAAACGGTCTGCTGCTGAACCTTCCTTCTATTTTGAGTCAAGGCAAAATAATGCTCTATCTAAAAGGACAGTCGGTTTGTTTAGAAACAGACTTTGGTCTTGTTGTGACATACAGCCCATTCATTTTGACAGTCACAATGCCCGAGGTCTTTGCCGGTCAACTCTGTGGACTTTGCGGGAACTTTAATTATAACCCACAGGATGACCCGGTCGCACATGATTCTGATATTAGCCAAGCCGTTCGATATTGGCGAACCGGCGGTGATCACCAATGTTGGGATGTGCCCTTGAGCACCTCTGGCTGCACTCCACAAGAGCAGGATACTTATCAGGGAAAGAATTTCTGTGGAAGGTTACTGGATCCCGAGGGCGCATTCCAGAGCTGCCACAAAACAGTGGATCCTCAAGATTTCTATAACGACTGTGTTCATGACCTCTGTAGTGCTAACCAAACGACCCTGTGCCAGATTCTGTCCAGCTACGTTGCAGTATGTCAAGAAATGGGCGCCAGTGTGGACGAATGGCGAGATTCAAAATTTTGTTGTAAGTAATCAAGTAGAATCTTGCCTGTAGGTGTTCTGTTTAAAGTTGGTTGGAATAATTTAGTGTCCCTCTCTTCCTCAGCTGCCACATGCCCATCCAAGAGTGAATACCGCCTCTGTTCTACTCACATGTTTTCCTGTGCCCATAACCCAAGTCCTCTTTCAGAAAGATGCAAGGAAGGTTGTTTTTGCAAGCCTGGCTTTTTCCACAGTGGTGGGGAATGTGTACCAAATTCTGAATGCGGCTGCAGTTATAACGGTATTTACTATGAACTCCATGAAAAATTCCACCCTGATGAGAACTGCCTTCGCTCCTGTGCGTGTGTGGGCCACAACGTAGTGCAATGTAGAAATAGCACGTGTCCAGCTGGAACAGTGTGTGTCATCAAACATGGTCGTCGTGCATGCTATGCCTTTTATTTGAAATGCACCATCCTAGGTGGCAAACACTTGCAGACCTTTCATGGAGGTCATTTTGATTTGAACATGGCAGATTTGCGTAAGCCTTTATTCCAGATCTGTGATGAACCTGGGCTTTCTGCTGCCATCCTGAAAGACAAGCTGCACCTTAAAATCCATGACATCGACATAATATTGTCCAAGGAGATTTTCGGAAAAGTTGAGGTAAATGGCTTCAAATTTACTCAATTTTGTTTCCCCATATTAATTGAATGTGCTGTTTGCTTGCAGATAAATGGTGTTATGAAGGCCCTACCCATTTTTATGAATGGTCTGGCAGTGTTGCTTTCCGGACGGCTGACCCGTATCATCGCTAAAGACACTGGCGCCGTAGTCTATTTCGGTGGACCGAATTTGATACAATTGACGATTCCAGCCACGCACAAAAGACTTTGTGGGATATGTCAAAATACCACGACTGTTGCTACAGACTACCAAAGAAGTCCGATGTCGGGTGATTCCACTCATAAGTCTCCCTGGTGTTTTTCTCCCACCGGAACAAGCTGCTCCACTGACTGTCATGACTGTTTCATATGCAGCTCCATGAAAAAATTTGAATCCGATGGCGTCTGTGGCATGTTGCTTGCTCCTGAAGGCCCATTTGGACTTTGCCATTCCACTATGGACCCAATGCCATTTTTCCAGAACTGTGTGAAAGATCTGTGTGAGTCAAATAATATGGAAATGTTTTGTGACAGTTTGAGGCAATATGCATTTGTCTGCCAGAATGCAGGAGTGAAGGTCAAACCATGGAGGGGGAATAAGTGCGGTAAGATTTTTCACTTTTCCTTTTGTGAAGTCTGTAAATGCTCACAGTCTAATTACCCCTAATTGATTCATTTAAGAAGTTACATAAAATGACCTGTAATAACCTACCCATATATATATATATATATATATATATATATATATATATATATATATATATCACATCTTCCCAACTCTCTCTTTTTCTCTCCCGCAGCACTTTTGTGCCCTGAGCATTCCCACTACAACATATGTGTTGGTGCATGTTCAGAGTCCTGCGCTATGTTATCTGATGTCCCCTGTCCATGGCCCTGCAATGAGGGATGTCAGTGTGACTCTGGATACGTGCAGAGTGGGAGTGGATGTGTCAAACCAGACCAATGTGGATGTCTCTACCTTGGGCATTACTATGAGGCAAGTCCTTAGATTTTTCTCATTCAGGGTGACTATTTTTATGGATTTATTCAATATAAACAGAACTAAAAAAAGTTACTTGGCTTATTTTTCTGGAGGAAAAGTTTTAAACTTAAAGTTTAGATTTATTCTTTTATTATTATTCATTGGCTGGGTCTGACGTGCTAGAATGCTAATCAAGTCGAGTTGCGGGTTAATCGGAATTGTAACAAAAGTAATGCCACAAAGTTTCTTTTTTCCCCTCCTCCGTTCTTTGTCTATTGCCCTTTAGATTGGGGACATTTTGTGGAACGTGAACTGTTCCAAGCGGTGCAACTGTTGCTCCACTTCCACACTGTGTTGTAGAGCAGCCTCTTGCCCCAAGGGGCAGAACTGCGTACTTAATGAAACTTGGCACTGTGCAGAGAAAAAAAGTAAGCCTGCCCTCATCTTTTTACTTGGCATTTCTCCATGTGGCCCTTTTTGCACTGTGAAATCTTTTTCTCTGCTCCACTACACTTGTTGTCCTGCATCCCACATTATTTAATTCACGGGGATGTTATCTTCTTGTTGAACTAGTTCACTTTATACAAATTATGATCACGCTGCCTTGCGGTAAAAGCATCAGACTGAATCTAAATTGATGTCAAGACAATATGTTAACCTTAAGGCATATGAAATATGTGTGCAATCCCCGTCCCTTCTTCTCTCAGCTTTCCTCTGCCCAGTAAATAGCCATTACGAAGCCTGTGGGACAGCCTGCCCTGCTACCTGTGAGGCCCGCTTCAATTCCATCTGCACTGCAGCATGTGTGGAAGGATGCCAGTGTGACCCCGGGTTTCTTCTTCATGGTGGCACCTGTGTGACCCCATCCCAGTGTGGCTGTACATACAACGGACACCATTACCGCAACAACGAGACCTTTTGGGCTGATGAGTCGTGTACCCGACAGTGCATCTGCAAGGACCAGATCCAGTGCCATGATGCTTATTGTCATGACGATGAGTATTGCGGTCTTGAAAATGGAGTCAGAAGATGTGTGCGGCGTAATTATACCAAGTGCCGCTACAGCGGTCATCGTGTGCTCACCTTCGACAAGCGCGAGTATAATTTCCTTGGCACCTGCCGGTATCAGTTACTGGGCATTTGTGGACAATGGCGAGGCCTTGATGTTATCAAAGTTGATGTGCAGCCGGATACATTTAATCAGTCAGCGCAAATCGTCTGGATTAGCATAAATAACAAACAACTGCAATTGGACAGCAGCAATCAAGAAAGCATAGAGGTATGCTTCTTCGCCAGTTACATTCAAGCAAAGATTTTTTTTGTGAATGAAATGCTGACTTAAACCATTTTTGGTACCTACAGGTTGATGGCACAAAGAGGAAGATTCCGTTTAATGCCAACGGAACTACAATGGTATTTTCTTTAGGACTGCGCACTTATGTCTCGTCGAGATTTTTCTTTTTAAGTATGAGCAAAGAAGGGGTCATAGTCGTTCAGCTCTCCAGTAAATATGCCAATGCTACTTGCGGCCTGTGTGGTAACTTCAATTTGGATCCTACTGATGACCTCAAAGCAAATGGCACAGAAGAGCATCTCACTCCAGAAGAATTTGGAAATGCTTGGAGAAGCAGACAGAACCAGTGGTGTGTGGAAGGTTGTCTAGGTGGAAGTTGTCCAAATTGTTCATCTGAAGCTTTGGACCGCTTCTCTGACCCAGCGGCTTGCGGGAAGATTCTGGAAGTTAATGGACCGTTCAGACACTGTCATAGCAAAGTGGACCCTTCCAGCTTTTACAAGAGCTGCATCAGTGACCTGTGTCTTTATGGAGATGTGGAGCCTGCCCTGTGCCGTTCCTTGGCAGAGTATGCTGATGCCTGCCTCCATCGCAAGGCTGTAGTTGATGCCTGGAGGAGCGCCGACTTTTGCTGTGAGTATTAAACCTGCTCAGCATCTGTGTTGCCACCAAATGTGATTTTGGTGTTAATAGTCAAATTATCCCTGCATGAAAATGAAACTTTGTCAAATTCATCCCCATAATCCATTACATCTAATAGCTCTGTTTTGCACATCAATCAAAAGCTAATGTTTAAACTGCCGTGCAAATTGGTTCGGAAAAAAAGCCACATCCTCGCACCCATCCACTAGATGGTACTCATGCTTCATTAGTCACTGTGACCTTCTCTTGATTTTTGCCCGTATTGTATATCTGCAGATAATGCATGTCCGTCCAATACCAGCTACAACGCCAGTCACTCACCTGTTGACCTTTGCCTCGGCGGGCTCAATATGACAATTGAGGTCCCGCCAAATATTGGGGAGGACTGTCTCTGTGGCCCAGGTTTAGCCCATAGTGGAAGGAACTGTGTCCATCCAGTCAACTGTGGCTGTTGGGATAGAAATGGAGAATACGTCTTACCAGGACAGGAGAAGTCCACATGTGAGCAACGGTGTGTTTGTCATCCTGGTGGAAACTGGACTTGTGTTAATGTGTCATGTAGCCAGGATGAAGAATGTACGCTTATCAGCGGTATTGAAAGTTGCCACCCCAAAGCTAAAATGGCCGACTGCCATATTAATGGATCTCTGTTGAGTACATTTGATGGACACGTCTTTGAATTTAACCCTTCATGCAACTACACTCTGGTTCGAACGTGCAAGAACCTGACTGTGGAGCCACTTTTGATTGCTGTGTATGGTAACCACGGTGAAGTCAAACAGATTTACCTCCAAGTCAATAATATGACCTTGAAGATGTCAAGTGCTCATCCTGACAAAATTCAAGTGAGTAATGGCTGTCACGAAAACAGTTTCGTAGTCTATCTGTAATTTTCTTTGATTTGCTTGTTTTTTCTTTTTTTCTCCCCTAGGTCAATGAAGTTCATATGAACCTCCCATTCTCAGGGAACAATGTAATTGTGGATCCGAAAAATCAATGGAGAACTATCAAGGCTGCACATCTGGTGGAGATTATTTCTGACCTTCGCAACTATGTGGAGGTCAAACTAGCAAATGCTTATAACCAGACAACATGTGGCCTCTGTGGGAACTACAATGACGATCCCTCAGATGACATACAGCTACCCAATGGCACCGCTGTCTCAGATCCAGACGTCTTTCAGCATTCATGGCAGTTGTCAGGCTGCAATGAAACCTGTGACAGCACCTGCCAACGTTGCCGATCCCCTGTGCCAGAATATACTTCTGACCTGTATTGCGGCCTTCTTATCCAGCCAAAGGGACTATTCTCCTCTTGTCACAACTCAACATGCCCTCAGAAATATTACAACATGTGCCTGACTAACCTCTGTCTTGCAGAGGGCCAAAAGCAAACTTTATGTGAGGCATTGGAAGTATATGAGGCGGCATGCAAAGTAGCCGGCGTCAATGTTGACCCTTGGAGGAACATCACAGGCTGTGGTAAGCCAAACTATTTTTTTCTTTTCTTCTCTTCAATGAAATGTTTAATACTGTTTTAATTTATATCCCTTTATAGAGCAGAAATGCCCGGAGTTCAGCCATTTCAGTCAGTGTGCCAACATTTGCTCCGTTCTCTGTCCTGAGATCGGCGTTGCTACGCATTGTCCCAAACACTGCGAGGAAGGATGCGAATGTGATGCGCATCACCTTTATAATGGCCAAGCGTGCGTCCCAGCGGAGGAGTGTGGCTGCATGCACGAAGAGAAGAGACTGAAGGTCTTAATATACTAAATATGTCTTTCAATACATAGCAGAGTAAGCAAGCATGTTGTTTTCCAAAACTCCAACTCTTTTTAATTACAGGCCTCGGAAAGCAGACTTCTCCAAAACTGCACTCTGAACTGCACCTGTGGGCCTCCACTTATTTGTGAAGAACATAAGTGTCCACCACTGCACAGTTGTAAGCTTTTGGATGGAATGGCTAGCTGCCATAAAGATAGTGAGCTAGCTTCATGAATTGTATTATCATAGCTGTTTTGCTTGGCACATGTAGATATCAATTTCAAAACTGTTTGATCAGAGCAAGACAAAGATCCCTGTGAGGCCAAGTGTGACAACTCAACCCAGCGTTGCTACTTGAGCAACGGTGAAGCAATTTGCCAGAGTCTTCCGGGTCTGTGTTGGAACTGGGGAAGCCAGCACTACCGCACCTTCGATGGATTCAACTACGACCTCCAGGGTACCTGCACCTATTTGCTTTCAGGCAGCAAAGGTTCAGCAGGTGGAGCAAAACCTTTCATGGTCTCAAAGAAGAGTGACTGCAAAGAAGTGTCCTCCGTGCAAGAGGTGACCGTACAAGCGTACGGGTTTGTCGTCAAGTTTGCTGACAAAGATAGCGTACATGTAAGTTTCTTCATGTTTAATAAGTGTTTCCATGACTAATAGCCACTTGAATTTCAGGTAAACGGTCAAATAAATTATATCCCGGTTACTCTGCTTCGGGGTAAGATTGAGGTTTCAAACAAAGAAGGCAAAACCCTACTGAAGACTGACTTTGGGCTGAAGGTAGTGTTTGACTGGAATAACACAATTCTTCTAACGTTGGACCCCAACTATAAGGAGATTGTCCATGGGCTGTGCGGCAATTTTAATAGCCATCCTCAAGACGACTTTGCTTTACATGTCGACGGATTCCCTCCCGCTAACACCAGTGCGGAGTTGGCTATGGCTTACCGTGTTTTTGATGGTGATCATAACTGTTGCACCGGTTGTGAAAAGAAGCCACTGGATAACGATACGTTACGGGAAGACATGCCGAAAGGAGTGTCTTTGGCTCAGAAAAGTCGCTGTGACTATCTTATTGATCCAACTGGACCTTTTGCACGTTGTCACAGTCATGTTAACCCGGACTCCTTTTATCAAAGTTGTGTGGCTGACCTTTCGCAAGGAAGGCCTCCAGCTTCTCTCGAACAGCCCATAACATCCTATTCTGTCATTTGTAAAGAGTTTGAGGACTACCCGCCCCCAAAACCGACAATCGGTAAGTATTTTCATCAAGGTTTATATGTTGTGAAATTTCAGACGATGAATTGAATGTTGTACAAATTACATTTCAGATGTTAGCTGTCCGGCAAACAGCCACTATAAGACTTGCGGCTCCGCCTGTCCTACAACTTGTCACTTGAAAGGGAGACTCTGCATTGCAGTTTGTGTCCAAGGCTGCTTCTGCAACCCTGGTTTCATCAGTAGTCCAGAGGGTTGCGTCCCACCGAAGGAGTGTGGTTGCACAGACCCCACAGGCAAATACCACCGCCTTGACTCTACTTTCTGGATCCCAGATGACTGCGGCCAACTTTGTGTCTGTAAATCAGGAGGTATTAAGTGCAAACCATCTCAGTGCCCTAAAGGAACGTTCTGCAAGAGACTCCCTGACAAAAGAATGTGTCAAGCTGACAAATCGCTGAACTGTAGTATTGTCAATGAGCTGCACTTCACTTCCTTTGATGGACATCATTATGACTTTAGGGACAACTGTGCATATATTTTAGTTCAAACAAACGCCAATGTAAATGGACTGGAACCATTCAGAATTACTATCTCCGACTCAAGTTGTCACAACAGATTGTTTCATAGCCGAACTCTAACACTGGCCATCTACAATTTGGAGGTAGTAGTTGGCAAAGATCCAAATGAAGTTCTTGTGAGTACCCTTTTTTTTTTTTTTTTATTATTATTTTAGATGTATTTCCTTACAGTTTTGAATTTTACACATGAAATGACAATCTTTCAATTTTATGTTCTCAGGTCAATGGACTGCATCAGCTTCTACCATACTCTCACTATTTAGGCCGTTTCACTGCCTATCCAACACCTTCATCTCTAGTTGTTCATGTTGATATGGGATTGCAGGTGATTGTCTATAAAAGCGGCACCGTGGTAGTTGTCCTCCCGAGCAGTTACGACTCATACGTCGGCGGTCTCTGCGGGAATGCCAACTCTGATCCTTATGATGACCAAATGATGTCAGATGAAGAGGAAGCTGAAGATACACTGGAGTTTGTTCACAGCTGGAGGTTGGGAGGGCCGATGGCTTGCAGGTCAAGCTGCACTTCCAGACCAACTCATGTCTGTCAACTCAAAGGCAGCCTGCAGGTCTCGACTTTCAACGGGCAGCAGCTGAGCTTGGCACCGCAAACTCCTTACAAGCTAATGGGTCTTTGCGACCAGACCAATGAAAATTGGTTCAGCTTCATTTCTTACTATGGATACTGCTACGGGAGCGGCACCAGGCTTGTCACCGTGTTCCATGTCCTCCTTATGGGATTCTCAGTTGCCGTCCAGGATGGCATTGTGGAGGTAACATTGCATGAAAAATGTTTGTCTACTGTTGTTTTGGTTCTAATCAGTCTACTGTCCACATTGCAGGTGAATGGACACCTTGTGCTTCTGCCTTACACTTTGTCTATAGGGGTGTCCTTGTCATTTGGTGTGGCCCAGGACAAGTCTGAGGTGGTGGTGGTTCTAAAGAAGGATGAAGGACTGGAAACGGAGTTGGAAATGGAGATCGGCATCACTTCTGCCACGATCAAGGCATTTCCTTGGTACACTGGAAAATTATGTGGAATCTGTGGAAATATAAGTGACCTCTACTCGGATACACTGGTCAAGCCTTGGGCTCTCTCAGATTTTCAAGGCTGGTAGGTAAACTTTGTTTTGTAAAGGAAGTGTTTTTCCAGCATTTTTAACTGTTTGTTTTACTCCACAGCCGCAAACTCAGAATTGGCAGCGTTGATCTCAATTGGTAATGTTGACTTGTACATTAAAAATATATATTTTTGAAAAGTTATTGCCACTGTCATTGTTTTTGATGGATCAATATGCGTTTACCCTTGTTCAAATCGAACATCACTTGAAAAGAGAAACTTGCTGAAAATACATTTTGCTTCTAACTTAAAACAACAGAAAAAGTTGTTGAGGTTAGGGTTACCATTTCTTACCACAAAATGCAAGCAAGGGTGCAATGTCAGGGTGGTTGGCAAATATGATGTTACAGCATTTTGACATTCCGACGCTGATAACAGTGTTAGGCTTTTGCATTGCTGATGTTAATGAAGGCAAATCAGATCCCAGAGACCGAGTCGCCTGTTCAATGTCTGCCACAGTAAATTGCGTGCTTGCTATTTGGACTGCAAGTAGCGATAAAGATGTCATTGCATTTACTTAACATCCATTGGTCTTTTAAGTAGCTCCTTTCCTGTCTTCCACATCCACAATTGTTCTATTTGTAGCCTTTATCAAGTCAGTCTGCAGCATGTACTGTACGTCCAAGTTGGTCCAATGTCAACTGAAACGGGCTGCTTACCAAAGGCCTTACAAATATTTTCCATCATGTGGCTGTCCTCCACACAGTGAGCAAGTCCCCCTTTGTTGGTTCTGAATGATGCCACTGAATGATGTGAAAGTGTTTTCTGATTACCATTTTGATTCCCATTGTGGTTGTGTGTGTGCGTGTAACGGCATTGGCCTCTTGTTTTTTTTTTTTTTTTCCTCTCCCGCCCTAACACTGAATTGGATGTTTATGGTTTGTGTGCATGTTGAGTTCTTTTCTTGCACAAGCAACTATTCAAGTCTTGCTGTGAGCTTTGCAAGGAGGTGGCCGTATTAAGGATTACAACCATGTAAATGGACTACACTGATAGATAGCACCTTTTCAACATATTGCATAGTGAGAAGCTTTAGTTAATGACTTAGCTTAGCTGTTGCCGCTGGATTTGAAAGACAGCTTTCGTGACAGTCCTGGAACTTTCCTGACACACCTCAGATAATACCAAGACTCTTGAGTAGCTTGCAAATCTAAGAACCCATAGTTGTTGATTGCTGATAGTTGCTTATTGGTAGAGCAGCTATATCAACTTTTGAGGATCCTTAAAATGACAAAAATAAACTTGCATGCCCTTAAGCAAAATTTATCAACAACCCCACACAGAATTGTTGATACAAGTCACACATGCTTGTTCTCCCTCTCATCAAAATGTTAAACCAGCTAATTTTGTGGCAAAAAAATGCAAATCACCCCACAAAAAATTTAAAATATCAGTATTAACATTTAATAAAAATAGTTTGAGCATTTTTTTTATTTCAGAAATATCGCCGCTGAGCTGAGCCAACCCTAACCTGGACTACAGTTAAAATCTTACCTTCTTTTACTCCATGAAGTTGGCTTTTATTATGCAAACTTAATTTGACCTCTCACATAATCAAGTGCAGATCAGTAAGCAATGAGACAGTGCTATGACCAGTCAGCCGCTTAAGCTCTTAACGGCGACGACTAAACAAGGACTCCACAGAGCCCTTTTAAAGGAATAGGGTGTGTGGTTTTTAATTGCATTTGGTCCAATTTAATTAAGAAATAGCAGAGAATCCCCTATGGTAATTACTGATTAAAAAGCAGGTGAGGCTGACAAGGCATGGCCATCAAAAGCGACCAAGCTTGCAATCCAATCACTGCTTGTCATCCAAGGACATTTAACACTCATTGAGGTGCAATTTTCATTCAAGCCCTCACCCCAAATTCTGTTTGCCCTGGGTCCATACCATAGAGAATTACTTTTTTTTTTTTTTTTTAATGCATGTCGCTTTCCCCCCCAAACTGGACACATAATGGCAAGAAAATATACTGTTTTTACACAGCAATACCACATGAAAACCTGTCATAAATGTCAAATCGGTCAACCGAATAAGGAAATATATATATAGAAATATTTTTGTTGCTATTTAGTATCAAATTTGTTCTGATCACTCTTTAATTTTCTAAAGTTTCAAGTCATGGCTGTCATTCACAAGTGATAGGTTCCTCTTATTGACCCTTAATTAAGCAGCCCTTTCTTTGTCTAACATCTCCATCTAGTGGAGAAGAAGATTCCATTGTCTTTAGCACAAACCTCACGCTGCTGTCACTCGCATTTGGTTGGGAAATGTGGGAGAAGTGTAAATCAACTTATGTGCTTTGATCCACTTTTAAAAACTTGATGGGGTCTTGGAGTGCCTCCATGGTTTATGTTGCTAAATAATTTAACTCTTATCTCAATAAATGCATCCAGTGTATTGGAATTCATTGCATCTCATGTTGAGGCTGGTATATGAATGAAGAGCTGTCAAATAAAAATGTTGAAAGTTTGTAGGATGAAAAGCCAGAGTGTTTCTTTGAAACTATAGATCATCTGAACACCTCGAGAAAAAAAAAAGAAATCCCCCTAAGGAGTAAATGTCAATCATTCTAGTTGAAAATCCCATGCAGATGTTTCATTGGCTTAAGTGCTGTTGACTTGTGAAGGCCTTGGGAAATCATTCCCATCCTTTTCCACACTCATCAAACTATTCACACGAAGGTTATTTCATTAGCCTCGACATCATTTAGGCCCCAAATCAATAATCCTGACTCAACTATATACTGAGTCATATTGTACGGTTTGTCCAGCCAGCTCTATATTTGCTCGTCCCACAGGAAAGAATGTGTCAGTTTGGTGTGGAGGGGACCTTGACAACGAAGCTGGGCAGCAATAGACCCAACCCATTGGTATTATCTTGCTTTTATTTTGGTGGGACACTAACACACTCCCAAGTGTAATTTGTGTGTTGTAACAGAATGACTTTAACTCAAGGACATATTAGCTGTACTCACGAGCCATAACATGTATCAAAACGTAGGCCTACTGTATTTCTTTAATAACCTGGTTCGGTTAGGTTTCAATCTCATCTCTTGTTTTTGTGTGTGGATTTTTTTCCAGGTACTCCAAACATGCATACTTGAGATAGTTAAAGACTTAAACAGCCCCTAAGTGTGAATGTGAGTTTGGAAGGTTGTTTGCCTTTGTGCAGTGTAAATAGACTGAAGGTCACCTACGACCAAAATTAAATCAAGTCGTCAAGTAATGGTAGGCCTACAACAGATAGACTCTTTGTGCTTTCATATATGAGAAAAACAAACTACCTGGTGAAGAAAATAAAAATAAAGTGGATGAATGCTGCAATCAAATACACATTGCAATCATGCTGCAACTAGAATTAGTTTCAGTCAGATGAGGATGGTTCTTTGTGTCCCTAATGAATTGTCCTTATGGTTTTACGTCACAGTACACTTCCATTCCCAGTCCAGACTGGGAGTATGTAACTTCACACCATCCGCCCGCCCCCTCCTTCTCCTTCATTCCTCCGTGGACCAAACAAGACACGCAGTCAAACCCTAAAGGGAGGTTTCTCCAATTGCTCATAAATTAGATGTAATCTATTTTTCTATTTTTTTTTCTACGAAGCTTCACAGTGGATTCCAGCTCTTCTGTTTGGGAGTGAAAAGAAAACTTTTGAAAGAAAAAGGAGTACACCTAAATTGGGTGGAGGGAACAGCTGCAGCTCAAAACGTGGTAAGTCCTTGTTTTATGAAAAGTCCAGAAAGATGCATTTAAGTGTAAAAGTGCAAGCGTTTACTGTCTTCACTTGAACTTTAAGTCATTTTTTTTTAGTTGAATGAGACTTTTTGTCGTCTGAAGTTCCAACCCCCAACATTCATCCATGCCTGTGACACCATGTGACGATTTAATGACCTCCATCCGCTTTACTCTCACAAATAAATAAACAAGCGTGCGCTTGCTTGTTATTATTCATCCAATATTCTAGATGTTGAATGACGTTTGCCAGTTCATTTATATGCTCTTGCGTTCAAACTGAAACTCCTAACAAGAATGAAGTCATCGATTGCTATCGCGTTGTTTTCCGAGAACGTGAGCTCAGAATGATTTGTCTTGGTTCATGGTTGACACCGCCGCGTTCCCCAATTAAAACACTCATTGTTAATCCTCTTATTATAACCCGAGGTCATTTATTTGTAAGCGTTGCTCTTAGTCTTCCATTAAATGCCTCTCCATCATTCAATTATTGGCTCAATGCCGAGTTGAATAACTCACCCTGTGCTTGTTTGATTAAACTTGATTGGCAGGCTTTTGTTGTTAATCCCATTTTGCCATGGATGAAGTGTTCATTTCTCCCTACTCCAGGGTCGTGCTCCCACCCCCACTGCAGTCATGCGTAAAATCTCAGCAGTGTTGAGGCGGGCCTGTGCCAGGAAGGAAAGGCTCTCCCTCCAGAAACATTCATTTCTGCACTGGACAACACACACGAGTTCATTTTTTCAAAATCCAGTGTGTTGTCTTTTCATATTTTGTGATTCTCGTTGGTTGGGCATGCTTCCCGTCGAGGGTCTTCTTCGGATTTGTCCTTAAAATTGCCAACCTTCTGCACATAGCTGGAGATATACTTCTAACTCAAATGTACCCACTGTGGAGCGGTAAACAAAAGTATTTGTGTGCGCTTTAAAAACAACAATACCCTGCGAGATAATGATGTCGATGAAACTGCCTGTAGGTTTCTGCCGACAAACAGAACAGTCAAACCTCCCCCTGGCCAAAAATATACAGTGCAACTCAACACCGGTGATTGTGGATTGCAAAAGATTTGAGGTGCTTTAAATAGAACACTCATAGTCCCAGTCAGGAGGTGTTGACTGCACAACTCAAAAGTGCATTGCGCTTAGGCAAATCAAAAAATGGATACAAACTGAAATAATTCGATCAAGCACTTGACATTCTACATATGAGTGAGACATGAACACATCACTAAACACAGATACCGTGCACAACCATGTCAATAACTTCACCAAGCAACTTATCAGAAGTTAGCACCATTACCTAACGCTAATCTACACATCCAGCTAGTAGCTGCTCTGACCCCGTGATAGCAGGGGAGTTGCATTTGTGAGTGTTTTTTTTATGATAGCCGTTTTAGAAAATGCACCGTACTCTGATGACTGGCCATAGCTTGAAAGTGGCTTGGATATTCTACTATCCAAGTTTATCATATCAAGCGGGTTAAGTCAGTGCAGGGGTGGTTAATAGAATTTGCAACACTTTTACATAATACAGAACGGATCGCTCAGCACCATATCATTTTTTTTGTCATATTTTCTTGGTAGTTGGTTGGCTTAGACCAGTTGATTTAGACTCAGTTTACCTCCTGATGTTGGTACCCGGATAGAATTCCAATTACAGTTGAACTTAATTGATACATATTCTGTATATATAGTGAAATAAAGTCAACTTCATGAACACTTGTTTTTCCTTTCTCCTTATCAGTTACAATGGATCTTTTGCTGTTTGTGCCATTCATTTCCTGGTTGAGTTTTGCTCTCGGTGAGTAAGCTCACATGACATTTTGGCTATTTGATGCTCATTTACTTGCTAAACTTGCCTGTCATACGCTGCTTGTTTGAAAAGCGAAAAAGATTCTCAAAAGATTTGCATCAGTTTATCACCCAAATTTCCATGTTCATATTTTTATTGCCCACAGCAAGAAAAAAAAACATTTAAAAAATAGATTTTGCTGGGTTTATAATGATTAATTTTGCATTTTAAAATGCAACTGTCGAAGTTTTCAAATCAATCAAATTGTATCTCACTGGCAAAATTATTCCGAATCACATAGAGCTAGTTTGATATGCGTTTGATACTTTTTACTCTAACGATGTTTGTTTACATTTTGTCTTCACAGTTTCAGCTGCAGACAGCGAAATAGGTGCGTTTCGTTTGAGTTCAAATATTGCCGAGGCAAAAGTCAAGTGATGCGCAATGTATGTGTTGCTCAACTCCTTTCCTGTCTCTGTTTTCTTCAAGCAGATTATGACAGGCCTTTTGAATATGGTAAGTAAGCAAAACTGAAAGAAAACATCTGCCAGCTCAGACTCACACTTGCATTTCCTTAAAGGCAAAGTCAACCCCCAATTTTTTTTTTTTGCTTTACGCAGCCCAAGAAGTCTTCCTTTTTCCCCTTGGGAAATAAATTTGTAGTTGCTGTAATTATCTTGGTTAAACATTGACATTAGATTAATTAATTGCTCAGCCCATTTGATGTTTGTTGCTAACTAAATCAGCAGCTACAACCAAGTTGTTATCAGATTCATTCAATTGTGGAGTTTTATCACATGTGGTCAAAGATCATCCGTCTTTTTGTGCTGGCGTAGTACACGCGGTCAAAATTGGTTCAGCCCGGTCGGCTTCGGTTTTGCCCTTTGGCTGCATTTCTCTCTTTGATATTCAAAGTTTGCTTCATACACATTTCTGTCGGTCTGCCAGCAGTGGAGGAATTTTTGCAACTGACAGTTTTGACTGACGTTTAATTTCACGTGTGTTCATAATCTAGCGATCTGTATATTTGCAACTTAATATCGGAATTTGATTTAACGTTCCAGACTACGAATCTCTGAGGATCGGTGGCCTGGTTTTCGCCGTCGTGCTGTTCCTGCTGGGCATTGCCCTCATCGTCAGTGAGTATTTGCAAGGCATCGTATCAGCGCTCACACTCCATGTCTCATACCGGTCGGTCCTTATCACCAGACTCCTCTTCCCTCAAACTTACAAAACTCACACCTGGCAGCACATATATACACCAAAACAACCCATGAGAAAAGAAACGTTGCTTCTCTTGGGTAGACACTGCATCTGTTGGATAACAGGCAGCACTCATTTGGAATAGAGAAAAACAAAATCTAGTCACCCTTGAAAAGTCATTTCTAATCCCAAGAAAATAGTTGAGCCAAGATGCTTTCCAGCTGATTTTTGGGTGAGAAGCAGCAACTGAAAACCAATTAGCATGTAGTAAATCATTTTTTTGTTACACTTGTTTTTATGCAGTTGGGTGGAGAGGTGGGTTGGGGGGGTGCAGAATTTTTTCTCACTTATTCCTGATGAGGTCGACATCAGAGAAACATCGTAAAAAAAACAAGCAGAAAAACTGACAAATCATAAAGACAGTGCATAAAAAGAGAACATAAACGAGAGCATTGCTCTGTGCAAGTTTACTGTTTGGCTCTTAAAATAAAAAATAAAAAAAAACAAGAGCGCTGAGAGATTTTCTGCCAGTGAAAGACACCACTGGCGCCTCCCAGTGGATGGATAAAAATGAAGAAAGGATTAGCGCTATCTTTCAAGATGTTTTACCTTGACAACATGTAGGTCACAAGACTGCTTTGGGATTTTCCACCTCAACCTTTCGATCTCGTGCAGCTACAAGAATGAAGTCTTGGTTTCACATGTTGTCCACTGATAGGAACCGACTGTGCAGCGTGACAAATAGTCATAAAAGACTGAAGGTTTGAGCAAATGAAGGCAATTTTCGGAATGAAGCCCATTTCTGTTTATAACAGATTTTTTTTTTTTTTTTAAACCTTGCTGCCTCACTTTTGGCTTAATTCACATTATCCAACCTTGAACTTGGGTCTCCTTTATTTTTTTGTTTGTTTTAATACTATTTCCCATCGTGAGATATAACATCACACAATTATAACAAAAGTGGCAATAACCAAATCTGAATATGTCAGATAGTTTGACTATTTTGAATATTTATTTTTTTCCTCCCAAACAGGTAGAAAATGTATGTGTAAAAAGAGAGACAAGTCAAGGTAAATAAAAAAAAATATGTATCTCAAATGCATGTGCGCAGGCATGTCGTTTGTTTTACCTGTTGTAGACTATTTTAACTATTTATAAATTGTTCTCAGGTCACAAAATCCTGATGTGGAATCAAGTGTGCCAAGGGGTAAATATATTTATGCTGGTTTTTGTTTTTTAATTCTAGCGTGTTCTCTCCATCAACAAAGTAATCTGTATTTTTTTTTTAAACAGCGTGATCCCCAAAGACAAAGGTCAGCAGGTAAGTATCTCGAAACCAGGGAAGGGGAAAAACCTTTGCTCAAGTTTCACATTTGTTTTTAAAAACTTGGCAGATGGGCTATGATCATATTAAAACAATAGTTTAATTCTAATAATTTTTTGTAATACATTATGTTTTTTTACTTTAAATTCATTCTCTTTTGATTGCCTAATTATTTAACTGAATCAATATAGAATTGATAAACCTTTATGTAAACTCTGTTTATTTACCACAAATTGGTAAAAAAATACATTCAAAAAATTCAAATGAAATATAATTATTTCACCAATTGTATTATTTATAATAAACAAATCAAATAATACATTAAAGTAACATAAATAATTAATGTATTTACAACGAATCATATAACCAAATATTTAAAGAGAAATACTTAATCATTTTAATAATACAATAACATATTTATTTAATAAGATAGATGAATTGAAAAAATAAAAGCATTTTAAGCAGCCAATTTTTCAAACCACGTCTGCCTACTCTCCTTGCAGTTACCAAGTGTTACCACCAGATGCCGGCAAATATTCTAATCGTCTGAAGATAATCTTTTCATTAATAAAGATTTTAATTTTAAAACCTCCATCAATTTGTTCTTTTTTTCCTCTTTCTTTCTTTTTTGCAAACTAAGTTGTCAGCATTACGCAACAGTACGATCAAAATGTACATTTAGTGACACTGACATCGATGCAAGCAACACTGCATTGTGAAATATGGTTTGAAAAGCTTCCTGTGATTTATATTTCATGCGTGCCACGATACTGTCGACAGTGTGCCCATGTGTTGCAGTGGCAAGAGGCAGCCCACTGCTGCACTCTTCTGCTGACATTGCATTTGGCACAGTCGCCAGCAGTGAACGTGAATGATTTATGTGGTGCAAAGTGGCCGTCCACAGAGTGGTTATCTGCAAAATTGCATCTCATTTCATCCACCTCTGCGGCAATTGCTGATAAACAGGGATTTCCCGCAAATTTGTGTATCTGGGAGGGGGAGCCGGACATGTTGCCTTTATTAGACTACAAGAAGAGGCTGCGCCACACTCATGCCAATGCACACTCAGCAACAATCCACCTAAAGCAAGTTTTGTGAAAAATGATCACACAAACTACATTGTATGGTTACTAATGCCTTGTAGTCTTGCACGATAGCCATTTGAGCATTTATAAAATTTCCTTCATATTCGTCTTAAGGGACATGTCACACTATTCCTGTCCTTCTTAGTAAGACAATTCAATACACTAGCAGAGCAACATTGTCTAATAAGAGACATTCCTTTTGTAGTTCTTCAACTTGTATGCTAAACTGTCTTCCTAGTATGGATTTAAAGAGCAAACCACTGCATCGACTTGAACAGTTGAGGTCCAAGTATGTTTCTTGTCCTCACAAGTCGGACAGCTTTGACATATTAGACAGACATTAGTGTTGCAGAACGGTACTTTCATTGGAAACTGGCAAAAAAAAAAAGATTTCGAGTAAGTTGGCGTGATACTTAATTACCACCACTAGGGGGCCTCCTACATGAAGGTGGGCTATGCTTCTCACTGCTCAGTCGGTTTCCACCCATCTGCAGCCTGCACATCAATTGATTCCGAGGAACTCTTCAGCATCTGTACGCTGGAATCATGAGCACCACAGGTCAGTCCATTTTACACAATATAATCGTTTCTAATCAAAAAGTTGGCACCTATACGATTCCTTGACTACTTTTTTTTTCTTCAAATACTAAAGCTTGTATTATCTTGGAGTTGTTCCAAAAATGTATCTCTCATGAATTTTTAATTAGGACTGGTGCACTGTTGCTACTTTCCAACATTACTTCTGCAAGAGTGTCTGGCCTTTGAAATGTTATTGCTACATTTGCCTTGAGAGAAATTATAAATGCAATCTGTTTAAAATGTCATAATAAGAACCATACTATATGCATTAGATAGCTTTTAGATTTTGTTCACAATGCCAATAATCAGAATACAAGGAAATACAATAGCTTGTGCTAGATTCTGCTGCTCCACCTTCCTTTGCTGTGCATCTTTTCTGCTGAGAAACGCATTGAGTGGAGAGAGAGAAAAAAAACAACACTCCAGAGATTTGTGGATGCAATGCTGCAGTTGTACTGCACACACCCTTAACGGTCTTCCCCCCCCCCCCCCCCCCTTTACTCACAGAAGCAACGTATCGAGATCACAATGACTTTGAATATGGTAAGCCATTTATCCAATGAAAGTATGTGTATAATAATTACTTGAAGTTTATTACATTGTGTCCCCCTGATAGATGAAGAGACTTTGAGGACCACAGGGCTTGTCCTTGCCATTGTCATGTTTGTGGCTGGCATTTTAATAGCCTTAAGTACGTTTTTAACTTCTTTTGCACCTTCACTGTTATACGCTCACTGGACTCTTTATTAGGTACACGTGCAGAGAATAGCTATTGAGATCCAACGAAATAAGTCGTGCTTAATTTTGATCAAAACAATTGATATTAGTCAAAATATATTAGTAACTATAGTAAAAAAATAATAATAATACTGTGTACCAGCTATGAAGTGACAGGCAGAACAATTAAATGCATTTCCGCTAGGTGGCAGTAGATGCAATTAACTTGAATGTCATATATTATATTCCACAAAACAGGCCCAGATTTCAAACTAAATAAATTTATGAGTAAACTCTGACAAGACCATTATTATTTCCTCCTCTCTATTATTGTGTATAATATGTTCCTTGGCTCAATGAAGGTTAGGAAACAAAACTATCATATTCTTATTATTATTATTATTATTATTATTATTATTATTATTATTATTATCGTATCACAGCTGTTATCAGAACTTGATTATTTTGTTCAACTACCTTTACGGTACTACCACCATATATTTATGGTTATATTTGCAAATAGAGAATTTTCAGTACCACCAATGTATTGGATCTCATTAGATTGTGCGTGTGTACAACAAAGTGTACGGTGAGTGTACGCACCGATATATTAGTAACCAATGTATCATTCCTCAAACAGGTAACAAATGCACTAAATGTGTAAAATCCTCCTCCAAGTAAGAAGTGTTTAGTGGATGTTGCGCTTGTGCATGTTGTATGAGTTTGACTTTTTGGAGCAGTGGACCAAGCAAAGGATATACTAACCTGCATCATTCCTCAATTAAACACACACTCCCCAAAACATGACAGAGTTGTGGTCACTCGTCATGTGTTGGTATAGTGTAACGTCTAAATATATCGCATGACGCTTGTTGGACAAGACAAAGAGTAAAAAAAAGTGACAATTGTTTTATTTTAAACACTTTCTTTTGTACAACTTGCAATATGGAGTGACTAAATACCCCTTACCTGCAGACCTTCTCACAATCTGATTGATGGATATGTGCCTGATCCAATGTTGCCTCTGCATGTTTGCGAACCCCAAAAACATATGCACTCAAGTCTTTTTTTTTTTTTTTTCTATTTGCAGATCATCCAATACTCAAACACCAAAGACAGACGGTGAGCACATTTTAGTTTCTGGTAAAATTATCGTCTGTAACATTCTAATTGTCTCTTCTTTTTTTTTTTCACTCTCTCCTTTGCTGCAGTGCCTCCTCCAGCCGTATAGCAAATGCAGTATTTTGATGAAGCAAGGAGAGGTCGGCATCAGGAGAACCGAAGCATACAATATGCATAAAAGTGTTTTATGGTTGTTGGACCGCACCCGGATGATCAATAAAAAATGTACTCAAATGTTTCTCACACTCATGGCAGTTTTTGTTTTTGCAGATCCAAATTAGGAATACAAAGAGAAAATGAATCTTTTGTCAGAAGCGCAAATATTTGACTGTCACAGTTGCAGAATATTAAAAAAGAAAGAAAGCAAACACAAAACAAATCAAAGCCTTGTTCATCATGCGATGTCACAACACAGATGTTGCTTTTGGCACATGCATTGAATGAAGGATTTTGTTTTTCCTTTCTGGTGATTTAGCTATTGGATAATCACCATTAAGTAAATGATTAATGGATAACAGCACTCAGACTGAACCAATCTCCACCAAGGCACAAATATTTGGATAAATGGAAACAAGTCACGTTTTAGCTGAACCCAACAAAAAAAAAAATCTTAAAAACATAATAAATCGACATGGTTCACTCACCTGACTTACATATTTGAGGTTATGTGTCAAAGTAATTTTTGAAATAATATTTCTCAGCAGTGGTGATGTGTTTCATAAGAAACTTGCAAAACAACACATACAAGTCAGAGACCTCAACATTTATTTTTCTCACTGAAATTACAGTCAAATTCAAATTTGATCCCTCTTGGTGGTTTCTGGTCAGAGCAATCGAGATGTCGGGATTTTTGTAAAGTGAAGGTGACAGTTGTTTAAACTTTCCTTTGAGTGATTCAATTTCCCCCGTGCTCGCAAGAATATCCCAAACATGACATTTCGTTTGGGTCGTGACTCACTACTGGCATGCGCTGTGTCACGCTTTGGTCATGAGCCATAGAACAAACTAAAGTAGTTTTACACGGTAAACTACATCTAAAAGTATGATGCACACAGGTCATTTTCAACATATCATTAATGTCAACATAAGTAAATGTGCTGATTGAATTCAGCAGCAGCATCACGGCCAATGCGATCATTATGATTTCTGAGTCCTCGATTGATTTCATAGAAATCAAAAAATTTTAGCAAAATGAGAACTCTATCACCCGGCCCCACCTTTTTAACTTTGGTATTGAGACAATCTAAGAAGATTCATACAATATCAAAAATTAGCAAGTGACATGTAATAAATTCAAAAATGTGAGGAAAAATAAATATTTAAAAAAAGATTCCAAACAGCATGGGTTTGTAATTGGAAATAAAAGGTCCTCAATATGAATGCCTCATAGAAAATAAAATATAAATATGAACTTGTTCTGTATTTGAAAAGCAGCTAATGGCGAATGAATTTAAGAGTTGAAATCCAATGTGAATAAACCTCTTTCTGTCATCCCTTCTTCCCAGAAGACTTTCAATCATTCCTGGTCATACGAGGCCACTGGACGTCGACGTTTCTTCAGCAAGAGTTTAAGCTGAAAGAAATTTGAAAAATATTCTATAAATATGTTTTTTATATATAATGAATTTAGCTGTTTTAATGGATAATTAATTTTTTATAATATAATTAATTTACTTGTAATCACTGATAAAATTTCCTCATTGTTTCATTTATTTGAGTGAGTAAGAAAACCCACAATATTTTACTTCATCATTTATTTCGCTATTTTTATTGATAAAGAATTTGGCTCACCTTCTCCCCTTCCAGGCCGCCCTGCAGAAGATGCGCGGGTAGGCCGTTTTCCATATTGCGGATGCTAGGATCAGCTCCTTTGCTCAGAAGCAGCCGCAGGATCTCCTCCTGCCAGGGGTTGCCATGGAGACAGGCCGCCATGTGTAAAGCTGTGTGGCCGTGTGCCTTGAAGTAGACATTGGACACTGAGTAACACTGGCCACACAATGACTTGTTCAGGCACTCACTTTCATGTTGACAAAGTCTTTGACATTATGCATGGGGATGCTGAGCAGATAATGGAGCAGATCCACATTCCCTTCCTTCACAGCCAAGTGTAGAACTGTCTTGCTACTTTTGATTTCCTGCAATTTAGCAAGTGGGGGCAGATTGGGGGCGGGTCATAACAAAACCACAATAAGTTGAACTGGAATATGCAAATATCACTAGAAAGAAAACAAAAGTGACATCATTGTGGTTGGCTCTGGTAGTTCCCCCTTTTTAATACAAGTGATACTACATATGTCACTAATATTATCCATTAAAAGCCTTTACAGTATCGGTGTCAAACTCAAGGCCCGGGGGCCGGATACGGCCCGCCACATCATTTTATGTGACCCCCGAAGACAAATTGTCTTCATGTGTCAATAATAAACTTACAAATTGTCTTCACTTTTAAACAAATACAGATATTGCTAAAAATGTTTGTTACCATTGATCTTTTTAAAATATTTGAACAGTTTTAGTCTCAAGTTTCAAATTCATCAGTTTGTTGAGATTCATAATGGCCCTCCGATGGAAACTATGACTACAATGCAGCCCGTGACAAAAATGAGTTTGACGTCCCTGCTTTACAGAGATAATAAACGATAGGCGATAGACGCTTGTACTCCACCTGGCTGAGTGGCGAAGCGCCTGCATTGAGAAGCACCCGCACACAGCAGAGCTTCTCTTCAGCTTTAGCCTGAAGGTTAACATCGGCCATCCCACAGGCAAACAAAGCCTTCATGGTGACACTGTGAGAAATGGCTGCACAGTGCAGAGGGGTCATACCTAGCACAAAAATATCAATAGTTGAACAAGGGATAGGTACCCGTAATATTTTAGTCAATAGTTCATGTTGATGACACTCTGGACAAGTATTGTTTATATTGTACATAAATATAAGAATGTTTTCAAGTGTGTGTCCTCACATAAAGAGACATTACCTTCAAAATCTCTGGCCTCCAGGTTGACAGCAGGTATATTGGACAGAATTACCTGGAAAAAAAATTATAAATTTGGATTCAATTTTAAATATTTTATTAAATAGAAATAATATGATTTGCCTCGATTCAACCTTTACATATTAATATGACTTGAATGACCAAGACACTCAACTGAAACCTTGAAAAAACGTATCTGTATTGTATCTACAAACGTTTTTTCCCCCTTTTTCCAAAATACCCCCAAAACATTTTGTTGTTGTTGTTGTATTCTTTTAAGAAGAATGACGATTCAATAAATGTTAAAAATTTGAAGCATATCAGTCCAAAGTGGTTCAGCCCTATACCTGCATTATCCTTGGTAAGCCATCTTGGGCGGCCAGGTGAAGAGCATTTTGCCCTTTGACATCACAAGCATTAATATCCGCTCCAAATGACAGCAGATCGTGAACAATGTCTGGCTGGTTTGCTGTCACAGCCACCAGTAAGGCAGTCTATTCATGCAAAAAAAAAAAAAAAATACAATTGCATAATGTTGCTCACAATCCAAGAATATATCCATGTATTGAAATTGCTTGCTTTTCCATACTTTGCCTTTGTGCTCTTTTGCATCAAGCTTCCCCAAATCCCTCAGCTTCTCTGCCGCGGCAAAGGCCCACTCCCTGAGACCCTTAGCTGTGCAGATATGCAGAATGCTGACCCAAAACAAAACAAAAAAAGATAAAAAACATTAGCCAACAACAAATGCCTCCTTCTGTCATCCATAGCAATTAAGGGACTTATAGGTGAATCATTATAATTATAAACAAGAAAAATATACCTTTACAATCCATAAAAATCAAAACTTAGAATTTCCAATTATTCTAATGAGTGACTTTTTAGGAAATAAGTGTGTGTGACCATAAACATGTGGGTAGCCTTATACATTTGACCCAGTTTCCTTTTAGAACTTGTATGACTCAGGATGTTTTTTTTCTATGATTACAAAATGTCAACACAGACAGTTTAGCAGACAGTCACACAAGTAATAAACACATTCATACGTGACATACAAACCTGGGAATATACTAAATGTTTGATGACTGATCACTCACGTGTCTCCGTCTTCATCCTGGCCGATGATTTTACTGTACTCCATTTCTCTCATCATCATCCTCGCCTTCTCTAGTGTGTCGGTGTCCAACCAGGACCCGAACGTTGGCTGAGGGGGCTGGCTGGGTCCCAGATGGGTCCAAGTAGACGCTGCGCCCTGATTTGCAGCTGCCACCTGGCACTCCTGCTCAAAGAAAAAGAAAAAACCTCAAATTCAACTCAAAATCGTATTTATTTATTAATTGATTATTTTATTTTATTTCATTTATGTGTTTATTTATTGATGTATTTATTTATTTGTATATGTATTTGTCTATTTATTTCGTGATTCATTTATTGATTTATTTCCTCACGTAAGACTGAGACTCAAATCCTGGATGATGCTGCTGAGAACTGAAAGTGGAATCCAATGGGACATTATAGCCCATTGGGAAGCTTGGTCCAGGTTGATTAGGTTCATAAGAGAGAGCAGGCTCCTGCATAGGGGCCCACAGCTCACAGCTCATAGCTGGCATTTCCGTGTAACTGCTTGATGTGCCTGCATAAGAGAGAAAAGCCAAAGTGGGCACACTAATTGTAAAATTCAAAAACGATTGTACAGGAATTGTCCAAATCTCACCTGCACATGTCTGTTGTTCTGACGCCTGCAGGTGCTTTGAGAGGAAATAAATTAAAAAAAAAATGGGGTCATCTTATTAGTGACATAATATTGTTGTGCTATGGGATGTTTCTTACAGTAAGCATGTTGTGACCACTTGTGTTTGCGGGATAAGAGGTTACCCCCGACGACATCTCTCGCTTTCTCTTTTCTTCCAGAAGTTTTTTCACTGTGGGTTGAGTGTAGCATGGCTTCTCCTTTGGCGCTGTGTGACAACAATTTACACGCGGAATTTATATATATATTTTTTTGATACACAGGATAGGTAAATGAGTGCAAGAGGAAAAAGTCACGCGTCACACGACAAAAAAAAGATGTTTCCACTCTGTGATCTGTCTGACGCATCGACTCCTAACCTCCACAATGGGATTACATATATGTTTTCTATGACATCTTCCGTGTGGCTCTGTTACACGCACAGAAACACAAACCACATCTTCCTTACTGCGGCACACACACACACACACACACACACACAGACGTCGTCGCATTGGCACATTCACTTGTCTGCTTTCGAATGCACTGCATTACTGTTGTGGTCTTCTTTCTGTTTCATCGTTAGCATGGGTATGCAAACATTTATTAAATATTTGCCTTTTTGTTTGGCTGCTTTCGTTTACAATATTGGTTTCCTGGTACTTACCAAGCTTTGAATGTTGCAGGTTTTTAAGTGTCATTCTTAGAGCTTAACGTTCTGCTGTATTTATTCTAAAACCAGTTTTGATGTGTGTTGAGGGAGTCACTGTCATGTTTTTATTCTGTCCAAGTTTTGAAATGTATTGAAGAAATTGGGGGACTCCCACGAACAGCCCATAACAATAAGTCAGCATCTCTGATCATGTAAAACTCACAACACTGAGACTCTATGAACATTTCTTGACAGGCCTTGGTGATACCTGGGTTTTTCTTGAACAATTTCTTTTGAGCAGGGTGATAGTTTAGAAATTGTACCAGACCTTGGAAAGTGTCGGTACATTTAAATCATTTCTATTCATGTTTGAACTTGTGATTTTATAATCTACATCCATCCACCCATTTACACCAATGGGCAATTTAGAGTCTTCCGATAACGTAATAAGGATGTTTATGAAAAGTGGAAGGAAGTAGAAGAATGCAGAGAAATCCCACGGAAGCATAGAAAGAACATACAATGGCCAGTTCTCCATACATTGAGACTTGGATCACACTCCTAGGGTTAGGGTTAATCTAGTTGCCCTTTGCGATATTCAAATACGAGCAGTGGAAACCCCTGGACACTGAGTCATGTGCGTGGGATGGTACGATGGGGATTCCAGTGACTTTTCTCTTTTGGGCTCCCTCCTCACAGAAGAGAGCGAGAGAGAGAGAGAGAGAGAGAGAGAGAGAGAGCGAAAGAAAGAACAGGCGGGACAGCAGCTGCACATTGCCAATGTCATCATTTTGTGGTCAAACAGAATCAGAAACTATGAGAAAAGATGAAGAGAGACCGATATGTTCTTATTTAGTCAAATACCAAGATGCACACAGAATTTTCTGTAACCATCACTACATAATTGGTACATACTTTACAGAAATTGTAGGAAAATGTCAATTGTAATACGAAGAAGGGATTTATAGCAATCACTGGTTGAGACAACTAACATGTGAAATATTTGATGTCCATTCACTGAAGAACATGAATGAGAAAAATGGATTTAAAATGTACTCACCTTTCTCATAGTGCATGTCTCTGAGGTTGGTATTAGAAGAGTCCAAGAACAGCGAGCAGATGTTTGATGTGTGACGTTGCGCTTGTCTGAAGTCTGTCTGCCTTGTTGTTGACTACGCACCACTGCTTGTACACACAGAGTACGCCGCCCACACACGTGTGTGTGCTGTTATCCACGCCCTTTGGTGTGTGTTTGTGAGTACTTCCACTAACTCATTCCAACATATAGAATGTACATTCTAAAATCAGACAGCTCAAATTATCAATAATAATAATAATAATAATAATAATAAATTGATGTCTATTCACTGAAGAACATGAATGAAAAAAGTTTATTAAAATTATATATCATTTTAATAATAATAATAATAATAATATCATCATCATAATTAGTAAAGTTAGAAGGTTAGTATTAGGGGTTAGGGTCATGGGAAAATGACCCAAAAAAATGATCGAATTCAATTGAAAAGCCAGCCATTCATTTTCATCTGGGACTATCACATCTGATTTAGGGTGACATACCATGAACTGGTTGTCCAGCAAATCTCAGTCATTCAAAATGTATTGCATATAACCATTTAAAAAAGCCTGTAGTTTTTTACTTGTAGTTACAGTATTTAACTAGCTAACTTTAACTAGAGACTCTTTTTTTACACAATAATCTGAATTTCTACTTAGGGACAGTGTGAGGAATCTGAGGATACAGAGAATCAGCACATTTTTTTGTAAAACTAACCCTAATCCCTAACCCCAATTTTCCACAGTGCAGGTAACTTTTGTGGACAGCGCCCTCTGCTGTTAACAACGTTGAAGTGTCTCAGACATGTGGTGCCCAAAAAAGGGCAGGATCCGGTCGTTAGACGCAATAAAATCAAAACTACAGCCGCAGTTGAATTCACACCTCTTCTAGTTCGTGGGTGACACATCACCACAGGTAAGAGCATATACTATTCGCACATTCGGACTGAACAGCGGACTTTCTCATCAAACGGTTATGTGAGTTCTGCACACTCCGACAAACAAATGAACAAATATCTATCTATCTATCTATCTATCTATCTATCTATCTATCTATCTATCTATCTATCTATCTATCTATCTATCTATCTATCTATCTATCTATCTATCTATCTATCTATCTATCTATCTATCTATCTATCTATCTATCTATCTATCTATCTATCTATCTATCTATCTATCTATCTATCTATCTATCTATCTATCTATCTATCTATCTATCTATCTATCTTAATTTTTTTCCCTCTCTTCTTCTCTATCTTTCTATCTATCTTTCCATCCTCCATCCCTTCCTTCCTACTGAGCTATTTGTTGTTCAATTATTCATTTTGTCTTTTTAGAAAATTTCACAGCCAAGTACGGGGATAATGGCATGCACCAAATCATTCGTGCTGATAGTGTCTGTACTCAGCCGTAAGTTTTCTTTTCTGTTGTTGCTTCTAAGTTGGGTTTTCCTGTGAAGGAAGTAAAACCGCAACCTAATGTCATAACTCAAAGAGGTGTTAGAAATGTGATGAGTTCTCTCTCTCTCTCTCTCTCTCTCTCTCTCTCTCTCTCTCTCTCTCTCTCTCTCTCTCTCTCTCTCTCTCTCTCTCTCTCTCTCTCTCTCTCTCTCTCTCTCTCTCTCTCTCTCTCTCTCTCTCTCTCTCTCTCTCTCTCTCTCTCTCTCGCTCAAAGATTCTGCGGCGGGAAACAACTTGACAGGACACTCACCAGCCACAACATTAGGTACACCTGCACAGTCTTATGCTAGGTTTAAGCAACTTTATGTTCAGGGCCAGTAAACGATAGCGTTGATTCAATTTTGTGTTTCGTTTTGTGTGTCGTTGACCCCAGCATACAGCCGTGCATCATGCTACAGGATTGAGCCTGGCGTACTGGCGGGTATTATAATTGCAGATGTGCTGTTGACCCTTATACTGGTCATCATCACCTACCAATGCGCCAGAATTCAACTAAGCAAAAGTCAAAAGCACAGAGAAAAGCGTAAGCCAATAGTAATTAGTGTAATGTGGGTGTGTTCTGGTACAAATGACTCATTTTGTCCCCATGTATGACATCTTTTCACAGAGGATCACAAAACGTATATGAATTTCCGGGCGTCGAAGAAGACTTGACCTTTTTTTCTGAACAGATTATTGAGTTTGAAACTTAAAAAAAATAAAGCTGAACTGTTTTTTTTTTTAACTTTATCCTGAAATCTAAAAAGACACTGTTACTTTCAAGCATCAAGTTTGGATATTACTTTTGTCTCATGTTGAAAAAAAAAGGAGTATTTGGCATGACTTTGCCATGAAGTTACACATTTGTACACAAAATATCACAACTTAATTGTCATAAAAGCACTGTGCATAGGCCTATACATACCGTTCGGTACTTTACGTATGTAACCTATTAAATTTGTCTTTCTAACCATTATTGCAATAAATAAAAATCTATTTTTCTAGACACTCTACTCTGTATAAAATGTTATGATTCTTCAATAAATAAGGAAACGTAAATATAGGAAGTTCTTTTAATGGACACCTTTAAAATCTATTCGTGTTGGAGTTGTTTTGTTTTGGGAAAACGTGCACAAAATGTTTTTTATGTTTTGCACGCAATTTTGGTTTGCTTGCTGGGCAACAACATTACACTTTCCACGGTCCTTCGCTAGAGGGCGTCCGGGACCTCTCTCAAATGACATCATCATTACGTAGCAGGAAGTAAACCAAGTACCACGGAACCACGCTTGGTTGAAGCAATCAATCAGAAGCGTATCCCCTTCTATTTGGGCACACTAAATAAACACGCAACTTATGTGGTGAATCAGGAACATAAGGTAAGAGGTAAGTTACGACTGTTACCACATCATGTTACTTATCATGTTACCACCGTTATTTGTAGTACTGCTTGGTTGCAGTACAGAAATGCTGGCCACTTTCATTAGCATGGTAGCTACCACAGTGCTAACTATGATATTTAGCTTAATTATTGGCATTATCGTTGAATTACAACTGTCTTTTGTCAAGTAGACACAAAGGCTAGTCTGAGCAGCGTCCTCGACGAATGTTGGATCTCATCGTCATATGCTGCTTCTTGCCTGTACCGAGAGTAATACTGTACCGTGGAAATTGCAATGGTGGTTGCAGGCAGGCATGCCCCCGATTTTAAATCTTAATCCCTTCATGCACTCTACCAGATTATCACGCGTAATCACATTTGCAAAAAGAAAAGACATCTTTGTTGTGATTGCAGCGTGAAAATGTTTGCAAGGACCACAGCAAAGTACGAGGAGGAGAAGGACCATAGTCGTAGACCACTGGAAGATCTTTGGCTGCAGCCTTATGGTGTGTTATGCAGCGTTGGGTAGTACTACCTTAGGAAATAACTATTTTCTATTATGAATGTTTATTTCTAGTAGAATTTGATCGAAATCATGTGTGATAGGCAGATTGAAGAAGTCCTTGTATAGGTTTTGTCAGTTTCTCTATAACTGTAACTTTCATTGGTATGATGTGTGTTTGCCTTTTTTTGCAGACATCAGTGAAGTTAAGCTGGAGGAGCCAGACCATACTGGCATTAAAGAGGAAGATGTGGGCAAAGAAGTCCACCACTTGAATGAACAAATGGAGCAGACGTTTCTTTGCATCATAAAAGTGAAGGAAGAGCCGGAGCAGCCTTTTATTAAAGAGGGGGGAGAAGACTCCTGCAACATTAAAAAGGAGGAGGATACCTTTGAGATGCTATCGGCTGGTGTTCCTGTGAAGAGTTTAGATGAGGGTCAACATGAGGTGAGCAAAGAGGCGGAGCCTCCAACCTGCAGCTCAAGTCAACAAATGACCAAAGAAAGTGATAGAGACCACTGTGGAGGGTCACAAGCAGCTCCAGCATCAGATAGTGACGTGACAAAAAACTTTTCCTGCTCAGATTGTGGCCAAAAGTTCTCTCGGAGGGAACATTTAAAAAGGCACACAAGAAGCCACACTGGTGAGAAACCCTTTTTATGCTCAGTTTGTGGCCAAAAATTCTCTGAGGGGGGAGATTTAAAAAGGCACACAAGAATCCACACCGGTGAGAAACGTTTTTCATGCTCAGTTTGTGGCCAAAAATTCTCGGAAGGGGGACATTTAAAAACGCACACAAGAATCCACACTGGAGAGAAACCTTTTTCATGCTCAGTTTGTGGCCAGAGATTTTCAGTGAAGAGAACTCTGACAATTCATACAAGAATCCACACTGGTGAGAAACCTTTTTCCTGCTCAGTTTGTGGCCAAAAATTCTCTGAGGGGGGACATTTAAAAAAGCATACAAGAATCCACACTGGTGAGAAACCTTTTTCATGCTCAGTTTGTGGTCAAAAATTCTCTCAGGATGGACATTTAAAAAGGCACACAAAAACTCACACTGGCGAGAAACCTTTTTCATGCTCAGTTTGTGGCCAAAGATTTGTAGCCAAGCGAAGCTTAAAAAGGCATATAACAATCCACACTGGCGAGAACCCTGTTGCCTGCTCAGTCTCTTGCAAAGGAGAATTCCGAGTGTGTTGGGGAGATGAGCAATGATTTCACCTTCTATTTGAGTCATAATGATTTTGAGAATATAGTTGACCGGCCTTGGGAAGATAAGAGTTTTGTAATTTTCATTATACTTAATGTTTATTTTGTTTTTAGTTGTGGATTTTAACTAACTAATTTTTATTCATATTCAGGGCACATTGCTTAGTTTCTATTAGTCTTTAGGGTTTTGTTTTGTTCAGCTTTTCATGTTAAGGTTTTTGCCCCCATATTTGTCAAGACTTGTTAAGAAGAAAAATCAGAAGCAAACAAGACACTTTTTTTTTTTTTTTTTTTTTTTTTAATAGATGAATCAATTTGTGTAGAAATGCTGAATGACAAAATATGAAAGCATGTGGAATGCCTTGAATCATGAAATAAAATGGGTCAATTATACAGAATGACATTGAACAATGTGGAATCATGTGAAGTATTGAATCATATGGAATAATGTAGAATGGTATTAAATGAATGATGACACACGTCGTGTGATACACCTTAAGAAATGGAGATCCAGGAGATTTCAGTCATTCCCAGCATTTTACCACACGTCAGGTAAGTATTATAAAAAGCATATCATCAGTTCATTTGAAATTCCCCTCGGACGTTTTTTTTACAACACAAAAGTAGGACATGTCCGGGAAAAAGAGGACGTCTGGTCACCCTACTTTTGTCCGCCTCCAAACACAATCACGTGTCCACAGTTAAGTGAAGTCTTATTTGTGGAACTTGACCGCCGATGGACAAGCTCTGCTTTGAGAAGGAAAACAGTATGAAGGATACATTTTGCATTTCCAATTCACTATTTGGTGAGTGTTACATCTATAAAATGTTCTGTGTTGTGTTTGCACAATTCCCTGATTGTAAAGATATTTTGCAGGATCTGGAGAACAACAAGGTACGTACATTGTTTTTTTTGAATTTTTATTTTAGTCATTAAAATGATTCGCTTTTTTTATGTGTGTCTCTTTGGTAGAATGTGGCGCTTGCTATTTCATCAGCATGCAGTCGGTCATAGGCTTTATTATCTCTGACATGGTCTTGACAATCTTCATTGCGGTTTCTGTCTTCTACTTCCTAATACTTCACAAGAAAACAACACAGGAAGATGGTAAGCGTTAGTCTTACGAGCTATTTTTTTAAGCTATTGATCAGTAATTTATATATTTTTATTAACAGCAAAAACGCATGCACAACCTGAACCGGGTGAGATAACAGAATCTCCCTATCAGGTGAAGTGTAATTCAGTTTTGTTTTACATTAAATTAAAAGAAAAGAAAACTGACGACATTTTAATTTGCTCTTATTTCATAGGAATTACACGGAATTCAATCGGATTTGTATAGTGAACTTCAACACTTCAGGAAATGAAACTTTTTTCCATTGTATTAACTTTTTAAATTGTACCATCCTATTTTGATCTCATAGATTATGTTTCCATATGGGCTACAAGTTTATTTATCACTGATGATACTCATGTATGATGATTATGTAAACAAAGAGAGATACTAAATGAAAAGAAAACAAAGCTTACACCATTTTGTCCCATATGCATTTATTTTTTCCAAACATTTTTTTCTTTCAAGATTTAAAAAAAAAAAGAACACAGCAAAATGATTCTCTTGGCTCACATTTAATCAAAGGAATCAAAAGTTAATTTTGTCCAGACCACTTGTCTTTTTCTGTCTTCCTGTATTATTTGTACTACAACCAAAATGTTACCCTTGTTAAAAACTACTGTATTGCCACACCAGTTATCAAGATTAAAAAAAAAAAAAATCACCAAGGGCCACTTTTAATTTTTGAAGAAGAAAATAGGTAACAGAAGTCATTTAATTGATGTTAATAAAAGTGTGAATGCTTTTCTGTCGCCATTTGTGCTCTGTGATTGGCCCCCAACCAGTCCGGGGTAGAGTCTGCCTTTTTTCAGTTTGGAGAGGCTCCGACTGGACGGCCTAAAGACAAGTTAACAAGTTTTCATTTTGTCCTTTTTCTGTCTTCTTTTCACATATTTTCAATGTATACCCTTTGTTTTGCAAATTGAATTCTTTGTTCCATTGAATTTGAACCTTGTTCCCGTGCCCAGTGCCTTGAAAAGCTCAAAGTGAATACAAGTCTAAATCTGGGCAACAATTGGAACTGGCTGATCTGCTGACAGTGAATCAACCGATGGGTGCGACTGAGTCACAGAAAATGGGAAGAAAATTATAAATAAAACACCAAGAGGTTGACCTAAAAATATGTCCCAGAATTAGATGAAGGCAGAGGAATGTTCCCATCAAAAGGCTTGAGTCAATTGGATGTGTTTCAGAACTGACACATTTTCTTGTTTCTGAGAGAATATTCAGCTAAAGCACTTAGACTCAACATTTAAACTCACCATCATGAACATCCAGTTCTCTGCTCGTGTCCAACGAGTGGACCCCTTCAACGGACGTTGTCATCTGGAGACTCATGTCTTGGACAGGCAGCCTGCTTGGCACGTCCGTAGCATCAGTAACGGCCTCCTCACTGTTTAAATCGACTCGTTCTCCACATCGTTGATATTGAGCTCGTCTCCGAGGTGGAGCTTTGTCTTCCTCCTTTGATTGAGGAGCCTCATCGCTGTCAAGGTCTTGGGAAGCAGCGACAAAATGTTGATTTCACACCTTCAAGGTAGAATCTACATCATTATAATAATGATTGGGTTTCAAATGGGAACATAAGACAAAATGACTCATAGTTTAAGACCATAGTAATCCAATTATGTTGATTAATTTGGTGTTTTTGCCAAGATTTTGATGCATTTTAAAGTTCTTTTCCCTTCATGATAATCAATTTTAATTATGTTTATTATTACACATTAACCTGAAATTTTGCTTATTCCACATAATAGTTTCAAAGGTGTCCAACTTTTTTTAATTTGTGAAATTATAAAGTATACACAGCATAACTGTTTGATAATCATTAAAGCTGTACCTTTGCTTTCCCCTCCAAGGTTCGCATCAGACACCGCAGGTTCTGCAATTATAATTATCACTACTATTAATTTGTTGTGAAGTTCAAAATATTTTCAGCATTTTTCATTTATTCAACACCTGCAATTGTGTCTTGGTTGGCGCTCTCCAAAGACTGATCCTCTGAAAGATCTGAAAATGAATGTTGAAAAAAATTTGATTCAAAGTACTTTCCTTCTGATTTATAAACTGTAGGAGAATCGAGTATAGTACCTTGAGAATCTTGTTCTTTCTCTGGTTCACTTGGCGGGTTTCTGTGCCCTGCGAAAGATGACTCATAACACCATGATTTAAAAAAAAAAAACGTCACAAGCATAACAAAAATGAAACTCGGTTTTGATTCGGCCTCTACCAGATGTGTGTAATTCTTCTTAATGTCTATCATCATTTATCGTTATTCTTATCATCTGTCGATTTCTCTCGATGTCACAGACCTGTCATAATTGCAGGCATGGTCTCTTCCGCTTTTGTGCTGAGGGCATCTACAACAACAGAGATGAACAATTCATCTTTTAATTTTGTTCTAGGAGTTCAAAATACTGAATAACATCAAAATACTGTACAATATAGTAAAATCAAAAAGCATGACAATAACTTACTGACATAATTATTCTCACCATTCAGAAAGCTTAAAACATCTTCTCTCCGTGCTACAAAAACATTAAAAAAGGAGAAAGAATAAACAGTTGTTGTAATTGTTAGCAAATGAATTGATCTTTCTTTAATTATGATATTGGCTCACCTCTGATTAGAGCTGCTGTCACAAGCGGGAGGAGCATCATCCAGCATATAACACTGAAATTATGAAGTTCAAATCGTTAGTGAAAGTTCAAAATTCTAAATTAAAATATGGAAACTCACAGTCTCATCGTTGACGTCGGTGTCCGGCAGTCCAACTGTGAAAAGTCAGGATTGCAACCGAGGCTTTTTATTGAAAGCACCTTGTTCTCCTCCCGCAGACCTTTGCCCTTTAATGGAAGATTCCGAGCCGACTCCATTGTCTTTGTTTGACAGTGCGCGGCTCGACTAAGAAAATAAGAGCTTGCAGGGTCGACAAAGCTCTTTTTATATTATCAATCCAATGTCTTGTCTCGACTGGTCATATGTGGATAATTATCTCGGGGAAATGCCCCTGGCTGTCCCTCCCCCTCGGCAACCGCTACCCAAGTATCCTTTCAACAAAATGCAGGCCTGATTGCATTTTGTTCTTTGTATCACGATTGTAAACAAATCTGACCACTGCCAAAACAAAGGTCTTTCTTCACAGGTAACTCGAGGAGCATTCAGCAGTGGTGATTTCAGATACTTTTAACTTTACTTAATTAGTTTTTACTGTTATCTATAGTTTGCTTGAGTATATAGTTTTCAGGCAACTTTCTACTTTTACCTCCTACACTTTGAAAAAAAAAAAAAAAAAAAAAAGGATATGTACCGGAACTCGTAGTCAACACAGGTTTGTTCCTTTTTTCAGACATGATGATTGACACGATGTAAAGAAGACAAAAAGAGATTGTCAGAAGTTACAATGCAGAAAAAACATGCAACGGAATTAGAGATGCAAAATATTGTATTAGAGTAAATATTATATTTGTAAGTATGGTTTGACATTGCAAGAATTATTGTTGCTGAATATAGTGTCAGGTTTGCTTATTTGGTTATTTATTAGCGAAATGAACTTAATTTGTTTGTTAGTCAAATCACACCATTTGCAAACAAATTCTCTTCTCTGTACAAGTTGATAAAAAATAAACACTAACTGGTAGAACTTGAACTTAATTTAGTTGACTGCATTTCACAATCACTTATGCAAAGAATGTGATTCCTTATTTCTACTTTAACCTGAAATTTTCTACAGGTATACTGGGAAATGATGTTGCGTGTTATCTATCGTAGAAAATTCAAATAATGCAGCCAAGTTAAGAGGAAATATGATGTCCACTTTCAATGCGACCTGTTGGTGGCCATTCCCCCCAAAAAGTGGTGGGAAAAAGAGAAGGGAGAGCGCCCCCTGCCGTCTGCGGCGCCCGAGCTAAGCTCCTGATCCCAAGCATCGCCATATTGATGTCCCAGCAACGCTGAGAGGTAATTGTATTTGACCACGAATCGTCGTATGTTTGTTACCACCGTTGACCGTTCCACCTTCGAGGGGTAGCGGGGACTACGTAGCGCAGTCTTGCTAGTTCTCTGTAGCCACATTCGTCTTTGCGGGGTGTGTTTTTAAGGCGTTGCCAGCCACTCGCCTCGCCATCCAAGCAGGCTATTCATTCCCCCCATGAGCCTGTTAGCTTAGCACTTTTTAGCTCTAGGAAATACCAATTTTCGAAGCTTGTGGCTCGGTTTAACATAAACGATGATAGTAGAAATCGGCGATTCGCCCCTCCCGGTGTTCAAAATGGATTTTGTCGCGGGATCACGTTCTTTTAAGCGTTGGCAGGTTCTGTGAAATGTGACTTGCTACCGGCTTTAGCTTCTCCACTTGACTAGCTAATGCTAACGTGTTAGCAGCCCGGCCAGCTAGCCGGCTTGCCCCGTAAGCTAAGCTAACGTTAGCTCCTTTAGCTGCATTGCACTTGTGCAGGCCGTTGAGCGAAGAGGGCTTCTGGCGTATACCCGCCGCGTTCGTTAAAGCGTGAAGCGGGCAAATTGGCCACATCCCCACGAAGCTTTTTGACACCTGATCACAGCATGCGAGTGGATTGATTGCTTAGCGACATCAAAGATGTTAGGTCTAATGAGCCATAGTAGATGGCGTGCGTTAGCTTAGTTTGCCTCATTGACAGCATTGATTGAAATCAACCTACATTGTTTTTTCCCCTTACAGGAAGTATTGTGTGGTTGTTGCCCCCAGTGATGACTGTATTGAACCTCGTACGTCCTGATTAAACTGGTTGGATGCCCCCATTTAACAGCCAGGTGAAAATATATCTATTTGTCATTTATTCAATTTCAGCCATGTAATGACTTCCATGTAAGAAAATCTAGACTACCTTCCTTTGTCTTAATAACTAGTCAAAGTCACTCATTGCTATGTAGTTTGGTTCCTGTCGGTCTATCCATGGTTGTAAAATATGTCATCATATCTGCTTGCCAGCGTAGCTCTCGAACTTTAGCGGCCTCTCAACCGATCTCGTTCCCTTTCATCCGTCACCAACTTCCTGGAGGCAACCTCCCAGGTATGTGTCATCATGTAAAAAATATTTCAAATATGTACTGACAATCTGTATTTGTTGAGGGTGTGTACACTCCGATGATCTTGGTTCTTTTTGTCTTGTAGGAGATTTTCAAGAAGATTCTGTGTAGAATATGTCTGGCCCTGTTCCAAGCCGCTCTCGAGTTTACCCCGATGTAAACACACAGAGACCTCGGGAATACTGGGACTATGAGTCCCATGTTGTGGAGTGGGGGTAAGGCAAAAGACACGCTGTGAAAGAGTTGCCAATTGGTCCGATCATTAATTCCTAAATTGTCCCCTTGCAGAAACCAGGACGACTATCAGCTAGTCAGAAAACTTGGTCGAGGCAAATATAGTGAAGTGTTTGAAGCTATAAACATCACAAACAATGAAAAAGTGGTTGTGAAAATACTAAAGGTATGGCAGTCATCCGGATGTGGACTAGCCGTCTAGCAAGATATTTTCTGACTGTCTTAAAATCCCATTATTGTTCCTCTGTCTTCTCAAAGCCGGTGAAAAAAAAGAAAATCAAGAGAGAAATAAAAATCCTGGAGAACCTCCGGGGCGGCCCAAATATCATCTCACTGCTAGATATTGTCAAGGATCCCGTGGTATGTATTTTGTGCTCCTCTCAGTTAAAAAAAATTTATTAGCATAATAGTCGTGTAAAAGGCTAACGGCAGGATCCTCATGGGCGGGGTCACGTTTCCAATTTTAGGAGTTGTGTTCCTATTCATTCACACTTTTGTTTTTCCCGCCAGTCCCGAACCCCCGCTCTGGTTTTTGAACATGTGAACAACACAGACTTCAAGGTATGCATCAGACTTGTCATCTCTTTCATGAGCACAACAATCATCTGATATCAAACCTGAATCTTTTTTTTTTTTCTCCATTTCTATTTTACAGCAATTGTATCAAACTCTATCTGACTTTGACATACGGTTTTACATGTATGAAATCTTAAAGGTAAGTCGTCTTTGTAAGGTGTTTTTCTATCGTGTGGGGGGGGAGGGTGTCATTTTGACAGGTTGCATTGCTGTTCTGTAGGCTCTGGATTACTGCCATAGTATGGGCATCATGCACAGAGATGTGAAGCCACACAATGTCATGATCGACCACGAACACAGAAAGGTACTGGCTCGCTTTGACACGCAAGTTACAACATTCGATTTTGGCAAAATCATCTCACCTATGTTTTTGTTGGAAATATTCAGCTCCGCCTAATCGATTGGGGATTGGCCGAGTTCTACCACCCAAGCCAGGAATACAATGTGCGAGTGGCCTCCAGGTACTTTAAAGGACCTGAACTACTGGTAGATTACCAGGTGAGGAGCACAGTATGTTTCAAGTGTTTGTATTTTTGGGACTGAATCAATGCAAGCCATTGCCGCTCTCTTGCTTATCTTGTGCAGATGTATGATTACAATCTTGACATGTGGAGTTTGGGCTGCATGTTGGCCAGCATGATCTTCAGAAAGGAACCTTTCTTTCACGGTCACGACAACTACGATCAGGTAGGTTGACAACAGGCCTGGCGATACAACTGGTCTATTTTTAGTAGTGTCTGATAACATTTGCATTTCTTTACAGCTTGTGCGGATTGCAAAAGTCTTAGGCACAGAGGACCTGTACGACTACATCGACAAGTACAACATTGAATTGGATCCACGGTTCAACGATATTTTGGGAAGGTGAGACGGTGGCCATCCTTGCAGAAACATTTTCAGCATCTCCTTCCCATTAATGACAGAAGCATTTCTTCGTACCATCAGAAAAGCTCTTTCCGTCCCACACAGTAATGACAAAATCAAACCAAATGTTTCTTTTTATTTTTCCTGCATCTGAGAATGGCTTCTTTTGTTTACCCAAAGTGCATGACACTCTTGAGTGCACGTTGTGGTCATAGAAAATCAAACAAGGATCTTTTGTGCAGTTTGATGTATGAATTTAGTGCATTTGTTGTTCCCTCTAAGTTTTGAGGAAATGTTTCAAATTGGAAAGCTTCATCACATGTATGTTATGCACATTGGTTGTGTGCCAGCAGGAGGGTTGTAAGTTGCCTTTTTTTCTGCAATCTGGGTTTCTACACCTAACTGTCAGTGTTGGAGAATAATATTGTATAAGTGCAGTGTGAAAAAGCCTCACCAGACCGAATGTGTCCTGCGGAGTGCCTGTTGGAAGCCATGGGTATAAAATGACTTGTTTTTCTTTGCCCTTCTTTAGACACTCTCGTAAAAGGTGGGAGAGGTTTGTACACAGTGAGAACCAGCACCTGGTCAGCACAGAGGCTCTGGACTTCCTGGACAAACTGCTGCGCTATGACCATCAAGCCCGACTGACAGCCAAAGAGGCCATGGATCATCCATACTTCTGTTAGTGCTTGAGTCAGCTGACCTAAACAGAGCTCAAATGTATGAAGTGAGTCTTATGACGCCAACTCGTTCCAGATCCCATCGTCAGAGATCAGGGAAGGGGGCCCACTCCCGGAGGGATGGCGGCCAGCTCGACACCAGTCAGTTCCTCAAGTATGATGGCTGGTAGGTTGAACCATACCAAGGTGGAAGGGGCCCCGCCGTCCGAGTCCCCGTGAGTAATCCAGTTTTACCGCGTGTCCTAGGCATCAGCTCAATGACCTCCTCGCAGCCGTTGGCAAACATCGCCGGATCACCCGTCATCTCCGCCCCCAACACTCTGGCCACGCAAGTTCCTGCAGCCACCGGGGCCCAGCCCTGAGGGACCCACCTGCCCCGCCCCGTTACCCCCGAGTCCCGTGTTTGTGTGTGCTCATGGCCACATCCTGCCTAGTTTTCACTGTGGCCCCCCTGCGCCACAGTTCCCCTTTTTATGTCAACAATAACAAAGATGATTTCAATTGCTTTTCACATTCATTTATATTTTGACACCTGGACTTGACAGATCATGTATTGTTACACCTGTCAGGATTATTAGAATTAATTTGGGTGTGTTGACAATTCTAATAAGATGTAGACATGAAGAGAATGGATAATAAAATTTATTTTGTATGTTCCAAATATACAGTCTTGCTTGAAACTGTTTTGATGCGGGAACCTGCTGTACGACACTGTGAACCTCCCCACGACTTCACGCGACAGTCAGGACTCCGGTGTGCTCGGTGCTGTGCACACACACACACAACAACACACATCGCTATGTGCAGGAGTTGTCGGTCTTTTGAAGTTGTTAGTTGCTATTATTCAAAAAATTGGACTTTTGTAGATATTCTACAGTAACTGTCAGGTTGCATGCACCCAATGCTGAATATCACAGGGTCGATAGTTTGCCAATTTTATGTTCCGTTCACTTCTGTACGTGTATGTATGTGTTCATGTTTGTTTTTTTATGAAGTCTCTTACAAATGATTTTGATGACATAGACAATTTTGTAACTTTTTGTTTTATGTTGGGAAGAGTCATCACCTACAAAAACAACTTCAAAAAAAATAAACAGTTTAAACAGGGATTTGCAGACACCGTCTTTTTGAATTTAACACCCCCCCCCCCTAATAGACTTGAATATTTCACAGATCTAACAACTATTGCAATTTATTTCAGCATTCAACAATTTACAGTCTAAAAGCAAAACGTAAGGTCAACTTTTGAAGTACTAGTCAAAATGATCTCGAGTTTGTGAAAGTGTCTCTTATCTTTGGACTGATGTTGCAATTTTAATGATCGTTTTATAAATGTGGAAGGCATTCCAAACTATTTGAAGCCATTGCAAATAGCAATTAAATGTGATCTTCAAAATAGAAACTACCGTATAACAATTAAGCTATACGAGCCAGCGAGTACTCTACTTAAAACGGCTTAACACTGCAGAATATGTTTATTTCAAAACGACGTTACGCAAATAAGTACGTATGGAGTCCGTAGTCTGCACAAACGCACTGCAGTACTTTTAATCATTTCAGATATTATTAATATATTATAAACAAAATGCACGTGAATTTTGCGTTTTTTGGTTTCCCGTTGGACACTATGCTGCATTCAAGTACTTATAATGGGTAGGAAATTATATATTCCATATTCAAGCATTATAGAGGCAGTTGAGTGGCGATGGCACCTAGTGGCAAAGTGCAACAATTTACTCTAAATATTCACGTGTATTTACGAATATAAAATGCAGTTCAACATACCGACGTTATTCCGCGGCGTAAATATTTGTCCCTAAGCAGACATTGAATGCATCTCTTATCAAAGTCACCCCGGCACGCCCCTTTGCCTGCTTGCAGTGGTTGCGTCGAAAAGTTGCTAAAGTTTGCAGCACTTTGCTAAAGCGGCTGCAGGTCCTCAACAATGGGCAAATGTGGCCTCGTCGCACTTTTTGTTGCAGCCTTATCTGTGCTGCTCGGGGAACGGATCGTCAACTTAAGGTAAACGATACTTCCCCATGGAATTCCATTCATGATAGTAATGTGCGCGTTCCTATCTTTTCATTCTTCAACAAAAGAAAGAGGGCCCTTGCTTCACGTGAGCTGCTCAAGAATCATCTCCCCAATTGTGTTCCACTAAAGAATCTGAGTAAGTCATCTCACCTCGACATTGTTATTATTCACTAGAGATAAATTGTTCAGTATAATCTTCTCGCAGATGATGGTTCAGAGGATATCACAGTCTTTGGGGATGGACTCGCCTTTGTCAGCACAGTAAGTTTTTAAAGTTTCCACAACAGTGATATACTTTATAATTTGAGCGCTCCGAAAGTTGTGAAGTTGGGCTACAAAGTCAAACACTGATAAGAAACTGGGCCTGTAGTTGTTTTGTTGTTCCTCCTACTGACCAGTAGTGTCCAGATCCCAAATTGATCATCATTTATTTCCTCTTCTTTACAGGGTCTCAAGTACCCAGGTCTGCCCTCTTCAGATGCTCCGGGCAAGATCTTCTTCCTTGATCTAAAAGACTCCCCGTTGAGGCCGATAGAACTGCGCATGGCGAGAAACTTTGACCTGGAAACGTTCAACCCCCATGGCATCAGCGTTTACATAGACCCAACAGGTATGAGTAGTCCTGGGTTGAATTCATGAAGATGAAAAAGATTGTTGAGCACAATAACAAGTGAAGGTTTTTTTTCCCGCTCCAGAATCACTTGGCCCGAGTTGCACACTAAGCATGCATACAAACCTGTTACTTATCCAAGAGTATGCAAAACCTTACCCTTGGGTGTGTTTGTTTTTATAACCAAACTTGCTTTAAATATCACCGCTTGGTCCAAACAATGCTCCGTGTTGTATTCTTGTCCTGCTAAATCTGTTCCTTTTGACATCATGCTATTGTTTTTCAGATGATGTGGTGTACCTTTTTGTCGTCAGCCATCCTGACCAACAAAGCCAAGTGGAGTTGTTTAAATTTGTCGAGGAGGAATTATCGCTGATGCATCTGAAGACCTTCAAACATGAGCTTCTTCATAGGTGCGCTTCTGAGGAGGACACAGTGATGAAGCAGTCTTTATTTTTCAACATGAAACCGATTTATTTGATTTCACTCGGACACTGATGGTCATATTTTGAATTATGTCAAATATTTTGTTGCATCAGTATCAGATTTTTAATGCTTTTCTTTTTTTTCCCCTCTCTGTTTTTCCAGTGTCAATGATATTGTGGCTTTGGGAAAGGATCATTTCTATGCCACTAATGATCACTATTTTTCCCATCAATGCCTTAAAAATTTGGAGATTGTCCTGGCTCAACCTTGGACTAACGTTGTGTATTATAGTGCGGACATAGTCAAAATTGTCTCTCAGGGATATTACATGGCAAACGGCATCAACGTCTCACCAGATAAAAGGTTGGCGGGGATTTTGCATCTTTTTCATGTCGTTTCAGAAAAAAACATCACGAATTAATCATTTGTTGTTATGAATAGGCACATATACGTGATGGATTTACTTGACCATAAAGTGCATGTCTTGGAAAGGAAAGGAGATAACGGACTGGCCTCTGTGAAGGTAAATCATTTCTGAACACCCAAAAAAAATATCATTTAAAATTAATCTGGATGTTAATTATAGCTATACAAAAGTATTTCACATAATACCAACCATGCAGACAAAGCACCTCATTTAATTTCCTTTTGTCTCACGGTGTCACCAGGCCATAGATGTGGGTTCACTGTGTGACAACATTGAAGTCGACCCAAAAACAGGTGACCTGTGGCTAGGCTGCCATCCTAACGGATGGAAAGCTTTGAACGTGGACCCGAACGATCCGGCTGGATCGGAGGTATCGTATGCAAAAAACACACCAGCCATGTGAAGCAACTGTTGTGCAGTTTTGCAATTTATTATGTCTCTTATGGTGTTGTGTTGTCCAGGTTATCCGCATCCAAAACATTCATTCAGAAGAAACCTTGGTGATGCAGGTGTTTGCTGATGATGGTCACATGATTATGGGCTCATCTGTTGCTACCACCTATGAAGGCAAAGTGCTCATTGGATCCGTTTTTCATAAGGCCATATGTTGTGATTTAGAATAGACAGTGATGTCATCTTACAAAACAACAGGAAACACCATATGAATAAGAGTAGTTTTTGCCACTGTATGAAAAAAATGCACCTATCGGAAAGAAGATGTTTTGGTGATGGTGAAATTGTTGTGAAAAATATATATATTTTATTGGAAGATAGTACTGATAATGCAATATTATTGTTCATTTATTTGTAGTATGTAAAGTTTTTAAAAGCCGCGATAGATTTAAAAAAATAAATAAAAATTTGCTGTGGGTTTGGCAACTAGTTCATCTCACCCAAATAAGAATATATTGGTTCAAATTTTGTGCTGTAAAACTAAAAACATGCACACAAATAAAAAAAAAAATGTAAATCCACTTTGTGATGATCACTTGATGCACTTGTGTTTCTCTGGCAGCATAACCAAACTTTGGGACAGACCAAAGATTGAAATCCCTTGCATACGTTCTTCAGCAATTATATTGAGCTTGAGCAGCAGGCAGATAAACGAGGGGTCATCCATTCCCCCGTTTATTTACTCTCTCTCTTTCGGATTCAGGTTAGCTGAGTAAGCTATTTATTCCGAAATTTAGCTGTCCTTCGTAGAGTGTGCTGTGAGGTTCAACCATGGAAACACTGGGCTTGCTCTCAGTGGCTGTGACATTGTTTTACATGCTGCTTGGCGAGAGGATGGTTAATGTCAGGTAAGCAAGTACCAGGATTCACTTTTGAAGTATAGCCTACTTTATATTTGCGTTTTCCGACACTTCTGTACCGTCACTAATATTGCAGGAAAATGTATCTGGCGTCCCGAGAGCCTGTCAGGAATCACCTACCTAACTGTGTACTGCTGAAGAATCTGAGTAAGAGCAAGTGAAATATTTTATTCTTTAGACAATTAAATAGGGATTTATTATATATATATTTTTTAATACAGATAATGGTTCAGAGGATATAACGGTCTTTGGAGATGGACTCGCTTTTATCAGCACTGTAAGTTGAATTGGTCCAATGTGGCTAGACATGTCCTTAGCGTGATCATATTTGTCTTTTGTGTTTGGGCTCAACTGTTCTAATAATTGAACAGCATAAACTGTTATTTCAAAATAAAAGACAGATTTTGCACATGACAGCTGGTCCTCTTTCTCTGGAATGCAAGCTATGGTTGAAGATAATATTTTGGGTTTGATCCAGTCTTAAAAGATTTTGGTCTGTAGACCACTTTGAGAATTGTTTTGAATACATTTTCTCTAGATTTATTTTTTATTATATCTTGAATATTATGGTCATACTTGAAGAGCCAATACTTTTTTTTTCTCAGGTTGTACATGCTGTAAAAAAAAAAGAAAAGAAAAAAAGAAAGAAAAGATGACTATTGTTGTTGACTATAAAGCAGGCTCACAACTAAAATCAAAGTTTGCAGTCACGACTGACAGGATGGCCTCAACCAACCCTCACTGAATGCAAAGACCTACAGTGGACACAACCCGATGAGACCGCAAGTCATTGGCCTTATGTGAACCGTTCCTGAAGCAAAGCTCCGTAGATAACACAGTCGCCTGCTGACGTCAAGTCGGTACCCTGTGATGTTTCCACCTACCTTGCACGCCCCCTTAGTTATTTAAAGACCATTTGGAAGACCTAGTCTGTTTGCAGAAGGTACATCGTTCCATGAAGGAAAGTAATAAATCTACCAAATAATATCCAGAAGCTCTTGATTCAAGACACTTTGCCAATTTTGACACCAGCACAGAGCTCCTAGAGAGAAACAAATGATGTCTCTTTGTTTTTTTGGGGGGGATTTTCTAGGGTTTAAAGTATCCCGGAGTTCCATCTTCTGATGGTCCCGGTAAGATCTTCCTCCTGGATCTGAAGGAGTCGGCCATGGAACCAGTGGAGCTACCCATATCGAAGAACTTTGACCTGGAGACGTTCAACCCTCATGGCATCAGTGTCTACACAGAACCAACCAGTATGAGCAGTCCTATTTGGAGATGATCTACTTTTAGGCCTGTGAATTTAATGATTTGAGGAGCATTGAAGTGTTAAATTGATGAGATTGAAATCACTGCCCAATCATTTTCAGATGGCACAGTGTACTTATTTGTTGTGAATCATCCTCACCACAAAAGCCAAGTTGAGCTGTTTGAATTTGTGGAGAAAGGATTCTCCCTGCTGCATCTTAAAACCTTCAAACATAAATTCCTTCACAGGTATTCTAAGGCGACTTTTCATTTTTATAATAATCTAAAAAAAACCAACAACTCATGTTTTTAGATCACTTATAGTCAGTAACATTTTTTTCCTTCTCTTCTTTCTAGTGTGAATGATATCGTGGCTTTGGGGTTGGATCGATTCTATGCCACCAATGATCACTATTTTTCAGATGAACTGCTGAAAACTATCATGGAGCCTCTTCTGGGTCAACCTTTGTCTAACGTTGTGTACTACAGTACAGACTTGGTCAAAGTGGTCTCTGTGGGCTATTATTTTGCTAATGGCATCAACATTTCACCTGACAAAAGGTTGGTGACTTCTTTAAGAGTTGCGCAATTGAGATAAGAATGTCTACTTACTTTTTTTTTTTTGACAGAAATTTATATGTGATGGATATATTGGGCCATAATCTGCATGTTTTTGAGCGGAAAGAAGATAATGCATTGGCCTTTGTGAAGGTAAATGTAAATAAAAAAATATATATATTTATTTTTACTTCTGACTTTTTTTCTCCTCTATTTCCACCAGTCCCTGGCTTTGGGTTCACTGTGTGATAACATTGAAGTTGACCCAAAAACAGGTGACCTGTGGTTAGGCTGTCACATCAACCTCATGAGAATTTTCCACTTTGACCCTAAAAATCCACCTGGATCAGAGGTTTGTCTCTTCATATTTTTTTCACTTGCCTCAGTTGTGACATGGTGGAATCCAAATTTAATTATTTCATAATGCTGTGTCATCCAGGTCATCCGCATCCAGAATATTCACTCAGACGTGCCAGTCGCGACTCAAGTGTATGCCGATGATGGTCACGTGATTATGGGCTCATCTGTCGCTACGATCTATGGAGGGAAACTGATCATTGGAACAGTGTTTCATAAAGCTTTATGCTGTGATTTAGATTAGGGAGGACATTGCCTTAAAAAAAAAAATAGACTTAAAAAATAATTTCATAAAGAAACCAAAAAATTGAATAATTTGAATTTTTGTCTTCTTGTAAAGACATATGTTGATAGAACTTCATGCAGATTAGCCTGAGATTTAAAAACACATTTTGGAGCCAATCATAATGCAATACAATACAAAAAAACCAACAACATTTAATAGTGCATTTCACAACAGCTGACATTTACCATAATGATACAATCACAAAAACTAAATTAACACTCAAATTAATGTACACTGATTGTAATATGTAGACAACAATGGAACAATAACAGCAAATAAATTACACCAATTGTAAAACACATTGCAAATAAATTCCTGAGTATCACTTGGCAATGAAATGTAACAGAAGATAAACATAAAACATTCATCAGTGTGGTGTAGTAGAAAAATTGGAGAGCTGACTTCAACTCCTCTAAATTCTGTTGGAATGAACCAAAGCAGAGATTATGTCCAACTGGATCGCGTCTCTTTGGTACATATGTTGGATTATTTCTTCAAAACATGCAGTACACTTTGAATCTTTAGCCGTTTTCATCCTTATTAGGTAATGTATCTTCTTCTTCTACTTTTGAAATTATAAACCGAGGCAAACCATCACTTGGCTGTGTAATTTCTTCTTGTGTGCTTCCTGAGGCTGGCACAGTAAATAGTATAATGTCGTGATTTGGTGAATCGTGAACTTCATCTAACGTCTCATCGGTTTCCGATTGCTCGGCTGGTTCTTTTGTCGTGGAAGTTTCTTGGTTAACAGACTGACTCTCTCTGGCTTGGCAAGCGTCATTCGTTGGGTTGATGAACACTTCGCTGATGCTCAACAAACATCTGTGTCGCGGCGAGTGATCCAGCGTCTCGATGTTGGTGGTCACAATGTCGCTGCAGCTTTTGGAGCGATTAAAAATGGCAGCGGAATTTGGTTTTTCGATTTCTCCAATCTCCTTGATGACAGTGCTGTAGTCTTCTCCCTTATCTGATAAGAAGCTAAAAATATCAATGACGGTCGGCCTGTCGCCCGATTTGGGCGTGTTCTTTTCCGACTCCGGTTCGCGATCGAGGAAGGGTCGACGTTTGTGTCGTCTTTTCTTCAGCACCTTGTGAGCCTCCACGACCATGTTTACGTTCCAGCTGAAGAACAGAGACAGCCACGCCAGTCCCATATAGATCCATAGCTCCACAAAAACTCTGTACAGCCTCGGGTATTCAATATTTGGATTAACACCTGAAAGGAATCAAATGTATATAACTAAATTATACATTTATAAACAATTGTAAATAATTGTAAACACACAACAATGAGAAATGAATGATGAAGATCTGGAATTAACCTGCCACGTAATCTCCGAAGCCGACAGTTGTGAGGGTGATGAAAGAAAAATAGAGGCCTTCCAAATAACTCCATCCTTCCAAGGACATGAAAACAAGCGGGGGGATCACCAGGTGCACAAAGAGCCCCCATAACAAGAAAATAATGGTGCAGATAAGCTGAACGCGTTTCTGAAAAAAATCAAAAACTCTTTGATGTGATTCTGAAACTTTATGCCACTTAATATCCAAATGTTTTTTACATCTTACCACCGGCATTTTCTTGCGGATGAGGATCTCGGACAGACGTTTTGCCCGGTCTCCGAAGAATGAACCCAGTTCACTGATCCACACCAGACATAGCGGGATACCACACAGACCATACAGGATGCAAAAGATTCGACCTCCAATAGTCTTTGGGGCGACATTACCATAACCTATGGAATACATCAACAACACAAATGGGAATTTAACTAGATTCAATATTCCAGTTGCAAAATTATTTTATTCAGAAAGTAGCAGGATTCAGTTTTCCAGTTGCAAAATTATAGACACCCCCACTAATTAATGACTGGGCTTGACCTATTGGAGTGTGTTTTGGGATTTTCACACGGACGTGATGTTGCTATCTACTTATCCGATGGTATATTTGGCCTGAACATAGTTTTGCACCAATGTGCGATGTGGACAACTTCTTTCCATGTTGTTGTAAAAAATCTCACGCCCATATGAAAGTTAGATCATTTTAGACAAGCAAGTTAGCCCACAGTCTTACTTTTGTACATTTTTTGGTGCCACGCTTCAATGAACCAATAAATAATGTCACTGTGAATAAAAAGAAATGTTCTATTTGCTGTACATCCTGTTTTTCCCAGTGACATATTCAAGTTTAGGGCCATTTTAAATTGTAATAACCAACACACAAACCTATTGTTGTGACAATAGTTGCAGCAAAGATGACGGAATTCCCCCAATCCCACATGGTGTGATGTTTGTCCCCAGTGATGATCACACCTTGGCCCGCAGCCTCTGACACAACCTGGAAGATGTTACAAATAATTATTAACAGACATAATCAATTTTCCATTTTTTCTATAGGTAAATTGTATATTCAATTTCTCTCAAAGTTTGAACATACTTGTAAAGGCTGAATTTGTGACGTGGTCTTGCATTGGATTCCATTAGATGTGCAAGGTTAATTGAATAAAATACAGCTACACACAAATAGAAACGTCGCGGGAGATTATAAGAAATAAAAACAATTATTGAGCCAGACAAGACACACCTTGTGCTAACATTCCAACTTGAATGGGACGTGTAGGTTCACGCTTACTACCCGTGTGTACAATATTTTAAATATCCCCTCTGCTTTTACCTCCTCGAGAAACAAATGTATGACAAGAGCTTTTTAGAGTAAGGAAATATAATGCGCATTTGAATGAGACGGTAGAGCTGCCTAGTTAAACTCAATGAACATATGAAGTGCGTTTCCTATTTAATTACATCCTTAAACCCACGCACTGTTACTCTATGTCAATTTGTATAGCAAATAAAGTCCATATCTACCTCAAGAATTTCATCCAGATCCTCTTTCCTAAGGCAGGGGTACTTCTTCAAAATGTCTTCCTTTTGAAAAACATATTTGCTCCTTGCCAATTCCCAGTTTGGCTCCTCAAGAATTTGAAATATCGCAGCCCCAATGGATAAATAGAATATAATACACGATGTTAAAAAGGGGCCCTGGTCAGTCATATTTAAGAAATAACTTACTGCCCCATTCGGCAGCGTCGTCTCTCATTTCCCTTTTAACTTTCTTCCTGGCGAAAAGAAGAAAAAAAAAACTTCCGGGCCAGTGTGATCTGCACAACAAGCGCGTGCGCGCACTTGCATACACGCACGCTTCTCTGTTTGGTCACCTGGACACGTCATCAAAACGTACCTGGATGGCTGCAGGTGAAAACGTTCTGATGAAGTGTTCGGGTACACTTTCTTAACTTAACACAATTTATTATTATTATTATTATTATTATTATTATTATTACTGTGTGCGCGCAGCGTGGGGTCGATTGCCGCTCGTGCCTGTGGGTTGTTCGTCTCCAAATTCTGGGGTCCACTTGAAGGTGGAGGAATAAAAACAATCCAATAAACGTGTCGTATGTTGTGTTTGTCCAATCTATCTTTCTTACAGTGCAGTGAACGTTCCACAAACCTGCCCATATTGGACAGTTGATGCAAGTGACAGTTGCCCTTATCTTCACTTGCAACGACTCAGAAGCAACGACAACAATCATGTTTTAGTGTAACATTCATCCAAGTAGGGTGGTTTACCAGACTGCAATGTAAAAATAAGCTTTACAAAAAATGTCAAATAAATGTTAAATATATATCATTCGAATTCAACCAATAATTTCCTGTGTGCAGCCTGCTGACAATCCCCCCCCCCCCCTCTTCAACTGCAGATGCGCAGCACCTTGCGCATTAACGCCCTGACCTGTGTTATGTTATTAGTCTAATGGGGAAAATTTTTTATATTTATACTATGTTGAGACCCTACAAGGCGTTTAAATGGACAAAAAAAGAGCGAGAGTTATGCATTAGAGTTTGTGAATATCCAGTCCTAACTCCACCCTTCAGGTTTTGCTTGGTCATTGCTGCTGCGTCACCGCCTCCGTGGAAACCCGCTCGACTGACTCCTCCTGGAGAGGGAAACACCGGAACTAAAGGCTCCTCTACTAAAGATGGCGCCAACATATCATCCAAACATGTCATCGCTCAGGTAAGAAATATTTCATGATGCACAGGCTGAAGGTTCCGATTTTTTGCAATTGTCATTTCTCATCTTTTGCGCTTGGACTCGGCTGTTGACTCCAAGTCGCTGTGCGTCAGCGCTGTGCACCACCGATGACTTGTGTTGTTACCATAGCGCTCACTAGATAAACTCAGATTATTAATATTGTTGGAATACTTTTAAACATTATTATGGGTGCTAATGATTTAAAGAGTGCACATCTATTTTTCTGTTTCAGTTATTATTGTAAATAATCCAACCTTAACTACTTGGGGTAATATTTATTTTCTTCTTCTGAAAGTATAGCAACACTGCTTTAGTCAAGAATTAATGCAATTTTTCTGTTACTTCAGATTTGTTATTTTGTACTGATATGTATCATGTTTATTTATTTTATTGTTTGCTGCTTGCCAACTTTTGGCTCTCAATAGTATTTACCAAATACACATCGTTATGCCTTTACTGTTTTTTTGCTCAATTGACAATTGTCTTTTTTGTTTTTCATGTGAACGCACTTTCCTGGACGTTGACATGAACATGTGAGTATCCATTTCCTTTTTACCTTTTAAAATATTATGTGGTCTCTGTTGCAAATATCAAGTAATTTAACATAGGGCATTGTAATTCTGTGCAACAGCTATATAGTGTGGCATTTCTTCACTTTTTGGAGGGCGGGGTGGGGTCAACGAATCTCCCCGAGGCCTGTGCACGCAAACACATCTTTATCTTATGAGAACAGATGCTTTCGAAATGCCTTCCAAGGTAGCCAGGAAATGGCGGGATTCCTTCACTCTTGCCTTTTTTTTAAAAAATATTTAATAAAAACATGTTGTTGTCTTTTCATTTAAAGACAACCACACCTCACTGACTTATGCTGCATCAGTACACAAACAATGACATTTACACTAATGGACAATTCAGACTTTTCAATGAGAGTTTGAACCCTAGACCTCAGAACTGTGAGGCAGATTTGTGCTAATAATTTTTCTTAATGTCACTAAATTAAATATGAAATACATAGAAATATAAATAATTATATATAGTGTGCGAATACATAGTGAATTTCAGTTGCTGACTGAACTCCTGCATTATTAAGTGTGCTCATTCGTTTCTCCACTAGATGACAGCACAAAATAGCACAAGTTAGCAGAATTCAAACAGGATGACGCACTCAAATGGCCATCATCTTTTGGGCCAGTGCAGAGTTGTTGATTTAAAATACAAAACAGACCAAACAATAATATTCATATGAGATTTTTTAATGCTACATATCAGAAAGACCTCATTGCTTTATGGATTAATATTTACAGATACTTTTTTTTATTTATAAAGAGGGCACTTAAGTGAGATGAGTTCTTGTAACTGCAATTAACAGTAAATATTATTTCTTGGAAAAACTGTGCTTGATCTAAATTCATATACACAAGCCACACCAAAAGATGTCTGCTTTCACAGTGGGGCAGCAACATTCTTGCTTTATGAATTCTTCATGATATAACAGTGCCTCATGAATATTGATGTGCAGTTGCCATCCCATTAGTGCTCTACCAAGCTCAGGGCGGGAGCACAAACAAAAACCATGACAACCGTGCTTCCGTGCGTCATATTTTGCAACATTTTCCTGGCGGCGTGTCGCTTTACGTAAGATGCGTGAGGCTACTACCCTATGATGTGCGCCCAGATGCTTCTCTAATAGTCAATGATTTGGGTGGATACAGTGTGGGACTTTATTACGTAATCATCCAGTGACTGAGCCAGAGAGGGATAAAGATGTTCCAAAACAAGCATCGTCCTCTCCCCAACCCCCCACCGCTGTGCACTCTGCCGGAGATGAACGATGCTCTGTATCATACATGTACGTTTTGGTTTTTTTTTTTCTTGGGAAAGCGTCACTCCTTTTAGGGTGTGTCCGGAGCTTGAGTGGGAGCTCGACAGTTAGTCTGGCGTGGTCTCAGGGGATTGAAGGTCTGTGAGTGCTGCTCCTCCCCTCTTGGTTGTGTCTGCCGTGGCTCTCTTGGGTCCAGAACAACACCTGCTTCTTGCACCAGCGCATGACAGTCTCCAAAGCAACTGAGCTGCGGCACCACTCCTTCATACACCATTTTTTTTTCTCTCTCTCTCAGACCTGGACACATCCAAGCGGGATGAATAGAACCAATAAACTAAGCACTGCCTTTCCTTCTGTATCGGGGCAGCACTAGTCGGGTCGCTTCCGGGAATACATTGGTAAATGTTTAACAGGGCTTACAACGAATGCCCTGATGTTGTGTCACTTTGCTCCGTGACTAAAGTCTACAAGGAAAAAAAGTGACTTTTGCTGTGTTGGAGGTTATATTTTGGGGGGGGTTTCCCTCTGTTAACCGGCCGTTTTGGACTTATTGGATAAGCAGAATCAGCTCTTTACTGGTAAGATCTTTGTTTGAATAGCTAACTGCTGGGCATACCACGTGAACTTGTCTGTGAGACAAAGGTGATGGTGTCTGAGAGGGAATAATGAACCCCTTCAACTGACCCCCTTCCCACCCGCCCGCCCGCCGCCCATCAGCCGCATGGCCCTAATGGGGTCAGGCAGATGGGTGGGCTCCATTAAGACAGCTTGAATGTGTGCACACAAGTATGAATGTGTTTGTTTGTTTTTGAAATTCAGATTGTTCGCTTGGACTCTAAACTTAATGTCGGTATTATGCGTAACTGCCGTAAGGATGAGAGCGTCCGAGTAATTAGTCTGGTATTGCCTTTGTGATTGTTGGGAAAGTAACGAGTCATATTTGGTAAGTTTGATTTAGTTAGAAAAAGATGGCACACAGTTTTAGCTTACTAAAAAGCAGAAGAACCATGAACTGTTATGAATTGTTATTAATGCAATTTGAGAAGAGTGGATTAGGTGTGCTTTGGGTTTTTTTTTTGTCTTTTTGTGCAATACTTGGTGAGGCTTGAGTTTGATCTGAGTTGTACAAAGGTGTAAATGTGAGTGGGAATTTTTGTTTCACTATTTGTCCTTTTGTGATTGGCTAGCGACCAGTCCACTGTCTGCCCCGTCGTCTCTTGCTCCGAGTTTGAATAGGCTCCAGCAGACACGTGACCCTAATAAGGATAAGTACTATCAAAATGGATGGGCAGAATTGTAAAATGTGTTTAAATAAAGAAAAACAAGTAAGATTTAAAAAGGAAAAAAAAAAGTACCCTCATTTGACCTTTCCCAGCAGAAGGTCTGGATGGATACATGGAAAAATAGATACATTGAGAGATGGATAATGAAAGATTAGTGGGCAATTGAAATAGATCTTAAATGTTGATGCCGCTATTATATCCGACACCTATTTGAAACAGCATCTATTAAATCGGTGTGCACCTTGCATGTGCGCTGGAGCCGTGCTTTCTGGGTGCCGAGTCCGGGTCCAAGCCTCGTATAAGCTCCGCCCCTTTACGAGCATCGGACACCTCCAGCACAACAAAGCATGTGTGGCACCGCAACATTGTTCCTTATCTGAACGTGCCGAATACGGAATTTTGCATATTTTGACTTCTTCTTTGCTCTTCCCTATTGATGCGCAACCCGCAGTAGGTGAGTCCGAAGGTCCCGATGACGCTCAGGGTTTGATGTATATTTTGTTTTGCGGCACATTCGGCGCCATTTTCGTATTCGGATTTTTTTTTAAATAGCCGTCGCACAGTGGTGCGGCACAGATCGCACATATCGGCGCTTTATTTGCGCTAAAAGTTCCCCCAAAAAATCCGCTGTGTTTTATTACGATATTGCATCCAAACGTTTTTTTTCTTAACAATTGATCAATGAATAGGATATTTTCCGAAATGAAAATAACATGAGATGAAACCACAAATGAAAAGTAGTCGTAGTATCTCTTCATGTGAGTTGGATGGGTAAACATGGTTGGGGGCGCATGTTTTCGCTCGGATGAAACGCGCATGTAATCTGTGCTGTGCATTTGATTTAATTGCAATTACTCCATCGAATGCAATTCTTTAAGATTTATTCAATTTGAATGAATAATTCCCTAAACAGGAATAAAAAAAAAATCTCAGTTAAACTATTAACTATTGATGCGTGATTTGCCGACTATAGTCCTTTTTATCTTACATAACGGTAATTCCACAAGACACCCATTTGACGTGCAGTTGTTCTTCAAAATACCTCTACTATTGAATTAAATGTTCTACTTGACTTGCTTTCATCCCCAAGAGGGGAGCAGCGTTAATAGCCCACACTCACTTGGCGCATAATATATTGCCTAACATACTTGACCAACAAAGGTGCAATAAGCCTCATGTCTATTGATGATACTGCTGGATAAATATAGACAGATAATCTCTCATGAAGTCGCAAATATCACGTGTGCAGGATGAGGCAGATGCAGCGAGAGGGTTCATGTAGTGCACCCGGCAGCAATAGGAAAGAGTGAGGTTCAAATATAACAATGATGGCACTCTATTACCTCAGGGTCATCACTATAAGTGCTGAATCAGCATTGTTGAGAGCATGTAAGTGATGCTGAAGGATGTTTGTGTCTTTGCTATGTGAGTTATTGAGGTCCCATAGGAGCTTGCTGCTGTTAATCCTCTTTTGGGAGTTATGATGCGTTTGGGCAGTTCGTCTACAACTGTGTTGTGCTAAATAAACAAACTCCACATGCACGGTCCTTTTTGAATGACTGAGGAATTTCCTCAATTTTTAACATGGTAGTCAAAGTGGATGCATTCTGCACAAGCTTGATGATTACGGTATATGTTTTACTATATTTAGTGAAATGCATCTGGATTAATTATTTAATGTTTAAAAGCCTTTGTCCTCACTTTGTTCGATTACACACCATTTTTGCAACTTGGCTTGGGCTGAGCTGGTGTTGGAAATGATTTTGGAATCACTTACAGGATGGGCAGACTAAATCAATCAGGGTACTTCATTCATTTCCCTTGATGGTTCATGTTACACTATCAGCAGCTCTTGCCATCTGTGTGTATCGATTCATTGGGTAGTTGCTTTGGATACATTAACACTGAAATAAACCTCTGTAACTGTGTACTTGACTTTAAAAAGGTGTCATTGTCTTAGAATGACCTTGATCTTCGCAAGTTTTATTGTCCACTTGATTGTGTCTTTAAAAAAAAAAATTATGTGTACTGTATGTGTTTACATTGCGAATACAATGGTCCTTCGCTACTTCGCGTTTCGTTTATCGCGGCTTCACGACATCGCGGATTTTTTTCCAAATTAAAAAAAACATTTAAAAGTGAAAATAAAAAATCTAAATTGAGGGAACATGTTTCTAACATTTAGGACAATGTAGTATTGCTCCAAATGTTTGTTTACATTCCTTTAGAAGTCTGTTTTCGCGTGTTAGCACGATCGCAAATTAGCATCTTTCTGCTCACTCGTTAGGCTACCCAGTACTTCTTGGTGGTGACCGTACTTCGCGGATTTCACTTATCGGGGGTGTTTTTTTGACCCAATTATCCGCGATAAACGAGGGATTACTGTAAAAACTTTTAGCTGAATTTTTCAGATTGTTTTTTTTTTTTTTTTTGCTAAATAAACGGCGCTACTTGAAAAACCATGAATCAGCACAGCTGATCATCTTCACTAGCTCATGTCCATTGCACACCCACACAGACTCAAGCTGCATACCCACACCCAGTGAGCTGGCAGCCAGTCCAAGTGCATGGAGGCTCGGGCTAGACCAGTTATTGGCTGGGCTGATCTACATTTTGCTGAATATATAGACAATAATCACCCTAATATAGGCAGTGTAGTGAAAAAAATAAATATACAATAATGTTTTATTGTATACCATAAACATGACATTGTGATTTAGATGGGGGGATATTGTATTCCAATTCGTCACAAGTACTAGTAACTGTCTGTTCATGCATGGCTGTATACAATTCTGACCTTAACCTCTGAATATTGACGCCATGTAAACATAGTCAGTGAGATGGCCAGTGGAGGGCAGGTAGTCAGAGATAATCTCACTCGGTAACTTGGCCCCGATTAACTCTAAACTCCTGCTAATTCCTTAAGCCTACTCCTGGTGGTAAGGTAAACTGCTTTCCTTACATTACATCGACAAGATAATGTATACTCAGGACATGTATCATCTATTTATGTGTAGATGATTGCAAGAAAGGAACATAAACATTAATTGCATGTTGGGGCAAACATGGATGCATGTGTGTATATTTGCACATGCGTGCCATGTGCTGCAGAATGCCGTGAACATAAATAGATGTGAGCTCGTCAGTAAAGGCTAACTAATGAGTCCAAGCATCTTGAGCACAAACAGCTATTTATATCCCATACCTCCTCCTCCTCTACCTCATTCAAACCTCCTGTCTCTCTTCATCTCACATTTACACATCAGGTTAGAGCAGCTGTGAAGCATCACTGACATATGTGATTGAATTTAAAATTATTATTATTTTATTTTTATTTTTTTGGAGCCAATTGAATAAAGTGGCAGGAAATGGCACTCATCCAATATACTTTACAAGTGAGGTCAAGGAAATAAAAGAATAAATACGTTATGTTGGATGTTTCATTCAACTCACTGGTGCAAGAGGGTGGCCTACTTCATTTATAATTTACCTCATTAGAGAGACTAATTATATACTATTGAGGGCAGCCCTTTTCTTTACAGTGTATTTATTACATGAGGTCCACTGTGCAAAAAAAAAAAAAATCCTGCACTTCATACAATGATCTCCGTCAGTCAAGTGACAGAGGTTCCCCCTGCTCAGCTGGCCTAAAGCTGAGATGTTAGATAGACGACTCAAAATGGAGGAGGCAGCAGGCACAAGCTCAGCTGGTCCATTAGGAGCATGTCTGCTTCCTGACAATCAGAATTGAGATGACAGAGCATTAAAAGACCCAGTGGCGGGAGGCTGTGAGCACTGATGCATAGCTGCGTGTGTGTGTGTGTTGTGACCTAGGGAAAAAGCCTATGGGGGGTCTCTTGGGGGGAAGGGTGGTTAGGATTAGTTATAGAGTGCAGTGTAGTTATTGGTCACTGGACACAAACAATGGGAGGGCGAAAGAGGATTTTAGCGTGTGTGTGTTGTGTGTGCACAACCCCCCCCCCCCCTCCCCTCCCTCTTCCTCGTGTATTTGCAATGGGGAGGTGCATGCATGGTATAGTGGGACACCCTTTGGGGAGGCCCTGTACATCTGGAAGATCGGCCTGCCTCTCTGTCTGCCGAGCGGCTCCCCTCCCCCCCTATGGCAAGGCTGGGGTGGGGGCCTTGAACTCATATGGCGGACATTAACACTGCAACATTAGTGACCAATTAGGCAAGACTTAGTTCAGACGAGGTGGATCACTACTGTAGTGAACTCCAGCCAAGAGAGGTTGCATGGTTGCATAATGCTGGTGGTTTATTTCAGCCAGTCAAAGGCTTTAATCGGCATGTAAGACCTTTCTAAATATGTGAGATTTGTCCTCTCCATAACCCCAACAAAGTTGTATTCATCAAACTGCTTTACCATAAGTGGATAATTATTATGTGGCTTTTTGTATTTTTTTTTTTTTTTTTAATAATGCAGAGCTCTGTGTGTTGTAAATAAAAATGAAAATGTTGGTGAGGCTTTGATGTGGGAATTTAAAATTGTGTGTATTTTGTATCAAAACAATATTCAAAACAGTAGGTTATAATTTAGTGTGTTTGACCATCATTAAGCTGTTCTACACAGGTTGGTATGCAATTTTGGCACAAATGCTAATAGGCACCTTACACAATGTAGAATGGCGTCTTTGTGCCCGTAAAATTTAATGAGTCGGAGTCGTGTAACGGCGGAGGTTGTCATATTGGACACAGCATCCAACAAGGACAGCCATTGTCCGATTCTGTGTACGTGCGTGCATTGCAGGTTGCATGAGTGTGTATTGTCAATTTTGTCTGACGGTTGGCGAAATGCCACTAAAATTGTTGTTAGTAATTAAATGTGTGAGTGCTGTGAAGAGACAAAATAGGCACCGTTATTAGTTATGAAACAAAATTTTGGAGTGAAGCAAAAACTTGTTTTCTATACTTGACAGCTTGTTATAGAGTTGCTATTTCTTTCATATGTTTGCCAAACAGTATTAAGCATGTTTACGACACACAAGATTATACTTCATTGATCCTAATCTTGTTTGTTGTCTTTCAAGTGCAGCAGTGTTGCGCTCTGTCACTCAGTAAAGCGCTGTGTTTTGTCCACACATCTGACTCCTTTCTTCTTCTCCATCCTAGTGGCTACCATGACAACAGAAGCCAGTGCCGTGAGCGAGGCGGACACTGAAGGCAAGCAGAAGGCTAGCGCCGCTGAACCCGAACCTGAGAACAAGCAGAGTCCAGAAGCAGCGGCATCAGAGCCAGAAGGCGAGCAGTCCAGCAAGAAGGTACAGGGACAGGCCGCTGAGCCCGCCGCCTCCGCCGATGCGGCTTCCTCCCCTGAAGAGGAGCAGCTGAAACCTCGAACCAGAACTTCTGCCGGCAAAGGCCTCTCTCGTCTCTTTTCCTCTTTCCTTAAGCGCCGCTCGCAGTGCTCAGAAGGAGAAGGCTTTGAGGCAGAGAAAGCCAGCGAGGAAAAGCAGGACAAAGAAGAACAGGCTGGGAAAGCGGAGGAAGAGAAAGAAGAGGAAGAAGTGAAAGCTGAGGAGAAGGATGCTCTCCTAGAGAAGGAATCCGATTCCAAAGAGGTCAAACAGAGCGAAGAGAAACCGCAAAAGGAGGAAAAGAAGACTGAGCCGGAGAAACTCGAGAAGAAAGGTAGTAAGAAGAAAAAGAAAGAAAGCAAGAAGAAAACAGAAGAGAGGGATGCGGAGAAAGTGAAAACCGCAGAGGAGAAAAAGGAAGAGGAGCAGGACGAGAAGAAAGAGGAGGAGAGGATAGAGGAGCCCAAAGAAGAGGCAAAGGTAGAGGACGCTGTGGAAATAGAAGAAGAAAAATTGGAAAGAAAAGAAGTGAAGAGGACCGAAGATAAATGCACTGAAACGGAGCCCGAAAAGGAGGAGGAAAAAGTTGATAAAAAGGGAGCAAAGAAAAAGGAAAAGGAGGACAAGGTGAAGAAAAGGGAAGAAGAAAAAGCCAAGAAAAAAGCAGAGGAAGAAGAAAAGGCAAAGAAGAGGGAGGAGGAGAAGGAGAAAAAGAGAGAGGAGGAGAAGGCAAAGGAGGCAGAAAAATCCAAGAAGAAGGAGGAGGAAAGGGCCAAAAAGAAGGAGGAGGAGGAAAGGGCAAAGGAGGAGAAAAAAAAGAAAGAGGAGGAAAAATTGAAGGAGGCTAAAAGGAAAGAGGAGGAAAAATTGAAAGAGGTCAAAAAGAAAGAGGAGGAAAAACTCAAGGAGGCCAAAAGGAAGGAAGAAGAAAAATTGAAAGAGGCCAAAAAGAAGGAGGAGGAAAAATTGAAGGAGACAAAAAAGAAAGAGGAAAAATCAAAGGACACCAAAAAGAAAGAAGAGGAAACATCGACAGAGGCCAAAACAAAAGAAGAGGAAACATCGAAGGAGGGCAAAAACAAAGCCGAGGAGAAATTAAAAGAGGGCCAAAAGAAAGAAGAGGAAAAATCGAAAGACCCCAAAAAGAAAGAAGAGAAGGCAAAGAAAAAGGCAGATGATAAACAGGAAGAAGACAAAGGGAAGAAAAAGGTGAAAAAGGGAAAAAAGGAAGAAGAAAAGGCTCAAAAGATCAAAGCACCCATTGCTGCCCCAGAACCGGAACTGAAAACTGAGCCAGAAACTGAACAAGCTCCCGATCAGCACTCAATCAGCAGCGCAGAGATGCAGGTCAGTGCCACAAAGATCAACTCATGATTGTGCTAAATCACCTCACTGAGTTCTTCCAATCTATCTTCTCTTGCAGCCAGCTCAGGAGGAACCCAAGGAAGAAGCCGCAATCAAGGAGGAGCCCGAGGACCAGAAAGAAGAAGAAGAAGCAGAAACGGACGGGAAGGAAGCAAAGGCAGATGAAGAGCCCAAGGAGGAAAAACCCGCAAAAGAAAAGAAGACGGAGAAGAAGGGTGACGATGCCAAAGGCTCCAAACGACAGAAAACCATTCAGTGCAAAGTTACGTCGCTGGATGACACTCAATTCGAGTGTGAGCTCGATGTAAGTCGTGGAAACCAGTTATGGGATCTTCGCAAGTGTTTGGCTTTGGCCTTTCTGATTGCATCTTCTCATTTAGAAACACGCTAAAGGACAGGAGCTCATCAGTAAAGTGTGCGAGAACCTCAATCTGCTCGAGAAGGATTACTTTGGCCTTGCTCACTGGGAAACACCAACCAGCAAGGTCGGTATTAAACTTAATACGCAATTTTTTTAGTTTCATTTGCGTGCATATGAGCCAATTCAACATTGTAGTTGAACAGCTCATTTTAAGGTGAGCAATTATTGAACATTGAAAAATGGAATTTATCTCATCCATGTTTTGTCCAAAAATGTTAGAAAGTGTTTATGTGTTTATCTGTAATGTAAAAAAAGTATATTATTTCTGTGAAATATATAAAAAAATAAAATCTGGAAAAGACTGACTTTGGTATCAGTCGAAAGAAAAAAATCCAGAAAGGAAAATTACCACCCCAAAAAAAAAAAAGGAAAATTACCAAAATAAATGAAATGCTCAAAGTTTCACAGGGACCACAAATTTTACCCAAACAATGACCCAAAACAAAAATCAAATCTTATATACTCCATGTAGAATTTAAATGAAATCAAATTAATTCCAAAACACATTGCCAACTATTGCCAATACGCCTTTCCCTCCATCAGACATGGCTGGAACCCGCCAAGGAAATCCGCAAACAGGTGCCAGGTGCTGTCTACGACTTTACTTTCAACATAAAGTTCTATCCACCTGACCCGGCACAACTTACCGAAGACCTCACTAGGTGAATTTCCGCTTGCTGTTTACTGTAAACCTTTTGAGACGGTCAGCATCACCTCAAATATAGACAATGTGACTGTAAGTGCTTCTCTTCTCCAGGTACTATTTGTGTCTCCAGCTGAGGAAGGACATCATGAGTGGGGTTCTTCCGTGTTCCTTTGTCACCCTGTCCTTGCTGGGATCTTACACAGCACAATCAGAACTGGGTGAATATGACCCGGAACTCCACGGAGCTGACTATGTTAAAGATCTTAGTCTGGCTCCTGGACAGAGCAAAGAGTTGGAGGAAAAGGTGATGGAGTTGCATCGTACATATAGGTAGGCCTCCCTTCCAGAAGGAAGGAATGTATTGTAATAAGAATCGCTCAGAACTTATTTACGAGATGCGAGTCAGACCCAATCTCCTCTTTGTGTGCAAGGTCAATGAGTCCAGCCCAAGCTGATATGCTGTTCCTGGAAAATGCCAAGAAACTTTCAATGTATGGTGTGGACCTTCACCAAGCTAAGGTAATATAAATATGACATGATTGAAAAGCAAATTTTGTTCTTTTTTCTTGGTGTAACATTCATATTTTTAATTTGTATCATTTTATTGCGATTGACTATATTTCAAGAACCAGTTATCTTAAAATTTTTCAAATATTTTTATTCTGTTCGGATGTTTCAAATAGCTTCTGTTGTGACAGTGCATGTGGTTCATGAGTTCCATCCATCCATCCATCCATCCATCCATCCATCCATCCATCCATCCATCCATCCATCCATCCATCCATCCATCCATCCATCCATCCATCCATCCATTTTCCGAATTGCTTTTCCTCACGCGGGTCGCCCGGGCGTGCCGGAGCCTATCCCAGTTGATTACGTTAATTACAAAATGAAATTGCTGTCACCCTCTCTCTCCTCTCAGTAAATACGCTTTGAACTCAGTGAACTCATAGCATTTGAAAGTCTGCCCCCTAGTGGACGTGTGTTTAAAAATGCAAGACTTTATAATGACCTGCAGTCACTGTGACATCCATGTTTGTGCTTTTGCAGGATCTCGATGGTGTCGACATTACACTCGGAGTTTGCTCCGGTGGTCTGATGGTTTATAAGGACAAGCTGAGAATCAACCGTTTCCCTTGGCCAAAAGTTCTCAAGATCTCTTACAAACGCAGCAGCTTCTTCATTAAAATCCGGCCGTCTGAGGTAAAAAAAACAAAAAAACACTAATTTGTTTTCTTATTATTATATTTACTGGTCCAGCTGAGTTAGTTACTATTTTATTTTAGGGTGGTTTATCTTTCGTACTTTTTTAAAAGCTTTTCCAGGCTTATTTTAAAGAAGTGAAATCAAATAGTCAGTCTGACTGCACGGGATTTCAAATGTACTAATGCGACCTTGCTCCGGGGTAAATGTCAAGCTTCATGCTGTGTGGTAGACAAATGAGATCAAGCAAATGTGACACTTTTTTAACCCTGCCTTAATTGTTTTGTTTTTCTTCTCCCACAGCAAGAACAGTACGAAAGCACAATCGGCTTCAAGTTACCAAACTACAAAGCTTCGAAGAAGTTGTGGAAAGTTTGCGTTGAACATCACACCTTCTTCAGGTAACAACAGTTTTTTTCTTGCCCACTTTGAATGTCATGCCCGACACATGCCCGTCCGTCCGTCCTCTGCGTAATTGGCTAACGGCTGCCTAATCCGTGAAATTGGCTCCGCGTCCATTTGACCAGCTGCATTGCACTCGTCCTGACCTTAGCATGAACCACCTTAAGGTCAAAGTTGTCGCTTACCAAGTTACGCAACACTGCCGATTTTGGAATTCCAAATCATGTCGAGTGCTGTTGGTTGGTAAATCCAAATGGAAGAAATGTGTCTATTTTTTTTATATTTTTTTTTAGGGCAACAACAACAGAGCCTCCCTCGTCGCGTCGTTTCCCCGTCCTGGGCTCCAAGTTCAGGTACAGCGGGCGTACCCAGGCCCAAACCCGGCAAGCCAGCTCCATGATCGACCGCCCCGCCCCTCGCTTCACACGCTCTGCCAGCAAACGCCTCTCCCGCAATTTAGATGGAGGTACAAACCTTCGTCTTTCACCGACATTTCATCATTAAACACAGGTACGGACGAAAAACGACTCTTCTTCCGCTCCTTTAGACAAAAGTCTCTGGAGCATCACGGCATCGACCAGGTGTGAGGTTGATGACTGGTCGTCGATGCTTGTTTCTGAAAACCCCTACCCTTCCCTAGAATTTCTAGGTACTTGGAATCGTGTGGCGCTTTGCTCCGCCCCCTTGCATCTCTTGCACTTACTAATATTCATTTCATTCAGTCCATCGTTTCTTTGCCGTGTTTAACAATGTATCCAGAAAGATCCAACTTTGGTTGTCACTGTCAAACCACTTTGTCCCTTACCCTGACATGATCCCAGGGTATCTTCGGTCTTTGACCCAATTTCGGCTTGCTCAGATGATGTTTGTTTTGTGCTTTGTGCTCATCATCTTAACTTGGCTCTCCTCATATTTGCTTCATTGACCTTTTGAACCGCCCTTTTGGGTATCTCAACATGGCCGACGTTGATCTTCGTCACTAACCTTTGCTTACTGGACTCGCCGAGACCTCGCTTAAAAGGCTTTTCTTGTAACTTGAAGCGTCATCACATAACAGCATCACTCCGTCATCTCTTCACAGCTAAAGGTGAGTCTGAAGGGACGTTTAGTCAGTCCTGGAATATTCAAGCGGGCAGTCGGCCGTGGTGGGAGCTTTCTTCCGATGCACAGCTCCGGACGAGAAAAGACGATGAATGGTCTACCTTGGTGGACCGAGATCCTCCTTTCCCATTTTCTCCATCTTTCGATTTTGTAGAACGGCCAGGTATGCGCTTACTATGTAATGGCTGCTTGCTTCAGGTGTTGTGCTTCCATTGAACACTTTGTGTTGTCGCTTATTTGGTGTCAATGATTTTTTTTTTCTTCTCACGTTGTTAGCTAAGCTCAACTTGGCATCAATGAGCTCTATTGACAGGCTATCGCAACCAGCACAGGAACGACATCATGATTGGTTCCTCTACTTTGATCCAATCTCCAGCCGTTCCTTGTATAAGCATGTCGATAAACCACAGCGTGAGTCACCGTGTGATTTGACGACTTTTATATTTGCGTCACATTTGGTGTTCCATTCCTGCTTCTCCTCCATGCAGCCCAGCTCCTGGATGAGGAGACTATGAGTGAGGAAGAAGAGCTGACAGAGGAGGAAGTCATTGAGAGGCTAGAGGAGATGATGATTATGGTGAAGAAGGTAGAAGAGATGGAAGAGATAGAGAGGAGGCTGAAAAAAGTGAAAGATTTAGAAGAGCGGCTCCAAGAAGTAGAAATCATGTCAGATAAGATCCAAGAAGTGATAGAAGAGGAATTAGGCGAACAAGAAGTCGCCTTACTAAAGAATGAGGAATTACAGAAAGAAAGTAAAGCCATAACACGGACTGTGTTGAAAAATTCCGTGATGACCGTGAATGAGGGCGACGTGAAGGATGAATTAGAGGAGCAAATCAAAGAGGTATTTTTAAAAGGTCTTTTAGACGATGACGACGATGCTAAAAATAGCATAGATGGGCGTGTGTTTGAATATAGTCTGAGAGAGAAGGTACGTCAGATAGGAGAGGAATGGAAAGATCAGATGGAGGACAAGGCTTCTTCTCAGGTAGCTTATCAGACAGAGTTCAGCACAAAGAAGACAGTTTCTTTTGAGGATCAGACACCGCAGAGGCTTGATGCGTTGGAAAATACACTTCTGAAGATCATTTCAGAAAAGACTGATGAGATTGGAGTGGAGGTAGAAATAGTGGTAAAAAGAGTTGAGAAGGAAGTTACTGAGGACAAAAATGGACCTTCACTCGACAAAGAGGAAGATATTTGGTTCGTGCTTTTTGACCGTCCACCGTACAAGCCAATGATCAAACCATCAGGTACGGTACGACTGTCTGGATTCAGCAATCTTAAAAACTTCTTGCTGTTATCTGAACCCCAAAAAGGACTTGCTGCTTTGTAATTTATGAATTTTTGCACCGGTAAACAAAATTCTCATTTTGTTCCTTCCACCTTGTTCAGTTACATCGGTGAAAGACGTTGCGTTGGAGGAGGGTGAGTTTTCCGTTTCCAAATCAGTGATTACAGCAGATCAAAAGGTCTTACTAGAAGAACATCCTGTAGAGGACGTTCCATCACTTCGGACTGTTCTAGAAAGAGAAGATGACCGCAGATTTGTAAAAGCAGGTACTGCGACGTTCCCTGCAGATCACTTCAGCTTTTTTTAATTGATATTATGCTCACACATTTTGCTCGTATCAGTTACCTTGAAGGAACCAGACCATACGGAAGCAGAAAGTTTGGTCTCTGTGGTTGAAAAGGATGAAGTGTATAGGGAGGTGCAAATCGAAGAGGCAGAGATAAGCGAAGAAGTGCCGACATATCGTCAAGAAATCCAACAACTGTCGTTGAAGGAACGAGACGATGACTGGTTTGTGTTGCTGGATGTTGTTTCCAAAGAAAGCACTTATGTAGCACCAGGTATTGCTCAAGTCTTTCATCTTGCTTCATCAGCTTTACTAAAGCAAACATCCGCGTTGAGCTTTGCTGGCATTTTTCTCTGCAACGTGTTTCTCTGAGAGTTTGAATCTTCTTATCGTAGTTGCTGTTGATGTGTCGACTAAAGAAGACACCTCTTTGACTGACGTGACAGTTGATATGAGATACGAACCCGTTGATGTTGTGGTCGTCGAAGAGCCCAAAATAAACGAGGATTTAAGCGTAAATGAAGTCACAAAGATGTCACGCGCTGTAAGAGAAATAGATGACGATTGGTTTTTACTGATGGATGTTCTCAGCAAAGAACCGCAATTTGTACCGCCAGGTATTGCCGACTTGTCGCATGCTCTTCCTTAATCCAACGGCACCTTCACCGATTTCATATCTTCCTTTTTTTTTTTTTTTTGTCAAGTGACGTGGATTCACACTCACTCTGAAAATAGAATTTCTGCTGTGATTGAAGAAAGAATGGAGGTTGTAGTAGACGAGGCTTCGAAGAAAATGTATCCCGAGGTGAAAATATTCCCGTCAGTCATAAAAAGAGATGACGACTGGTTATTATTGCTGGATGTTGTTCCGAAAAAAACCACTTTTATACCTCCAGGTGACCACATCTCACTTTCCTCTTTTGTGCTTTTAACACACACCAGTAAACTAAAGCAATCTATTTTTTAAAATAGTTGCCCTACCAATGGAGGCTAAAATCTCTCCAGATGTCGAAGCAATTATTGAAATTAGAGACATAGAGATGAAACCGCTTCCGGTTTCTTTGGACCAGATGAGCCCATCCCAAATACAACCAGAGAAAGATGACTGGTTTGTGGTATTTGATGCCGTTCGTGAACCAGGTATAAACTTTGCGTTCACCGACACCATCTTTTTACGATTGGCTGAGCGAAACTCATTTTTTCTTTTGACTGTCTGCCTGTGCCAGACACCTCTGTTGAAATTACTCCAGCTATGAGGAAGCCCTTTGAGGCTGAGGTGTTAACCACTGTGACTAGAACACGGGACACGGTGATAATTGGTGAGAACAGCAGGTTTGATGAGACACCAAATTCAGAAACGAGACCGCTTATACCAACATCAGGTCAAAAAGAAGATGATTGGTTTCAACTGTTCCTAAAACAAACCATCCTAGAAAAGACAGCTCCTGTATCATCAGGTATCCATCCTCATCCAAATGTGTCCTCATAAAGAAATTTTAGTCCTACAGTTTAATTTGAAATCTGCTTTCCTGTCAGTTGCCGTGGTTAAGAATGTCGAAGTTGCGACAGTGGCTAAAGAAACAAAACAAAAAGCCAGAGTAGAAGAAACGAAGCCGCCGGTGAAGTTAGTTGAAATTAAACCTCAACCGCGAGAGATGGATGATGACTGGTTTGAGCTTTTAAATGCGGTAAAAGTACCAGGTATGTTTGATCACACAAAGCAAGTTTTATTTCATTTTTTGGGGTATCAGTACAACAGATGGGCTTTTGTAATTGAACTGTTTTTATTCCACAATAGCGGCCGAGCCTATCCGAAAGTATCCTGCTGTAGATCCATCTGAAGCTTTTATAGTTAAAGAAAATAAGTCGCTACCAAGATTTACTGTGGTGGAGCAGATATGGATGAAAGAGCAGCCACTTCAAACAGGGAGAAAAATGGATGATGATTGGTTTACTCTTCTAGATATGGCTCCTAGAAAAACAGGTAGATTGCAACTCTTCGGCTTTTCCACCGTATTCATTCAAAGTATTTGTTTGCTCATTGATATTCTATAAAAATTAGTCCCCGAACGGCTCAGATTCCCGGCAGCAGTTCCAGAAGTGAGAACTTCAGAGAGCAAAACAAGGATTTCTATTGTTGAGCGACCCCAGTTTGAGAAACAGATCCGGCAAGAAAGACGACCCCTCAAATATACTCATGTCCACGATGATTGGTTTGTTCTACTTGACGTTAGCCGTCGAAAGCCAGGTATTCTCCAACGTACGTACGTGTGGTTTGGCTTTTTTGACCCCCCTTGCTTATTAACATCAAATCAACACGAAGGTTGGCTCAAGGATGCCCGACTGCAAGAGATTTCACTTCTCAGTCACATTGAGCTTTGTAGCTCCTTGCTTCCTAACAAAAAAATATACTGCAGCTTGTCATTTTTTTCACTTGGTGGTATTTTGTGTTTGCTGAGGAAGAATTCAAGGTAACGTATACATGCACTTAGAAGCTTGCAATAAAATACAGAGGCAGTGTGTGTTGTTTTTTTTTTTTTTAAGATAATCAAATTTTCAACATTGATTTCTAATACAAGCTCTGTTTTTTTTTGCCGTTTTTTTTTTATTCAGTGCCGACCACACAGAGAAGCACCCGTCCTGTCAGCGCTCCAGTCTTCTCCCAAGCTGCTCTGGCCGAGGCCGGAATTCCAATGGCACCCTTTGACCAGCCGCAGACCTCCACTCCGATCAGAACTGCAATCAAAGAGGATAGGAAGCTCGAGGTCACTTTAGAAGTTGTCGAACCATCAAAAACTGAGGACAAGGTATTTGATTTTTACAGTTTTGATTGTCTGTTTGATAATTGTTTTTTTTTTTTTTGTGTGTGTATGAAAACCTGCCCCTTAATATTTGTCATAAGATGGCTTCAAAATAGACTTTAAAATATTTTGCTAAATGACCAATCAGGGGTTTTTCTCTGAACTGTGTCTTTTGCTGCTGTAGTCAGCAGTATGGACTGACCAGACAAATGACTCCTCACTGACACTTTCCATCAATGGGGACATTCAGGTTAGTGTCAGCCTCCGACCTCGGAGACAACAAGTGCTAGGTAAAGTATGCTAACGTGTCTCCCTCTCTCCTCGCAGTCTGAGGTGACGAGCGGAGAATTGGTGCAATTGCGAAAGGTCAGATTCTTAGCCGTGTGTGTCATTTCTCCATTTTCGCTGACAATTTGTCCAATCCAAAAACAATACTTCCATTTTCTTCATGTGCATCCATGTAGCCAGGTCGTATAATATTGAAGGCGTTTTATTTGCTAGAACATGAACAAAATATATTCTTTGCAAGCCGTGTGGACTAATTATATTATTGCCTCAGGATTAGACACATTTGTGGTATTATTATCTTCATCGCATGCTGTCGGAATCCCTGGAATGCATTTGCATGGATATACTGTGCATGATAAGCAAGATTTACACACGCTTGTTTCTTTATTTCACATCAGACTAGAAAAAAATAATCATTATCCCAAGTCCCATAGCCCCAAGCTATGTCACAGCTTCACGTCTTTGTTTTTAATTAACACTTGAGTGAACGTCATAGCGTGCATGTTCGACTTTGTAGGAAACTGACACCCTGACTCCTCCCTTTTTTATTTCTGTTCATTTTTCACAGAGAAGAGATAAGAAAATTGAGGGTGGCTCAATTTATATGAGACATAGCCTTTTAATGTTGGAGGTTTGTATCCCTCACTGGAGACATCACGTCTCACGCTTTGTTTTCTTGCCCGCTGGTGCACTGGCTGCCGTTTCATATCACGCTTGCATGAAAGCTTGATTTTGAACTCGCATCAGCGTTTAGCACGTCTGGTTGGCTTTTTAGAATACGAAACAAATGTGCTTATATTATGTCAACTCCAATCCACTTGTTCCAGGAGTTTGCTCCTATGTGTCAAACCCAAGGCCCCGGGGCCAGATACGGCCCACTACATTGTTTTTTTGTAGTCCGCAAAGACAAATTATGGTTCGACACGGTCATTACTAAAATTACAAATTGTCTTCACTTTAAAAAAATAGAGATATTGCTTGGACTTTTTATTACTATCAGTCTTTTGAACAGTTTTTTACTAGTCTCTGATTTCAAAACTAGTGATTCATCAGTTTGTTTTGTAGCCTATGTTTTTTAATCATAATTTCTTTTTATTTATAGAGATTATTATGTAATTGAGGAAAGGTGTTGTGATGTTTTAGGAAATCAGGGGAGGCGTTAACCCGCATGCTTTGCTGTGTAATCAGATTTAGCATTTTATTATACCTGTTTTGTTATTAAATGCAGACATGGTGTAAAGTGTCAGACTTTTGACTTTTTAATCAATTAGGACAATAAAAATAGTGGTGTATGCTCAAAACCTTGCCTACTTGGGCTGAGATTTTGACAAAATCATCAGGATCTACCTTTTATGCTGAAGCGCTTTGACTCGCCATGCTTTCGCCATCTCATTTGCTTGAAACGCATGCACTGACTGTTTTTGCAGTTTTTTGACTAAAATGAATCTACTAATACGCTTCTAATTCAGCATTTGTGATTAGAAATTGAAAATAAGAATAATTACATGCTGTCATATGGGTGTGTATTGCAAGAATTTACATTTGGGGACACTTAACATGAAGTTGCTCTATGCACCACAGGTTCATTGGATCCACAGAGATCAACTTGATGCTAAATGTTCAGCTGCTTGGTTTGTTTGTGTTAAGTTAATGTTTGGCCACCTGCATCATGACTGCAGTTTTTACTTCTATTAATTTGCAGCATTCAGATTTTTCATAAATTGAACAAACCACAGAACCTCAACCCAGTCTCAGCCTGTTGATCAATTATGTAAAACGCCCAACCCAAACTTTGCTTTTACTTGTTGAGTCATAACGAATCAAACTGATTAATCCCCCCCATCCTTTTTCTTCCCCAATTTTTCCATCCCTCCACTCTTTCTTCCCTCCATTATTTATTCTGGCTGACCTTTCTGAATCATCTCTCTCCATTCATCCCACTACCCATCTTCCCTTCACCTTTCCCCTTTTGTAGGAGTTTGACAAGCCTCAGGAGGACCTGCTCAGGCATCACGCCAGTATCAGCGAGCTGAAGAGGAACTTCATGGAAGCTCTCCCGGAACCCAGGCCGAGCGAATGGGACAAGCGTCTGTCCACGCACTCGCCGTTGCGTACTCTGGGTGTCAACGGTCAGCCCGGTGCAGATGGGGTGAGTCCTTAACACCAAACAACACATCACAAATAAAAACAAAAAACAAAAAAAAGAGTCAAATAATTATAAATCATCAGACATCTGCTCATAGCTGTCATTGTGTGTGTTTGGGAAGCATCACTCCAGTGTGTGCTATTAGCCATGTGCAAGTTGGGTGTTTCTTTTTTTATTTATTTTTCTATCACTGTTCCATGTGAGCAATTGAGTATTTGACGAGTTCTCCTCGGGGTTGCTTTCTTGGTTGTTTTGATGGTTTGATGGAATCGGACTGTGTGCGCATGTTGAGACCTATTTATGGCAATGGCATGAAAGATGCAGGTCACGCATGTTGTAATGGTGAATGGAGGTCGGACTGTTTGATGAGGGTCTGCACTTGGATACTGTCTGATGCGGATGAGGCATCTTTGGCTTTCATGCTTCATCGCACATGCATCAAATATTGCTGACGCGTCCGCATCGCATGCTAAGAGACGTGACGCATGGCAATGGGAAATGACCCCCCCCTCCCCTCCCGGAAGATTTGCACGTTCCCACACACCGCAGTTTACTTCCCTCCTCTCTCTTCATCTTGCTTTTTCTGCTTCTATTTTGTTTTGCACTCTTTTCTTCCCATGCCGCTTTTATCCTTCACTCCTTTCTCTGAACTTTGCTTGTTCCTGAAGAGAGAAGGTCTGAATCACAGCTCGATATTTTTACCCTCAAGCCACCGTCAAAATCAGTAACGAGAATAAATGGTCGTCTGGAATTACCTCTCGCATAATCGGATTTGAAACATCACACCAATATTGTTTTTCAGATGGATGCGGGTTGACAGTGGATACTTTCTAGCGTCACTCCCGTTAACTGCTCGCATAATGACGGCGCTCGGATGCAAATCTATTTTGATGGTTTAGTAATGAGCAGGAAAATGACATGAAATGTTGCCAGATTAAATTATTGTCAACAAACAATGCAACACACTTAAAAAGAACAATTGAATTGACAGTTCTCTAACTGTACAATCGATACTGTATGTCAAAATGGTAAACGTGAGGGCGACTTTGTTTTTTGAAAGTTTGGTGTGATGTGCAAAAAAAAAAAACCAACGCATGTTAAAGTGCATGTGCTAGCAATTCCATGCCTGGAATAAACAACAACCAAAATCAAACACATGCCATGTTGTTAACTAAATTTCAAAATATCAAATTTGGCAATTTTTGCAAGTTCAACGGCCATCCAAACTCCTCCCTCTCATCTCTCTCCCCCCCCTCCCAACCCCCTTCAGTTTGTCACCCGCCTCCCGCGCGGCCCCCTGCTCAACTTCTACTCCAAACGCAGCTGAGGGGCCGTCTGGAAATCCCACACAGGCGTGAGTGTGACCTGCGAGGACAGAACCCAATCACCTTGCCATCTCGCTTTCTCTTCTCCACCTATTTTCTGACTTCACCGTAGCATTCTTCATTTCCCATCCTCCGTTGCTCTTGAGAAGCTGCCATTTTTTTTTGCCCGCTCCTTCTTGGAACAAGACTCTCACCTTTTCCTTTCCTTAACACGCTAGCTATTTCCAAACAGACTGATTTGAACTGGAATCAAATCCAACACTTTTTCTTCTCAGGCTTTCCGCTGGACACCTTGTCAAACTGATTTATAGTTTGCATTTTATTTTGCCTCTTCACATTTTTTTTATTCACACTGTGAAGTAAAGACATTGATTGAAAATCACCAATAGTTCCGGTGTACTCATCAAAATGTTATTTTTGTGATGAGAATTCACAAGGCAGCTAAATTGTAATACTCCAACTTTTTTTATATTTAAATATCTTTCACAAGGCAGTATATAGCAACTGCATGAGTACTCGTGCATGACCAAAGAATAAAGGCATTCCATTTACACATCACTAGTTGCATATTCATGCATATTGTATTTTTCGTGTGCGTTTATTTTCATGTATGTGTTGAAATGTAATTGGTAAGCATAATTTAATAAACATCATGTTAGTGAAAGACAAAGTAAAGAAAAAAGGATTGACCTACATTTTCCTCAAAAGATTATCTTGTGTAGTTTACCATACTTCCTCAAGTAGTGAACACAAATAACTCCCTTTATGTCTCTTGTTTTTCCTTTTTGGAAAAAATAATAGCAGGCGATTCCACAAAATATTTGTTATTTCATTTAATGTAATCACATCTTTAGCAATGGGCACACCTTGATTCAACAAAAATAAAAATGTGATCATCCCCAGTGAACATCAAACAAAAGGTGGTTAAAAAAAACAATTGTGTTATTCTTGAACCACCATGACAATTGTGTTGGAAAAAAATTTAGCAAGCTGAACATGAACAGTAGTTCAGACATTTTGGTGGGAAAGCCTCATCTTCGCTCTGCATAAATAAAAAATAAAAGTAAACAAAACCATCAGGCCACTATTTGAGGAAATCTGGTAGTTGATAGTAATTATTATGGGTTTTTTGTCCCAATAATAATAAAATATTTATTTCAACCTATATTGTTTGGGGTTGTATCAACTTTTAGTCTCTTGGGTTCATTCAATTTTTACTCATTATAAATCCACATTTTGTGCGGATTTCCAATTTGTACCTGCTATATCTTATTTTGCATTTTAATGTTGTACGTGTTGCTTTAGCATGTGATGCAAGCTCAAGGACTTTTGGAAAAGAGGTGTACTACACATCTTTCAAATTTAAATGGATTGGCATTTTTCTTTTTTTTTTTTTTTCTTTTAGAGCCTGCACATTAGTCCGCTGTGCAGAGGTTCAGAGACCAGGGCTGCACTCGAGGAGAATTTGGGCTTTTCCAACAAGTCCAGTCCCATTGTGAGCCTCCATCATAGTGCCGTGGCTCCCGCCAGAGTTGCTTTTGACAAGTCATGTGATCAGGAAACACTTGTGGCGATTGGCTCATCCATGGTGCCAATGGTCGAGGTGGAGATGGTGAAACCGTTTCCCTCCCTCGACCCCGGCAGTAAATTTTTAGATGAGACCCAGAAAGAAGAAAGTTCATGTCCCAGATTTTCGGAGCGCTCTGGGAATATAGCTGGATCTTCCCTTGCTTCCTATTTTATGAGCGGTGGTCCACAGATCATACACAGCTTCCAGGTAGCCTCCTGTCTCCGTCAGGCTCTTTCTCCATCTCGCTTGAAACCTTTGACTATTTTGTGATGGTTCCTACCTCTGATCCTCCAGAGTTGTTGCACAGTGGTTCTTCTGGGCTCTAAGATATGGTGATGGTGCTCTGCGCGCTGCTTACAAAACATCTTTCTTTTACCAACTATCATCTTTTGCTCATTTCTGGGAACCTCACTTCCCATTTTCTGCTTTCCTTTGGTAATCGCTGGTGATGGAAAGGGAATGATTCAAAGAAAGGCTTGTTTCTGAATCAATCTGTTCTGGGAATGGCCTTAAAAGGCATGCATGGTGTGAAAGGTTACGAGGTGTCTGGTTAAACAGCCACTCACGGGGCTGTGCTCCCATTTACAGCCGCCTCTGGTGCAGACCCACACAGTCACCATCACAGCTGTTCCCAACTCCTTACCCAGTGGCATCTCCACCACAGAAGTCCCTATCGTCCCAACCAAGACCGTCACCTATGAGTCTGCAAAGGTAGGGGTTCCAGACTCGGCCCTCGCCCGCTTCGCTTCCATCTCTTCTCACTAAATCACCTATGGGAAAATGCAGCGGGAAAGTGTGAGTAGTTCTGCTAGGAATGAGACCAAACCACAGATCCCCCATACCTGACCTGGTTCAAGTTCATGAAATGGTGATTCCCACTGGAATACAACAAATCCACTGTATAATTGTTTTTGTCACAATGTAAAAGTCGTGAGGTCCCAGCCACCTTTGGCTCTGTCCATTAGGCAATTCCCAATTTGATGGTTTACCCTGGTTTTAAAAAGTCAAGGTGTCTCACCGGTAATGAGATCCTGTCTTTTTTGAGGTAACATCTAAGCAGGACACAACATGGTAGGTTACTTGTAGAGTTGAGTTACAAAGCCAAAGTTAATGGCTTCCAATGAACTTTTTTGCCCTTCTTCTCATTGAGCAGAGAGGGGAGGGTGGAGCAAGACGACAGTGACACTGCAAACGCTGATTTGCTTCGATTAATATGGAATTGCCCTGCTGCTGCCAGTTAGCCCTAAAAACAACATGATTAACCTTATTCGAGATTTATTTAGTCAATATAATCATTCTTGTACCAATGAGGTAGCATTGGATAATTTCCCAGAGCACACCTCTAATATATAACTAAGTACAGTTGGCATACATAGTGGTTGTCTATGATCTTTCATGTGATTTTTTTTTTTTTTGTCTTCAGGGTGCAGTTGATGGGACAGAAGAGGACAAAGACAGCACATTGTCCATTTTGCAGACCTCCGAAACCATCAGTGGCACCTCCGTCACTACCACCACTACACACATCTCAAAGGTCAGCTGCGGATATTTCAATCGGTTCTTCTGCTCTCACATTTTCAAGTATGTTTATGTTTGCTTTATTCCCTAACGCAGATTGTGAAAAGTGGCTCCTCAGAGACTCGTGTGGAGAAAAGAATCGTCATAACTGCTGACAGTGACGTTGACCAGGATAAGGTACAAAGTCTCTGACACCATTAAAATGAAATATCATGAAGCAAAACATTAGTAGACTGAATAACATAATTCCAATGTTGTAGTCGATAAATATTTGTCTCAAATTTCAGACACCAAAAAACAGGAAGACTTAGAGAGCATTATAGACCTTTCGAGACAGGTGTCAAACTCAAGGCAGGGGGGCCAGATTTCATGTGGCCCGCAAAGGCAACTTGTGTGTCAAATCAATGTTTCTTGTTAAAATACCAAATTTGTAAATTGTCTTCCCGATAACAGTCAAATATCGCTTTTTTTTTTCAAAACCCCACATTCGAAAATAAATTAGAAAATTATTGAACTTTTTTTTTATGCTGTAGCTACCAGCTTGCTACTCTTCCGTAAATGATTCTAAATGTGGCTTCCACTTGATATGTCTCTTATAGGGGAAAGATGGCGGCGCTTCAGCATTGTAACTGGGCACCACAAGCAGCTACTCCTTCTCCCCATAACTCTTGGTCAGAACACACACTGACTGAGCCACTCTCAACGCACGCACACATATCTCTGAATGTGCACCCGTAGATCGTGTTTGTTTTTGTTCTCTTTATGCTTTGAGCTGTTCATAGAATGTTAGAGGAGGGCTGCACCGTGTTGATCAAATCTCACCTGCAAAGGATCTGAAAAGCTTCTCACATCCACTTCCATTCTTTTAAAACGTATTTCTCGTTCTCTTTAATGGTAGCAGATATGTTTGCTTTTAAACACGTTTACTTCCCTTTTTAAAAAAAAAAAAAGTTTTTGGTTTCGCAAATGCACTGTTTCTGAGTTAATTTCGATTGTCAGTGTTCACTATTCAGGGAATTCTTCCTCTTTCTTGTTGTTTATTCATGCATTATCTTCAGGAGAAACATTTGGATGAAATTATGTAGCTCGCCTTGATTCATACAATAAGATAATTCTGTGCACTAATTGGGACAGTTGTTTGGTTTCGCTCAGGAAAAAGAACCAAAATTTCCTTCTTTTACAACCAGCCGACAACCTGTAGCCTACACGTTCTTGTAAAGTTTGAATTAAAACTCAATCTATTTTGACATATTTCTCTATTTTATAGGTGGAATGCTTTTATAGTGTTTGTACAAATTGAACAATTTTAAGTTATTCATATACCCCCCACACACACACACACATACACACACTCATTTAAATTGTGCTGTTGACTAAAGTCAAGGTCTCTTTTGAAGACTTTTCTTCTGTGATTTGTTCTTCCTCTGGTCAGTCAGCGCGCTCTTCATCAGCCGCTTTGAATATATTTGGTTGATTCATATTGAAAGCTTTGGTCTGTTTCTCTCAGGTTTAATATACGTACTTTGCAAGACCACACACCTCAATCGGAATGTATGAGGAATACGCATATATTTATATCTGTCCCTACTTTTAATGTACATTCATGTTCAGCCGTGTGAAGTTAATACATTGAAAGAACCTGTTCTCACGAGAATTTCGAGGGAATGCCTACAAAAATGGAGTGCACTTCAAAAGGCTTCTCTTGTAATCATTTTATAATCCTATTTTCCCTCATCTTCTACCCATTTACATTTTTTGTATGGGTTTCTGGAAAACAGTCAAATTGGACCAAATATTGTGCGTAACTTTTTGTACAATTTTCCAAGTAAACTCTTGCGGGAACACGTTGCGCTCACTGCTCGACTCAGTAAAGCGCAAGTGGAAGGCGAAGGCAGCTGTCCTGGTAAATGTGGCTTTTTTTTTTTTTTTTTTTTGGTCATAGGAGCACACGTTTTTTTGTTTTGTTTTTACATGTTCTACTATACAGTAATTTATTTGTAAAGTAGCAACTGTTTTATGTAATTTGATGTACTGTGATGTTACGAGCGAAAAAAAGCTACTTCCATTTAGAGACGTCACAAAGTTTATATCAAGAAAGTTTGTAAAGCCTTTTACCACATAGTCCAAGTCGCTTTGCTCTCACTTGCTGTCTAATGTGCTTTTCTGTAGTAGAAGCTGTCAAACGCACCAGTCCCTCTTATTAGACCATGTGTTTCTTAGTTTTGGTCGCATACTTTTGGTAGCTACAACAACAGCAACCTCCCCAGAAAAAAAAACCACTTAGAATTTCACATGGGAAAAATAGATTTTAGATGGTGAAAAATATTGTTGCTTTGTGATTCTTCTTTGTCTTTTATTAAAAAAAAAAAAAAAAAAAAGAAGTGTTCTTCTGCCTCAATAGACTCTGTACATTTTATACCATCGTACAAAGTATGAATTAAATGTTCACCAATGTTTGCTCAATGAAGGTTGGGAAAAAGTGCTATAGAGAACATAACATTTAGAAATACGCTGTCTTGAAGGGCAAGATTTCAAAGTGATTTGGTCTTTGTTCATCATCAAGCTCCACAGCCTGCTTTGACGCTATTTGAGGTAAAATCATTCATCCTATCTCATTTGCAAATCTAATTCCGGTACAAAGCACATGGAGGTGTTACGCATGCTGTGGATGTGAGGTCACTGCAGAAGGGTTGATTTTAATTCTTCGTGTGCTATAAAATGCCAGACGTTAGTTTCACTGAATTTCTTAACGAATGTGATGAAAAACTCTTTATTGATTCCTGAATCTTATTTCAAGTGTGCAATGAAGGCATGTTTCATACATACACTTAAAATAAAACACTTAAAAAGATGATAATATATAAAGAAAATAAAAAAAAATAAAATTAAAAAATAATTATTATTTCTTTTGGAAGGGGGGGAGAAAAAAAAGAATATTTTTATCCAAAGACGGGTTAATAAACAATCCATCACATAACGTACAAAGTGGAACATATGATGTGCTATTCTGGCATTTGATGATGATAAATCCCTCAGGGTAATTGCGAAAAGTTTTTGGGAGAAGCTGGTCCCTCGGGTCTCTTCTCCTCCTTTTTCATGCCTTCAAACATCAGAATTCTGCAATCAAAGAAATCCATCAAGCATTTTACAGTATGGAACTTAGGAGGACAAACTGCCCCATTCTACTCACAGTTTCAAAATGGCATGTCTTTTTCCCAGCATCATATTTAGGAAGTCTGTATAACTGATTGTCTGGGATGCTCCTCCTGCAACTTCTGACATCATTTTTTTCAACTCCAAGTGAGTCTTGGCCAGTCCCAGCTTCTCCAGCATCCGCTTTAAACCCATCATGTCTAAAAAAAATAAATACAAAATATGTTAGTCATTTCCCAGCATTTCTGGAATTGGAATTCATAATTGCAGTTTTACCTACCTATATCTCCTTTGTCGTTAAGATCAAACTCCATATATTTGCCTGGAGAATAAGAAAACATTAAGAAAAAGACTGATACTAGTATTTCTTTCATTTTGAGTTAGTTTTAAATTGTTACGTTTGAACATTTCAAGCTTGCAGGCGAGGTCTTCCACATCTGCATACTGTTCATCAGTCAGAAAAGCCTAAGGTAAGAAAATAACACCATTATTTTTTTATTTTTGAAGGTACTCAGTATTTTGTGTTGTTGACTTCAAAACGTTCCGGTCTCACCTCATTGATGGCATTTAGTTTGTCTTCTTGGTGAGACTTGAGGAGGCCATATGCTTTACCACCTGCCACCAACCAAAAAAAATAAATCTTTAACAATTGAACTATTAGACAGATGAAAGATAAATTGCAAAATAACCAACCTTGAGCCTTGTCCATTTGTGCTGTGCGGAAGAGAAAGTTAAACGCAGCCCGTTGTTGCTTCTCTAAAGTGACCTCAAAGAGGAAGTAAGCTTCTCTTAGTTTTAAAGCGGCAATCAGCTTTTCACATTTTTTCACAAGACTTGTGTTGCACAACACACTTGTTTAAATACTGGGATGTACGTGTCATTCACAGTTTACGTGACCGCACATAGTGAGTTTCTCAAATTTTCAAATGACATCATTACAGGAACCACATTTTTGGACGATTTGAATGTACATTGTTGGCCAAGATCCTTTGAAAATGTAGTTTACACCGTCTTAGTCTATTTCATAAAACAAACCTTGAGTAATCGAGGCCGCCTTCTTGTGCCACTTGATGACGTATTCGTCATTGTGCACTGTTTGGAACCACAAAACTTTGTATGTCGGGATGCCTTAATGATCTCCATTACACTATCACTAACTTAATTGAGGGTAATTGCAAAATTATCTTTAAATGATTGGAATATATTTCACATTTCTGTGCTAATTCCACCAGATCAACTGGATCATTTTTAAATTGACATTAAATTGAGGACACTGATGGCCTTTAACCCTCATAATTTCAAAACAACACCGTACACGTTTCATTTTCATAAGCCTACATACTCCATTAAACTCTTTTCATCCGCCTCCCAAAATTAGTTTTATAAATGTACGGATTTAATTGAAAAAGGCAGCTTGTACTAAATAAGTGACTTTCTTCATGGGTAAGGTGGATACATATGCCTGTGGAAAACCACAATATTAAAGTTTAGCAGGAATTAGTAAGTCAGTTAGTAGTTTATTTTTTATACTATTTGTCATTATTACGATCATAATACATAATGTAAGTTTTTGCTACTGGAAGCAAAGCAACTCGTGGTCCTCAGATCACAGTTTTGTAATGTTGTAAATTCTCCACATAGTGGCAATGTTGTTCCCTTTTAAAGCTGCCCTGAAAAAAAAAAAATAACATATGAGTCAGTAAAATTTGTTTGATAATACATATGATATGTAATGCAGCACCATGAACCGAATTATGATTTTATTTTGTTCAACTACTGTTGCATATGCATTAGTTTCAATCAATCAATCAATCAATCAATCAATCAGTCAGTCAGTCAGTCAGTCAGTCAGTCAGTCAGTCAGTCAGTCAATCAATCAATAACAGTATTACAATTCAATTCAATAAATGTACACTATAAGATAGTTCAAGACTTTAATTATTGTTAACAGGTCGCGGACATGCAATAACTTTGTATCCCTTGACTTTGAGTACAACACTAGCAATGCCCCTCAGGTCGGGCAGACGAGCATCAGTGGGAAAGAAGTGAAAATCTCTCAGCAAATAGCTCGTAAAAAGAAAAAGCTCCATTTTAGCAACTGACTCCCCCAAGCAGAGACGAGCACCTCCTCCAAAGGGGACCAGGGCTCTTGGGGACGCCCCTCCTCCCTCCAGGAAACGTTCTGAAAGACGAAATAATGATAATATTACATATTGCTAGAAAAGAAAAAAAAGTTCCTTACCTGGTTTGAAGTGGTGCGGCTCGTTCCAGACTAAAGGATCATGGTGAGCTCCAAAAAGATTTGGAATAATCACTGTGTTCTTGGGGATGAAATAACCCGCAATACTACACAAGGATACATTATGAAATTCAATTCGGCAGAAACCTCAACACGATTAACTGCTTCTTTTTTCTAACCTGCTATCTCTTACGGCTCTGTGAGGTACGGCAAGAGGAGCGACGGGTCTGAGACGGAGCACTTCGTTGATGAGGGCGCTCAGAATGGGAAGTTTGTGCTTCTCATTATATGTGGGATAGCGACCCTCTGGTACGGTGCAAAGCTCTTCATACACCTGCGTCTGGACCTGATGGGAACAGCAGAGGAGCAAATGAGAACAGACTACAGAAACATCCATCCATTCGAACATAGATGAGGAATGAAGACATTGAAGTGACCTTCGGTCTGTGCAAGAGGAACGCTATGGTCCAGTTGAGCCAGGCCGCAGTGGTCTCTGTTCCGCCAATAAGAAGGTCCACAATGGCCATGTGGACATGAGTGTCCGTCAGCAGCTGTTGGACAACACAGCAATGATCTTACACTTATGTCCATATAGATTTAGACAGCGATAGCCTGCCCTTAGCCAAATCTGCATTTTCATAACAACTAAATGATTCTGATGAGGACACCAAAGGCATTTTGTTGTGATGTTAACCAAACACATACAACTATCATTGTTATCATAAGAATGCTTCATTTAGTGTAAATGTTGGGTAAATAATCCCAATTACCTCTCCATTCTTTGTTTGGAGTCCATCGAGTAAGCAGCCTGTGATGGTGCCTTCGGGTTTCTCGTCTTGTGACTGCACAAGAGACAAAACAGGAGATGACAAGACGAATTGTTTCATGAAGGATATTAACAGAAAGAAGCAGGACAAGAATTCTCCCAAATCAACGCTAAAATAGGAACTAAGAGAATTTTTGTTTTTATTTCCCATGACACATAAACCAACAGAACGACACGCCCCAGCCCCCGCGACGTTGTATCCTCTCAAAACGAAACACACAAAGTGAACACTGACCTTGTAGTCGTTGAGGTGTTTGCATATGATGTTGTCTCTCTTGGTCACCTCTTTCATGAGTCGGGAGAAAACAGGGTTGGGTAATTTCTTGAAGAGAACAAATGACATACAATCTATGAGATCTTTATTTGAGATGTTTATCACTGACTTCTGAATGATTATTTCTTCAACTGACTCTCAGCAAAGGGAAGGAGTCCAAGGCGGATATCCAACAGGAGCCCCATAGAGCGACAATCTCATTCAGACATTTGTGCAATTCCTGCAGCTCTGTGGATTTCTTGTCATACTGAAACAATTGATCAATTACTCCAAGATCAGTGCTTAAATTTTATTCAAATGACACAAACTCACTTCCTTTCCAAAAGTCAAAGTGGTGATCACATTACTGGCCGCCACTGTGAAATCCTCAGAGAGATCAACGGCACTGCCTTGGTAGGCCTTCAGAACCTGCAAAAGACCAATATTGTATTATTTAGACCACTGCCAATATCAAATAGCCCAAAAGCAGGATTTTTTTTTTTTGACTTGTGTTCTTACCTTGCAGAGATGCGTCGCCTGCTTTTCAATCACCTCATGCAAAGAACGACGGCAGCATTGCAGCAAAACGCCGTGGACCAGGCGACGATGAGCTCGCCACTCGTCGTCGTAGTCTCCCAGAGAAATGGAACGCCCTCCACCAGACACAATACATCCTGTGAAAATGATAGGTTCACAATCTCAAATCAAATGCTTCGATCTCCTGACTGTAAGGAAGACATAGCAACATTGCATTTACCTGTGAATGAAACGGGCCTGCCTGCAAAGTCTGACCATTTCTTCACCAAAGCTTCTCTTATGACCTCACTGCTGTTCAGAATCACCATGCCTGAAAAAAAAAAAAAAAGAATGACGTGTGTGTACCCTGCATGTTAATACAGTCCATTTGAAGAAACGTCAATCAAGTAATTGTGATTACAAGTGTTTCCACATTTAAGTTGGTAGATGTGTCCGTAACGCTGCGCGAGATGAGTTAGGTGAATTGGCAGATGGTCGTGAGTTAGCTCCATCATGTTGCCTATAAGAAATCTGCTTGGAGGGCCTGAGAAGGACAAAGAGCAAAAAAAACCCCACAAAAAACAAGAAAGCTGATGAAAAACTGGATAGTTTAACAATGAATTGAGTATATACGGTCACTGTCCAATGAAAAGCATGCTTCTCAATTATGTTTTCAGAAGAAACAAAAACATATTTAAACATGTTTTTCATTTAGAGATTTTTTTTCTGATAAGAATAATGTAACCATGACTATTTTTGTTGGACATCAAGTATTATTATGCAAAGAGTTACCTGGCGGAGTTTTTCCATTGGGACATCGAGAGTTATTTCTTGATACGGACTTAAAGAAGATTTGCAGGAACACTCTCACCAACATGAGTAGAGTTACTCCCACAATGAACACCAAAACGTCTGTTGGCATCTTGTGTTTGCCGGGATAATGCTCCTCTTCGCAAAACTTTTCATCGCACTTGACGTCCTATTTATACTGATCTAAAGTTGCTCTTATCATGATAGCATGTGTGTGTATTTTTACCGCTCTTATCAAGGGGGTCGAAATGGTTTTCTTTTTTACTAAAGCTGTATCCTGCGAAGGACATGATAACACGCCCTTGACAACATTACAGATTAACTGGCAATGTTTGTGTTTGGTCCAAAGGAGGAGACACATTTATTTTCCCGTAACGGGATGTTTTTAATGTAAAACCAAACCCACATTTATTTCAACTGAGTGAAACAGTGCATATTTACAGTAGTAGTGTGATGAGTCAAACGCCACCCTGTTGAACTGGATGGGCCAGACAAAAAAAATTGGAAATATCAACAGATCAACAAAGATAAGATTCCGGTAAAGTGAAACACTCACAAAACAAACTGTTGAAAAGTGATACACAACTATAAGACTCCTCCTTCATCTGGAGTTCGTCTTGGGAGCTTGAACAACCTTAGCCATGTGTCGCAGGAGAGAACCTGGACGGTCTAAACTTCATTTCAGTAAAGGGGATGGAGGAGTCTTTGCCTTTCCAGTCTATCCACACCACTCCCTGAATTGGAAAAATCAAAACATTGATTTTGTTTGGTCAGTGCGTAGAGACACGGGGGTGGGGGGGGGGGGGGGGGGTTAGGGTGTCTGTACCTGATTATTTGTGTTAATGCCATAAAGGCCATTGAGGTTGGTTTTGTAGCAGTTCTTATACCACCAGCCCCCCATATAGGCCCGGGAACAGTGGATGCCCAATGAGTCAGGGTCCTTGTCCCGGGTTGAGAACGGACGGTCATTGTGGTACTTCATAGAGTCACCTGGCCAAGAATAACTGTGTGTAAATTACAGTGAAGTTCTGCTGATAATTTACAATCTCAAGGAAAATATTTCACCTGCTGTTCCTGTGTATCCAGACACAGTGAGGGCAAAATAATTCTCCTCGGAATCAACGGAAAAGTTAGCATAGTGAGAATAAGCGGTTTCATTTCCGGATCGCAGGTCTACCCTCAAGCTCACAGGACCAATGCTAGTCAAGTTGTGCAGAATCTCATTTCCTGTTATGGTGGTCAGAAAAACAAAGTGAGATACAAAGTGTTCATTGGTGATTATTCAAGTAAACTTCAATTGTACCGAGCCAGAACTCTTCACTAAGGTTTCCAAAACCGGTTCTGTATTCACTCCAGGTCCTGTAGAAATCAGTTTTTCCACTCATTCTTCTTTGGAACACCTAGAAAAAAATGAGGCATCTAGATGACTTTAATGTTTTTGTTATTTGAATAACATCAGTTTGTTTCACCGTCCAACCGCCGCCATCAGTCTCCATGTCGCAGTAGACTCTTAGGACCTGGCCATCTTTCCCCTGGGGGTAGATGTCTACCTCCCCAGACTGAAGAGCTCCGTTTAGCAGCTCTTGAGAGCACTCAGTTGGGTAAGGGAAACGCAGCTTCCCTGTGAAATGGGTTGAAATAATGAATAATCTTACCGGAGTGGACAGACGAATTTGGGTTCTGGTCTACCTGTGATGAATTCCGTGGTAACAATTGACGTGTAATGTCCGTCTCTCTCGCCTTCTATCAGAACGTTATAGCGTGACATCGGTAACAGGCCTGTCAATTTATACTCCGTGATGGTGGGCTCCAGAATTAACTCCTATTATAAACATTGAGATCATTACAGTAATGTGTTGTGGATTCGTTGTTTGGGAATCATAATCACGGTCTATGACTCACCATTGCCTCCTCTCCAACCACTTGGTAGATCAGTCTGTAGCTGTGATAAACCACAGTAGAACTTCTCCAAACAATCAAAGCAGAGCGTGCACCCAATTCGCTGGCTTTGACCACTTAGAAGATATAAAGAAATGGACAAATATTACACTCTGACTACTTTTGAACCTGACTAAACAAGTTTAATCCAACCCTAAACTTGCCATCTACCATTTGCAGTAGTGAAAGTTGTTGTAATGGCTGCACTCTGAAGACTGTCCTTCTGGCTCAGGACTTTGATGGTGTACACAGTGCCTCTCTGCAGGCCTCTCAGCTGGTGCTCCACTGAGTTTCCAGACACCATCACGGTCACGGTGACATTAGGAGCTATGGGAAGGAGACGTACTTAGCTAGTTTTGTAGTCAGTGAAATTGTTTCATTAGGACAGTTTGAGTTTTTGAACTCACTCTTGGAGGATTCGTAGCTGATGATGAAACGGTCTACCTTGCCCAAGCTGGGAGTCCATTGCAGCACTGCTCTGGTGTCTGTCACATTAATAGCTCGAAGGTGGGTTGGTGGTGCGGGAACTGCAGATGAGAAACAACACATGCTTGCACCCACCTAACTTTCACGATTTGAGAGCAGCTGTGGAATTAGTTTTTTACCTGTTGTGATAATGGACACAAGAGCATCACTCTGGACTCTGCCTTGTGTTGTGGTGACAGTAATTATATAGGAAGATCCAGCAGACAACTTGGAAAGAACCACATGAGTCTGTCGGGAGTCCAGATTTACTGAATGGGTCTCACCTTGAAAGAAAAAGTATGAATAATCAACATTTATGCACTTCTAGCAGTTATGTATTTTAGTAGTCTGCATTTTTTTACAGACCTGTAACAATGTGGGTGTACGTGATGGTGTAGCCTGTTATTGTCGTCTTGGGTTTGGACCAGGAGACCATCAGTGATGTCTCTGTTATGTTGCTAAAAACCATATCTGTGGCTGGCTCAGGACCTAAAGAAGAAAGATGAGGAGTGTTGGATCCATTCACTGACTCTAGTAACAATACTTGCATTTTGTGTTTACCTGTAGTTGCAATAACTTTGTGAATCTTGGATTTTCTGTCCACTGCAGTACCATATACGTATAGGACATAGCGTGTGTTTGTGCGAAGGTTACTAAACTCCACAGACCGCACATTGCCAGGCACCGCCAGCATGATCCTCTTGGTTTCTGTTTTACTTCTTGATGCTACAACTTTATTTGAAGAGGAAGTGCTCTCCTTGTGTACCTGGACATCCATTTTGTTTTTTGCTGCCTGTACATTGTCTCCCTCAAAAGCTTCCTCTTCAAACTCTTGAAACTCCTCCTCATCGCCTTCTGCTTGTGGTTCTCTTCTGATCACTGTGAAGTTCTTGAACATTCCTTGTGGTGCTGACCATGAGATGATGAAGCTGTGGGAAGAGATGTTTACAACCTTCACAGAACCCAATCCTCCTGATCTTGTGGCACTTGTCATAGAGCCGCCATGGGTAGTTGTTTGGCTCTGGGAAACTCGAGCTTTGTTCTCTGAAGTAGCTACAACCGAGGCATCCACGATGTATTGACTCTTCACTGTGACGCTCCCTTTTCCTATCTTGCTTGCATCTGTGGTATCGATCAAAGTATGTACAGTTGAAGTATCTTTTCCTCTTCCAGTTTTGGCATCTACAGAGACCACTGTATTGGTACTCCTACCTTGCCCAGTTTTGATAGCATCTGTGTTTCTGTTGTCAGCAGAGTGCACTGTTGTTGTATGTCTGCTCTGTGCAGTCTTTGCGTCAGCGGAGTGCACAGTACTGCCTTGTCCAGTCTTGTCGCCAACAGAGTGCCTGGTCATGATATCTTTGCTTTGCCCGGTCTTGCCATCATCAGAACGCTCTGCTACAGTATCTCTCTCATTTTCAGTCTTGCTAGCATCTGTCTTTCTGTCATCTACATAATGCACAGTATGTCTGCCTTGTTCAGTCTTACGAACGACAGTTGTAGTTGGTCTGCCTTGTTCAGTCTTGCCATCGATAGAGTGCAAGGTTTTAGTAATTTTCAATTTGCCAGTCTTACTAGCATCTATGTTTCTGTTGTCAACCACCTGGGTAGTAGTAACATGTCTGCCTTGATCAGTCTTGGCAACAACAGGATGCAATTTGATGGTATCCCTCCCTCTTCCAGTCTTGCTAGCATCGGTGGTTCTGCTGTCGGCAGAGTGCTCGGTTGTAATATGTCTGCCTTGTCCAGTTTTGCCATCAACAGAATGCGACGTTTTCTTACTCGCATCGGATTTTCTGTCGTCAGCAGTGAACACAGATGTAGATGTATGTCCGGTTTTACCATCCGTTACCGAATATCTCCCTTGTCTGATTTTGGTAGGATCTATGTTCATGTCTTCAACAGTAGACGCTTTTGTAGTACCTGTTTGTTTTTCTGTGTTTTCATCAACAGAGTGTCCAGCAGAATGCACTTTTACATTTTTAATCTGCTTTGACCCTGATGATTGAGTTGAATTCTTTCCAGTGACTGTGAACTGCTCCTTGGCCAAGGTTTTGTTTGTTGCCACAATCCTGGTAAGAATTTTTCCTAATTTCGCTGTTCCGTTTAAATTTGTGACACCACTCTGGGTTATGTTGGAGTGAGGTTCATCTTTGAGTTGATCTGATTTTGAATATGATTTAACCACGGTTCCTTCTTTGATAATTTTAAACTCTGTCTTTTTTGTACCTGATATCATAGTTTTGCTTTTTTGGGGCTCCTCTTGCTTTCTGCCATCATGCTTCAGCAAAATCTGGCCAACAGTAGGGACAGTGGGCTTTGTGGAACCTTTTATCGTAATTCTCTTCTCAGAAGCATCCACATTTATTTGTGCATTTGCAAGACCTAATTTTGCAGTAGTGGCTAACTTTGATTTCATGTCAGTCTCCTTGGCATTAGTCCCCTTCTTTTGGTCCTTCTTTTCCAGTTGCACCTGTGCTACCATTTTTGTTCTGTCCTCTATATTTTCCTTCATAGTGGTTCTTTCTTTATTCTCTTTCTGGGCCTCTGTGTCCAATTTTACCTTGATCGTCCCTTTGGCTTCTCCTGGTGTTACAGAACAGAGGAATCATTGTTAGATGTTGAATTTAAGATCAATACAGTTTTGTCACTCAGTCCATGAGACAATCACTTACTTTTATTGCAGTCAGCTCCTCGTGCACAGGTACTGCAGTCTGGGCCCATGAATCCTTCCTTGCAGATGCATTTTCCTTTCTGACATTCTCCATTGTCACTACAATCATTTGGACAATTTGCAGAACACGGACCTGATTGGGAAACAAAAATAGTTTTGTCAAATGAAAAAGCAGAGCCAATCAATCATATAGGGTAAAAACTAATAACCATACATTTGTTCTTTATCGAAGACATCTCTCTTTCCAACCTGGCCAAGCGTCCTTTCAACTCAGCCATCTCAGCCTCACAGCCGCCAGTACAGCCGCTGGGAATCAAACTAATCTTATGTGTCATGACCAATGGAGTGCCAGGTTTTAGGCTCATTTCATGCTCTTTGGTGTTGCCTGATTCACAGTCTTTAGCAATAACCACCTTGATTGGCTGTGAAGGGGCAGTCTTTACTTTGGTATCGCTGGGAGCCTTGTTTACAATTGCCTGGTCTGCAGAGGCTAGGGTCCTATCCTTGATAGTACCACTAGCTATATTATGGTCTGTGGGCGCAGGTTTGGAATTCTTCACATCACTGGTAGGAGATGATTTAACCACAACTGTAGGATCAGCAGTGGCCGTGATCCGAGGTTTTACACTTGCTGGGGCACTGGTTGCAGCGGCCTTTGCAGCTGTGACAGTCTGAACCTTCTTCAAATCTTTGACACTCACAGTCTGATTATCATGGCCCATGGTCTTCTCTTTGACAGCTGCAGAACCGCTGGTTGTAGAGACCTTTGCTGAAGTTGAGAGAGGAGTTTGGACTGTGGGGGCAGGCCTTTCTTTCGTGTTCTTCATTTCCCCAGTGGAGGGAGATTTCACAACAACAGTCTGATTGACAGAGGCTGAGAACTTGTTTCTGGTGGTTTTAGTCCCGCTAGCTGACTTTGTGGCTGTTGACTGAGCATTTTGAACTATGGTAGGGCTTGGCTTGACTTTGGCAATCTTCCCATTGCTTTCTGAATGAGATTTTTCAAAAGAAGTCTGATTGACATTAAGATGGAGTTTGTCTTGAGTGGTTTTCGTGCCGTTGATTGATGCTGACCTTGTGGATGCAGACTGATCATTGAGGGTTTCAGTGCGTCCAGGATTGTCCTTTGTAACCTTCACTTCATTGCCTCTAGTGGATTTAGCTAAACTTGTCTGATTAACTGACACTGTGAGCTTGTCTTTCTTGGTTACAGTTCCACTCGCTGTAGATGTCTTCACTGATGGGGTCACAGTGGTCGAGTTTACGGTTGGTCTGGGTTTACCTCTGGTGTTTACTGTAGCGTTTATCACTGGAGGTTTTTGGTTGGGGAGAGGAGTCGGTAAAACTGTTTGATTGATGTTTGGATTTAGGGTGGGACGGCCGGTCAGTTTGGCGGGACTGCTGTTTTTTTGTTTTGGAACGGTGAAAGCAACATTAGTTTTAGTCAAGGCATTTCCTGCAGAGTTTCTCTTCTGATTGGTGCTGGTTTGAAGTGAAGCAAATGGTGTGAGAAGGAGGAGAAGTCCAAGTGTAAACAACATTTTCAGGCAGTAACCAGAGATTGACTTTGGAATATCTGTCTGTATGTTATTCTTAAGATTATGAACTCCTTCTTATAAGGGGTTGAGCCAGCTTTGACCTACAAATGAGAAGAAAGTCATTCATTGTGTCTTCAACTACTTCAACTATTTCAAGTATTTTTGTTAGCTTATGTATTTCTTTCTTTGCCTTCATCTTCAATTTCTCCTTAAATCCTAATGATTTTGCCTACTCATTGCCTACTTACTGAAAAAAATAATACTCAGTATTTACGTAGATGGCAGTAATGAATAGTAAAATACAGTTTTCATTGTTTTTGTCTTTAAACCTAATCCTATGTTATTTCATTTACTTAAAAGAGACATTCAAACATACAATATTGGTATAAACATTATTGAAGTACATCAGGATTTTCTTTGATTCACATTTGATCAGAACCTAGTACGCCATTCCCAAATAAGGTTAACCGAAATATGAGCTGACATAATGTGACAGTGTTCCGCCTCACACCTATAATAGTTCATTCATCTGCTTGCCTGGGCCATATTAGATGGTTTTGAACAGGAAGGGAGAAGTCTGATGGTGAACCTGAGTGGAGAACTAACAGTGGGGGACTGTATAGAACTGTGGGACATTGTTTGTCTTTCATGCCACAGAAGCTTATATAAGCCTCTGCAGCCACAACCAATAAAATCCACATAAAGAAATATGTCATACCGAATCAATAGAATGACTATAAAGTAAACAAATTGTAACACCTGATGACCTACATTTTTTTTTTTTGCTCACCAATTAAATGTGCGTGTACTTCATAGTAAGTGACTGCATTGAAGCGCACCAATTTTACTTCTATAACAGGAAGACGCAAGTTATTGTATTACAAGTTAATTTCTGTTACTTTTTACACTGAAAAATGTGTGCAGCAAAAACAATTACTGAACACCCCAATTTCAATTACAAGACTTGTGTGAGCATAATATGCCAACCCAGAACATTTGAAATTGCAAATATTGATACATCTTCTCGACTCTCAAAATCCTGCTTGCATTAGTTGTGTACATAATTTCTCATGTACAATATCCACACACTACACACATAAGTTTGATGAGATATTTTGACAGTTAAAAGATGTAAATTCCAGTAAATTTCATTCCCCACCCCAACTGAGCATTATGGGGGTGAAAAGGCACCTACCTGTTTGATGAATTTTATATCTTATCTCTGTTTTCCTCCCTCCATTTGATTGGAAAATTGTATGCTGACTTGTAGGGTGGGAGCAAAGCAGAAGAAAAGTGGCAAGGGATAAAGTTCGCTTCTACTTAAGGGACCCCCACATCCTCTCCCCTCCAACTCCACCCCCCAGTGGTCACACTTACTCAACCACCTCTGAAAATATTTAAACTCGACAAAAAAAAAAAAAAATGGGTAGATTTCCATTGACTTAAGATCTTTGATTTATCTCTGGAGTTTTATTGTTTACCAATATTCCGACTGAGATCACCCTTTAAAATTTTGTACACCATCATTTATGTTCAATTCAATATTGCCATTTAAAACTTATCTTAAAAACGTTATGCAATACTACGTGGTCACTCATCTATGAACAAACAAACATATACAGATATATATAAATGTATATACACAGATTGAATGAATGTCCGGTGTGAGAATCATGATTCAGCTAAAATACATAAGATAACACTGCAGGTATTCAGTCGCCGCTCTGTGGGACAGGAACCTCTCGCTATATGAATCGGTCGTCTGTTGGCATTAATGAGATGTAACTACGCCACCGTTATGTAAGAGACCAAACATCCAGCACATTTTAAGGAATGCTGTGTGGTTCTGCATCTTGGACCAAAATGGCCACCCACCATCCCTCCTTTTGTAAACCACATGAAGACAAGTTAGTCCAGGCTTTGCAAGCAAGCGGGCATGAGTGACATTTTGCAGAGGTGCAACAACACTTCCAGCCAATGCAGCACGCAGACTTATTAATGATTAATAATTAAGACTATTTTGATCACAGAGCACATTTGATAAATGATGGTGCCTTTTTTTTAGATGTATTTTTCAATTTAAAAAAGTGAATGGAATAAAATGGTATTCTTAATATGCTGCAATGTGTACTGTACATCCTACAAAAGTAAAATAAATGAAAAAAATAATTGAGTAAAATGCATACAATTGAAAATACTAAAACTCATAAAAGATCAGTCCATCCATCCATCCATCCATCCATCCATCCATCCATCCATCCGTCCGTCCGTCCGTCCGTCCATCCAGAAGTGCCCAATAAATTTGGCTCTCCTCATTATGCCCATATCTTATAGGTGCAAATTGCACCACTCCACTCACCTGCCCCCACCACCCCCCCATCTCACTGCCGACCCTGCCCTGGCCTTTGGGAGAGGCCCGACCTTAATCAACGATATTCCACACCTGACAAAATACAAACAGCCTTGGAAAAACATGCATATTTGCCATGCCATATGTTGCTAAATGTTTAAACTCAAAAGTGTTATTGACACGACTTGTGGCGAGCCAAAGATCAGGCAGAATATAAATCCAAGATTTCAATCCACACTCTCAGAATTTATTGAGAGTGGTAGATGTTTTATGTTATTTAAATATACTTACTCCTTAGGTCTGAAGCAGGGAAAACACCCAACCAAATCCAGAAATCAGATGAGCTCTGACGTTCCTTAGGTGCTGTAAAGTCACTTCCAGTCAACAGCAAGCGGCATGATGGCCGCCCCCTGGGATGCATAAAAATGCTTTATTCATATTCCACAATCTCAAGATTAATCAGAACGTTGTGTGGGAGCTCATAGAACATATAATTGCAAAGAAAAAATTTCACTTGACTTCCTCTTTAACATGTAAAATCTAATTACTTGAAATTCTTGTCTGTTAATTCAAAAGAACGTTTCTTTGCACGTGCCAAGATGGTAAGCATTAACTTTTTGGTTTTGCAGCTGACTAATGTTTCAGCCTCGACTATTACTTCTGGCATATATCCTCCTCAGATTCAAACATAATGTCTTATGGTCGGAGGGCATGGACAGAGCAGCCATTGATGGGTCTGCATTGAAGTGATGCTCAAGTCCTCCCATGTTGCTTACTTTGGACTGGGCCTCTGAGATTAGAATAATATCAGCACATAAGCCCTCACTTGTTCCTCACTTCTCCATCGCTCTCTCCTTTCTAGCCGTTGTTTTCTCTGGTTAATGTTCTCAAATTATTACAGCTTTAAAAAGACAGACAATTTTTTGGATTAAAAAGTGATATTTAGCTCCAAATTTGTCCTCTGTAAATATTTTGTGCCAAACTGAAAATCACCTCATCTTCGCTCTTTTCCTCCTCTCCCTCCTCCATCGCCCAGCAGATGTTAGGAGGCAGGCCGACTGTGTGGAGCACAGAGACCTCTCTCAGCTTCTTTACGGCAAATTCAGTGAACGAAGGGAAAAAAAAAAAGCTTCAAAATAAATATATTCAGCTGGAAAGCTAAATCAAACCAGTCCACCAAAACTCAGTCACCCTATTAAGATGGGATGGACATGACAGAATAAATACATCTGATTTTATAGATTACAGATTTGTAATTTATACTTTGGGCCTAGTTTATGTTCATGTTATAAGAATAGTTGCAATAATGTACTTTTGGATAGCTCGAGCTAGCTACATGTTATTAATATAAATCGTCAGCTATCAAAGTGACAGTTTTGTTGGTGTGATGCAAAATTCCAGCCTAAGCGGGTCAGAAATTAAAATTTTAAAATTTAAATTCAGGATGATACGATGGAAAAAAAACTTTTAACTGATAGCCTATTTAGGGACTCCTTGTATATGTTCAAATCACGAATACGACTCAACAACATTTCAACATGTTTTGACCGTCTGGCTTTTTCTCTTCTCTTTCATGCCTTTTTCTTATGAAGAAAATTGTGACTATTGTTTTTAAATTCCAAATGTGTTGCTTTTTGAATCCCATCTTAAGTAATCCTCATAAAAATATGCTTGTTATCCTGGGCTGCAAATTTTGGTCTCATGTTACTTAAGTTAATGTGGGTTTTTTTTCTGTTGTATTGTCATTTTATGTTATACTGTATTTTCTATACAATATATATTTTATATTTTATATTTGGTAAATGACTTTGAAAACTCCACCTCCATATTTGTAAATGACACAAGGCCTTCCTATGAAATGATTTGTACAGTATAATTTTCAAAGTGATAACACAACTTGCATTTCATTGACATTCCCTGCTATGTTTAGCCAAATGTCTTTTATCACTAGCCTGGTAGGAATCGCCAACTCCACATACTAAGTCTCCTTGCATTGTTTACATTGCAGATGAATAGAGCTTTTACTTATGCCACTTGAAGGGGCAACCCCCCCCACACACACACACACTCCTCCCACTTGAGACTGGAGAACTACTAAGTTACTAACACTCTTCAAGTCCTCAATATCAGCCACAAAGTCTGTTAGGAATGTGAGAACCGCAATGGTCATCGCTGTCAGTCTCTTGGATGCACATGAGAAAAGTAGTGTTAACCACATTTTGGTGTTTTATTTATTTGTTTTTTTATCTATTAGGTGCTCTCAGTAATTTGTGTGTTCCAGCAGGTGGAAAGCATTTCTACTCTACATCACAATTCAGATATCAACATGTTTGTGCAAAAAGCTGTCGGCAAATATTCGATTTCTTGTTTTCATGCTATAGTGGGCCACAAATGTGTGATCTCACCATACACACTCTGCACTTGACTTTTACAGACAGCACTTGGATGAGCCAATATAATTCCCTCCTAAAGGAAATAGAAAAAAAACTGTCACCATCACAAAACCTTTATTAAATGTCCATGCTCTCGAAGGAACGCTTTAAATGCTAATCTTCAAAACAGTGACGTCCAGTGGTTACGGCTTGTATGTACAGGTCAAATAATTCCTGTAAATTTATTTCCTGTTTGGGCACTGGTTATTCACAGTTTGAAGTTTGCATATTATGGTACCAAGGCCAAGACCACATTCCAAAACCATGCTTGACTTATTAAGAACTCAAAATTGTTTAATGGTGGGAGTCATATGAGGTCAGGTCATACTGTTGTTAGACTGTTGCTCTTGGAAGACAAATTGGAAAAGTTATCTTTCTAATTAGCCAAGCAACTACAAGTGGTTGGACCCCATCGATTTTCTTTTCTCAGGTAACTTCTCCTCGCTGTGTAACTGTGGGCAACAAGCTTACCGCCACGTCTAGTGGGTATCCAGGAACGTAATATGAGGGTGAGGATCTATGCTATAGATAAAGAGGGTCTATAACGAGCGGCTGTATATCTAGTATGCAAGGCAACAGAAATGGATGATTCTGTCTCGGTAATTTACCACCTAGACACAGAATGAATAATCAGCAAAGATTCACAGTAGTTAGTAGCTTTTTTATCTTTGTTTTTTTTCATTATGCAGAAAATGATTTCTATTGAATGGTGTTAACATCACTATAGTGATAAAGAAAACATTTTTTAACATGAATAATCACAAATATGCTTGATAATAATGTAACCAAGTGTCTTTTTGTGTGTTGGTGACAAATACACACACAGAGAGTTGTGTTGTTTTCGTAGCATTAGTTTTAATTTGAAAATATCGATTGATAATGGCCACTGCACTTATCCACAATACGTCCCCTTCTCGATTATTTACTAAAAGTGTAGTCTCAACTCTTTGAGTTATTTTAAAAGACAATCTCAGGGCACATTATAGATAGTTGTTCCAGTGACATTTTGCAGACCAAATAAGATGATTTAAAACCTGCTTGCGTGCTGAAAATAATGTTTTTTTTCTGGATGCATGGCACTCAAGTTGAAAGACTGTAACCTTTTTATGTTCAGAAAGATTCTTTTTCTAAATACAATCCTCTTCATGCCCTGAGTAGACACAAGACATGAGGGTTTCCAAAGCCCAATCCAACATTGCATTGCGTAAGCCCCTTAATGACTTGTGTCAAGCAAAAACAACAATAACACAGAAGAGTCAAGTGTCAGGTTTTATTGTAAATCATTGAAGCAACCAAGTACAGTTTAGGACAGAACCAATAGGATCAGTTTTTGTAACATACATTAGGCTATATTACAGGTGCTGTACATTATATTTCATGAGATTAAGCATCTTTGCTCTTTTAATAATTTTAATATTATTATTATTATAAGATATAAAGCGTTTTTTCCCAAAACCAGATAAAAATCAAACATTTTGGATTGAGTAGTCTATGGGCATCTAATTCATTTCTTACAACTTGCCACATTGTAAAATAAGTCAACCTAATAAGCACAACCTGCATCAAAATTCTATTCACTCTCATATTTAACGTCCAGCTTAATAAGGCAAGGCAAACAAGTGTCTTTAGGCCAATCACCACAGAAAGTCAAACCATTTTTTTTGGGGGGGGGAATTATTTTCCTTATGAATCAGTTCCTCCCGTGAAGTCAGTCACTGCAGACTACAAAGTGTATCAGTGAGAGTCAGGGGCCTGATGTCCACCCACAACTCCTGGATGCGGAGCACAAGAATTGCGTTTGGACAATCAGCCCCAGACTCCCGGTCACAGCAAAACCAGTAGACACTGCAATAGCTTAAAACAGGGAAAATTTAAAGACAAATAACATCAATTGTGAAGCATGTTTCATGATTTGTTCCAATTTAAGTGAATAAGCAGGTCACAATTAAACTTTTGAATTCTTAAATAAAGCCAATTTCTCTCTGCAAAAGAAATTCCAAGTACTTACAAAACCTTGAGTAATGCATTTTCATTCTCGTCCCAGTTATTAACATTGTGTCCTTCAATATCTAATCTATGTACCTCGTAATGAATCTCGTTAAAGTCCACACGCGTGTGCATCCGACCTCGAGCGTTGCCTGTTCCGTTTTGCCTCCTCATGTGCCTCTCTTCGCCACTTCCCATCTATCCATCTCATTTCATGCAGGAGCGGGGTTACCTAAGCGACTGGGCCTCAAAGGAGAAAATCTGCTTTTCTACAATTAGCTGTGAAAGTGACAGAAGGAAAAGAAGGGAGGGCTCCGTGGCAATGGGGGGCTCCAACGCAGAAAAGAAAAGAATGACAGCAGTGCGCATGACAGGTACCAAGATGTAAAGTTAAAAAGTGCTCATCTCAAGTCTTTCCAAATGTTGATGTTTTGGAAAGAAAAAAAAAGGGATATTATCAGAAGGGTCAAAATCAATGTATTTATTGTCTTATTTTGCAAAATTATAAATTTTGATACATTTTCCCAAACAAATATTCATGAATATAAACACTGAATGGCTTTTTTCAATAGGCACAATCTATCAAAATCCTTCACTAAAAATAATAATGCTTTGTTTTGACATGTGTAAGAGAGGTAATATTGTCGTTTGCACAGAGAGCTGTTTCTAATATTTTGCACATCCTGTTTAACTTCATACAATACCCAACATTACCACAGTGCAAAGTTTATCTCTCTGACAGTATTGATCAAACTTATAACTGATATATTCCAAGGTAGAATGTTTCAGTCAAGGGTCCCAGTTTCAGGTGTACCTAATATTGTGGCCAAATTGGCGGCATCACACTATTACGAGTTAAAGATACGCGTTGTGGTCATCTCTAAAGATGCGAAGAGAGTGCCTGCTGGGTTACCATGGGGAGCATTACACAAAAGGGTGTGGCGTGGGAATGTCCCGCAAAGGTCAGGAGTGAGGGTAAAGAGGTCAGAGGTCAGAGCCAGCTGGACAGCACACAAGAGGAAAGGAGGGTGAGAAAAGATGGTGAGGGGCTCCGGGGTGGAGATGGTCCACAAACGGACGGAGTGGACCCAATGGGACATTAACATTGAACTGATGGGAGGCTCAGTGGCCAGTCCAAGCGCAGCTATGACACACTCATGCGTAATGGGCCGTGGTAATTGACAAATGACGAGAAGCTCATTGGAGATGCAAAAAGTAGCCTTCCTAAAGCTGTATACGATTACAAGGTTGGGGGGGGGGGGGGAATTATCTGAAATTATACCTAAATGCTTTTTCCTTGGATTTGGAATAGAGATGTACAATCACAAAATGCTAATTACAAAAGTTTGAAAGCTTTTTTGATTCGTTTCACCATGCACACTATTAAATTGTGACAATTATTTTTCATTCTGCTCTTAGTCTTTAGTCTGCATCTTCAAATTTGGATGGACAGATTGCTATTATATGTTTAAAGTGGTCATTATAGTTTGCTGAAAAAGTGTAAAATAAGTTAACATTTTATTTTGATATGTAAGTGATCAGTACAGACGATATTATGTATTTAATTCACTTCATGGCAAACGGGAACAATAAAAACTAAGAAATTCTATCTATGTTAAAGATGTATGAATTTGTTTGAATTATTTTTCATTTCATTTGTTTTTATTATTTTCATTATACGTATATAGCACTCATTTTTTATCTTATGGATGGATGGACAGACGGACGAACGAACAAATGAATGGACGGACGGATAGATAGACAAAATAAAATGATATCCTCACCAAATCAGAAATAATATTACAGTTACATTAAGTATTGCTTGGATAACTTGTCACATCTGTTCTTTGTCTTACCTATTTTTAAATATGTCTGTCTGAGGAAATAATTCTAGCCCCCATTGATGAATTCATCACAATGTGTCAGATGGTCATCATATTACCAACGTGAAGAAACTGTTCAGATGTAGCTAAAAACTTTTTTTATTCAGTTTTGTAGATAACACTTTTTCATTTTTTTCCACAATTAAATGATCAATAAAGCAGTTAAGAATATTGTGAACAATTCCCACGGTTATGGCTGATCGCCGTAGACTTCGGCACTGTGGACAAGGTCACTGGGGGCAGCAGGCCGTCTGCATCAGATCCATGGTGGTCCTAAAAAAAAAAGCATCTTGAGCACAAGCAGTCGGGGTCAACATGCAAATATTAACCCCTGGGTGAAAGCAGCGGATCAATGTTCTCATGTCACTCTCTCTGCTCATGAATGTGTCGGCCGGCTTGCCGCAGTGTTTTCATATTTAATGACATTCACGTTAAACAATGGAGGAGGCAGACCTCGAGCATCCTCTCACACTAATGTGCCGCTCTCGTGGAACAAGCGAATGGCAGCGAGATGAAACCTGTGACGAAAACTAGCAGAATCGACTTGCATTTGCTTGGAGGCAAATTTAAAAAATCTTTCTTATCCAGGACAGTCCTGGCAGATGAAGTTCAGTTGCTGTGACTCAGGCAAGCTCACCCATTGCTGCCTCCCTGTGGTCAACATGGCACCAGTTATTCCACATTCATGAGCACGCTCTGGTGGACCTTGTCCAGGAGCCCAGTTCTGGTAACAGTCAAAGGTCGAACCGCTCCAAAACCAAAGGTCGAAGGTGCAAGTGTAGCGCAGGCCGAGCCAAACGTGGGATGATGTGGCATTCTGTGCCATCTGCGCCACTTGATCCTGAGTCCTTTGCCCAGTGATGTAGACGAGGTCCATGTGGTGCTCTCTGCAGTAACTCAAGGCGTCCATCCAAGTCATGTTTTCATGAATTAATATTAGGTTTTCTGTGAGAAGAGGGCAAAAGGTCATTAAATAAATCGACACGTTTTCTTCATCTTGTAAATTTGTGTAGAATAGTCAATAGGCCCTTTAAACTAAGTTTTCAGAGCTGCCATACTTGATAACACAAAAACTGTACCTTGTTTAGACTTTTACTTTAAAATGAAAACTAAATTAAATACCAAGTATACCTGAAGTCAAAGGAGGACTACTTCCATAGGGTGTTACAGCGGATGTTGCGTTCAGTGTCCCCACCTGCATCGTAAATGCAGAGATATCGTCTGGCGTAGAAATGTTTCTGTTACAGGTTTGTTTGCAGTTGTACTACTCAACTCTACTACCTACTCCTCTACTGTACTACTCTACTACTACTACCCAATGCCACCTCGATACATCTCCCAGCTGCAGTCCTATCCACGCTCTGACGGTGTCATTTGGAACAGAGGCAATCTGTTCGCTCATATCTGTTAAGTTGTTGATAGTGGCAAGGTCCGTGTGTGTCCGTCTACAGTAGTGCTTTGCTTCTTCATGGGTCCTCTTAAGCGCAATGTAGTGGAAATTGGAAAACGCCAGTATGATAGAGGAGAATTCTGTGGAGTGACAGCTCATTTGTTAGGTAAGGGAAATGCAAATATGTCAAATATGTATGTCACTCCACAGAATTCACCATAACTCTTGTGTACTGTATAATCAAAAATATTAGTCAACTAGAATTGCATTATTCTTTGCATTTGTAAATGTGGTATTAAAAGACCCTCAAGTTACAAACCTGAAATTAGCAGAAGGGTTCTGGTCCATTTCATTATGATATGTTTTCATAAAGAAAAACTACAATATATATTTATATGTATTGGGTTCTGTACAGTTAATTAACTTATGAAGAGGAGGCAGTAGCAGCACCGGCGCCACTAAAGCACTAAGAATTCCACTTGTCCTGTTGAGAGACTCCTCTTCAGAAATGTCTCTTACCAAAGCAGTTTTTCTTGTTTGTGTCTCTTTAGAACTCCATGCTAGTACACAATCTCTCTTCTGTATTGTTGACGTTTACACGCAGACACCAGGAATCTGATGACAAATTCATAAAACTGTTGAGCATTAGAAGCACAAGGAGGTCATGTGGTGACCTATTGAATAATTATTCAATTCATAATTGAATGATTATTCAATGATTATAAAATCAATGATTTTATACGCCAGTTCTAGCTGATACTATTGATTTGACTCAAGTGTCGACTTCTATTATTTTATTTAGCTATTTTTATTTTAACCCTCATGCTTGAGCTTGCCTTGTGACACTCTGGATAAGCAGCTATTTCCACGAACTTGATTGCTATGAATGCCTCCCAATTGGAAGCTCATGCCTGTCATTCTGTAAAGAAGCACGTTTTCACATGGTGCAATAAACTGTGAAATAGTGGAATCAAAGGCTTTTTTTTTCTTATCTCTGTATTTGCATAAAGTGAAGCCTATTTGTGAGGGATTCCCCCCCCCCCCTTGTGAGGGATACCCCCGTATGATTTAATTTATTCGTATTTCCATATTTATTATAAATGTAATATTTATTTATATCAATGTCATATTTCTGACACGTAACCGGTTTCGTGGTTTAAAAAAGGTTGGGGACCACTGCCCTAATTAATACAGAACATGGACCCCGCCTCCCACCAGCTTACCTTGTGCGCCGCTGTCACGTGACAGCGCTACTGGGTGGTCCCAGGAGACATTTTGGCTCGAGTGGAGCTGGCACTGAGCCATCATGGCCAGTAAACAACAGCAGCGTCAAGTTGAAGGCAACTGGCTTTGAGCGGCGGCCTTGCTGTCTGTTGGGTCTCCCCTGGAAGCTCGATAAAGACACAGAGTCGAGCTATCCAACAATGCTTCGATTTGGTGTTTGGTGAGTTCCCCGAACCTGCAAGCGAACTCGTTCGTTGCCATTATCTCGCTCGCCCCACCATGTAAGTTAGCGCTAAGCTAATGGCCACGCTAGCTGTTAGCCTTAATCGTTGCGAAGCTTCGCTAAGTAGATTAAATTACAACACAGACACCGAATTGAAGCGGTTCTTATAGACAAACGAGTTTTTCGTGGGGATGTTTGCATTAAACGGATAGATTTTAATTAATTTGAGTCACGTACCTTCCGGAACAGGTTTGTTGCTAATGGTAGCCGGCTAATGTTACTAGCTAAAGGCTTGTGCGTCCAATCGATGCACTGTTCATACTCTTAACTTCATGATGACTTATTCAAAGACGAACGATTCCGTATTATGTGCATTGAGAGACGTTTTTTTATGATTTTAGTTTAATTTCACGGTGAGCATTTGAGTGGGCGAACGCCGGGCAACGTTAATGTGTTTGTTGGCGAGCAGCATTTCTCCAGCAAACGTGGTAACAATCCTTCACTGTAACATTGCCAACTCCCAACAATACGAGTTTGGGATCACTCACAAACGCTGTTAGTTTATGTACCCCGATTACCTTCATGATGGTATCATATCCAGGAATATATAACATATACTACATTTTTCATTTCTTAGATGTGTACACTGGGTTACATTTGTATCTGGTCACATTGAGAGCTGTTCCTAATCTGCATGACCCTTATGCAACTGACATAACTAAAACATTAGACTCTTTCCTTGGAATAAAATCTTCTTTAAAGATGATGATGCAAGATAGCCATAACTTTGTAAAGGCAGAATGTTTGACACAGCTCCTGTGTTCAAACTCATTACGCAAGTGGTCATAAAAATGATGCAGTACTAATAACTGCACATATCTAATTGTCATCCTCAGACTGATATCCATCTAGCGGGACTTCATCCTGTGTTACAAAAGCAATGTCTTCCCAGCAACCTAACAGTTCAGCACCTAACAGCCCCACCAATGTCATTGGTTCTCCGTTTGCTATCAACTCTCCAATGGTCTCGCCCTCTCTGGGATTTGGACCCATCAGCCACAGTCAGGTAAATTGACATTAAAAGCACTCTGCTATTTTGGCCTGGAAGTACTTTGTGCATTTGGCCAGTGCTGTATCACACCACATGTTAATTGTCTCTGTGACTCATGTCTGTCCAGCTCTCAGCTTCCGGCGCCATGTCAGGGATGCATTCAATCAGCAACTCTGAGGACGTCAAGCCTCCGTTCGGCTTAAGGCCCATGTCCGCGCACAGTCCGGGAATCATGTTGTCTCAGAAGCGCCTGTGCGTCATTTGTGGAGACCGTTCATCTGGTGAGTGAATAACCCGCACCGTTTGTTCCATTTGAAAGGCAACAACATTTGCTCGAGTTTCTCTCATCATGCCCGTGGTTCTTGTGCACTAGGAAAGCACTACGGCGTCTACAGCTGCGAGGGCTGCAAAGGTTTTTTCAAGAGGACGGTCCGCAAAGACTTGAGCTACACGTGCAGGGACAACAAGGAGTGCCTGGTGGACAAACGCCAGCGCAACCGCTGCCAGTACTGCCGTTACCAGAAGTGCCTGGCCATGGGCATGAAGAGGGAAGGTATGCAGGTTTCGAATTGCAAAACGCGTCTCTCAAAGTAACAAAAAACAAACAACAACACCAAATAACCAAGCAGCAAAAGAAGGGGGAAAGCACCGTGATGCAAGGTGCCCTACGCTGGTTAATCACTCTTTAGTTTTGTGGTAGTAGGGCTTAAAATAGTTTAGAAATGTAGTAGAGACAAAATGCATCAGGTTGGGTTTAAATATCTAACCTCTGTTTTCCCCTTCATTTTCCCAACTCTCCCCTTTCTCCATCTTTCAATAGTGGTAAGGTGGATGAAAGAAGATGGAAAAGATGAGGGTTGGATGAGTATGGCATTGATATTTTCAAGCTGCTATTTCTACTGTAATGTGTCTTAGATTTATTGTTTTCTCCAACGCGTAAAGCATTTTCATAATGAACCTTGCGGCTGCTTTCCCCATCTTACCAAATGCAAGTGCCAAGTCAATGCTAGATGACTTTCACTAAAATGTTAAAGGAAAAAAAAAAAATTTAAGTTAAAATCGAAAAGTAACTAACTAACCAAGTGAAAATATTTGAAATAAGTTTTGTCTTAATACTGAGCACTCTTTCCTGCCTTGTGTGATGCAGCGGTTCAGGAAGAGCGCCAGAGGAACCGTGAGCGGGAAGGCGAGCTGGAGTTCAGCATGGGTATTAATGAGGAGATGCCAGTGGAGAAGATCTTGGAGGCAGAGACTGCGGTGGAGCTGAAGACTGAGCTCCACTCTGACGGAGGCTCTGCGGGCAACTCTGTGAGTATTTGCAACCACCTCTTGTTACACAATTCAGAAAAATGACATTGTTTTTCTGAAAACAGCCATTTCAAGTCTGAGCAAAGCAAGCAAACAAACAAACAAAAAAAAAGCTATTTTATGTTGACATATAAACCGTTTGATGACGTGAGCATACTCATCTGGCGCACAGCAATTTTGAAACTCAAGCAAAAGTTACCACCAGTTGATTGACATTTCGTCTGCTGCACAAGCACCCACTTTGAGCACCCTATTAATTGGTGCCAGACAAGCAGCAAGCCTTTGTCTGTCCGGGCAGGGGGGGGGGGTTTATTACATCATTCATTGGAGGCTTGCTATGAACATTCAACCGCCTTTTAATGGCAGGAAGCCAGCGACCTTATGTCACATGGAGCTTTGGAGAAAGACGTGTAGCTCTGCATTGGCTCTTTGCCAGTGTAAAGCTAAACTGGTGTTCAGTGGTGCGCAAGTTGAATTCAATGGCGCATGAACAGCAGTTGCAGGCTACTATCAACCCCACAATCTGTTCTGTGACTTGGTCTAACTTTATCAAGATTGATTATATTTGAAATAATTTATTTCTTCATTAAACCTTTATTATTGCACAGGTGTTTGCTTTTTTTTTTTTTAACTTAGGACTAGCCTAGAGCGCATCCAGAAAGTATTCACAGCTCTTCACTTTTTCCACATTTTGTTACATCCTCATTTCAAAATAGAGTAAATTATTTGTTCAACAACTCTGGTTGGAGTGTAGGCCACATGAGCGTTGTTTCTTTGCCAACTACCAGTGTGAACCAGATTTTGACGGTTTTGTTGTTTGCACGCAAAACTTCCAAAGTGCTCATAGTGACGCAGCAGTGTGTGTTTCAGCCCCATGACGCGGTCACCAACATCTGCCAGACCGCCGACAAGCAGCTTTTCGCCCTGGTGGAATGGGCCAAGAGAATCCCTCACTTTTGTGAGCTGCCCCTTGATGACCAGGTCATCCTTCTGCGTGCAGGTGCCTCATCTCTTACACACATACAGAGAGCCCTCATTATTTGTAGGTTAAGGACCGAGCCCCATCGCAAATTTGTGGTGTCCTCCAAAATATTTTAGAATTGCTTTTGTAGAATGGTTTAAGACCCAAATACTATACCCAAAACTGATACCGAAATATGTGGATGGGCGTGATTACGTTTTTCAGTAAATAGAGATAAATTAAAATCCAGAGGTTGGTTAATGGGAGGGGGTTCACTGTATTCTTAATGTGTATGTGGCAAAGATCTTCATGTAACCCAAACACTGGTGTTGCCAGGTTGGAACGAGCTCCTCATTGCCTCCTTTTCCCACCGCTCCATTGCCCTGAAGGACGGCGTTCTGCTCACCTCAGAGCTGCAACGCGATGGTGCTCACAGCGCAGGGGTTGGAGCCATCTTTGACAGGTTTGGCCACTTAGACTTGTGTCAATTAGCACAAAGGTCCTCATTGTAATCATGCTTGTTTGAACACAGGGAGAGTGTGCAAAGTGCGGAGGTCGGTGCCATATTTGACAGGTAACATGACAATGTGGTTCTAATTTTTTCTTTTTTTTTTTTTAAACCAAAACTTGACCGTATTGCAAATTTTGAAAACCTTGTTGTCGTCCTTCAGGGTTCTTACTGAGCTTGTCAACAAGATGAGAGATATGCAAATGGACAAGACGGAGCTGGGCTGCCTTCGCGCCATCGTCCTCTTCAACCCAGGTGAGCCTGCGAATGACATTTTGTCACCTACTGTCTGCAGAATTTGGTGACGCCACTTGGCCAAACGTCTCAACTACTCTATTATCTCAAGTACAGAAGAAAGAGCGTTAAACCGCCTAGCATCCTGCTTTTCCACTCACAATCCTCCTCAGAGTTGAATGTGTTGTTTTGCTACAGATGCTAAAGGTCTGTCCAACACGGGGGAGGTGGAGCTGCTCCGAGAGAAGGTCTACGCCTCGCTGGAGGCCTACTGCAAACACAAGTACCCTGAGCAGCAGGGCAGGTATGTGGGCTTGCCGTTTTTCTTCTTCTTTGGACCCGTTCCAAGACAAAGCGGGAGCAGGCGCTTGACAGGCGCGCGTCGTGTGCCAGGTTCGCCAAGCTGCTCCTTCGCCTGCCCGCGCTGCGCTCCATCGGCCTGAAGTGCTTGGAGCACCTGTTCTTCTTCAAGCTGATCGGCGACACACCCATTGACACTTTCCTCATGGAGATGCTTGAAGCTCCTCATCAGCTGGCCTAGAAGGAGCGTGCAGACTGGAGTGGCACTTTAACTTGGAAACATATGTCCGCTTGTCTCACTGCTATCTGGGTTCCACTTCCTGTCCATTTTTGTTTTAGTGCTGCACACATTTTGCTCTTTTTAGACCAAACAGGCAGGTTGGTGCTGCATGTCGAAAGAAGTACCCCCCCCCCCCCCCCCCCCAGGCTATATACCATTTTATATGAGCTTTGTACACACAGCTTAAGTGGATCTATTTTTAAACGGGAGCATGTGTGGAAGACCTAGTCTTCTTTTTAATCCTTTCTAGTCAACCTGGATCTATTCCACAAGATGAAATCTTAGCAGAGACAAAAATGTCTGCCCTCCATTTAGACTTGTTTACGACTTTGCCCTTTTCTGAGGCCAATCACTTGACTTTCTAAAAGCTGCCAGCTGACTGTTGGAGCCATGTCATATTTGGTGCTATTGCTGAGAAAATGCGATTTTATTGGTTTGAGAACCCCCACACCTAAGAGGATATGCAAACATGAGCTTTGTTTTTTTTGTTTTGTTTTTTAAATAAATGTAGCAATATAAAATGTTCAAGTGCTTTCTGCCTTTCACTCATTCAGGGGTTTTACCAAGTAAATCATGTCTGATGGAAAGGGAATATTCCATTTTGTAATTTATACAATTCTGAGGTACTGTGCAAAAGTAAATGTTCAGGGAAATTGTGTGTTAATTTCAATTATGATCAGGAGATGCAAATTATATCATTTTTAACCCGCGCCCTTGTTTTTATTATTTTCTCTGTTTTCAGATAGCAGAACGTGTGTTGGGTTGCACTGGATTTGCTGACAATGTTTCAGCTTATTTTTCTTTTTTTTTTCTTTTGAAATCATTTTATGCTCTATTGTATTTCCTTCCATCCTTCTTTCCTTGCTAGGTAGCTATCCTGTCCATTGTACTGTCTGCAGTTTATTCAAAGCAAAATTGTCACATTAGGTCCCGAGCACCTCAAGTCATTGATCAACTTGACCTCCATGTGCTCCTTGACGCATGGATTGTGTGAACTAAAAATAAACATGACTTCAGTTTGTGACTCCTTGTTGCACGTCTGTCCTTAAAACAAGACTAGGATAGCCGGAAAACTTTTCACAAGCATTTTAATTGTAAATATTGACATTTTGTTCCTGGCTACATATGAAGCCTTGCTTGTGTGTGTGTGTAGCAGTTTAGTGCAATGATATCAAAGCAGTCAAGTGTCCAGAGCACAGAACCAGCGTTTATTATCCAACCGTAACTTGCAGAATGAACTCTTTCAAACTTTTAAATTACATTTATAATACTGCTTTTACTCTATAATACACTATTCTACAAATGGAGCAAAAAGACATTTTACATCACTGGCCCTATATCTTGACACATCTGTATGCTTGTTTTTTTTTCTTTTTTAAAAAAAGACCCTTTTGCCATAAAGAAGGAAGGACGGTAGATGCTACACTTGAAATCTAAGGTGCTGAACAGAGTTCACTGATATCTACTGCTGGTGTTTGCTTTTAATGGCTATGCTCCCATTCTAAATAGCAAACTGGGACTTGTAAATGTTGGGAGGAAAAATGCTTCGAAGATTATAGCGGGTTAGATAAACTGGCCTACTTTAGTTCATTCAAAAATACCTTCCCTTTTCACATCGCTTTGATATCGATGTTAAGAAACATTAAGTGATGATTTTCACATTCATTTTAAAGAGAGGAGTGCCTGTAACAGAATCTCCAATGCTGCCAGTCGAAGGGAGATGTCTTTTTTTTTTCATACTTTTCACTTTCACGTCAAATGACACGTAAGGCGACGGGAGAGAGTTGTCATAATAAATACATTATGAGTCGATCCAAACACCGTTTAGAAATCACCGCGGCTCGTGCTCGGTCCTCATTTCATTAGGATGTCCCTGAAAATTTCTCCTTAATAAATAAGTGTCTCAAGAAAGGCACTGAAATATACAGCGGGGACAACAGAAGCCACTGCTGAGCGCCACACTTACCTATTTTCTTCCTCAACCTGCTTGATTGAATTGGGTTCTAATGTGTTCTTCTTTTCGTCAAGTGTTTCACATTAATTGATGGCCGGTGGGTCACCTTCTGGAGCGCAAGGCAATACACAGGCGTTAGTAGCACAGTAGTAATTGTACACACGCAGGTGACATCTTTGGATTTCTCTCACTCTAACCACCAGAGATCACAAACACACAGGTGCTTTTAGGTGTTTGAAGACATCAAGCGCTGGAGGAGTGCAGGCGGGATCTGACAGAAGCCAAGCTCAGTGGTCTTCTCACGCAGGCGCAAATGAGTCATCCATGTCGGCACGGGAGCGAGGCGTTGAACGTGCGTCCTCGAATCCTGTTCACACCTGCACGTCAGGACCATCGGACAAGCCCAGGACGTTGGCCTCCTCGGATGTCAAACCGCTCTTCAGTGTCCTCCTCACTTCACAAAGCATAACACAAAGTGGACATGATTAGTTATGGAGAATGGAACTTAAAAAATATTGATAAGATGTGATACTGTACAAACAGGTGTGAGGTGGTGTCAATGTAGCACTAATAGTATGAATGCTCCCTCTAGTGGTGCACGAAAGAAGCACTACCTATGTGAAGTTCAGTTGTATTTAATTTTAGGAACTGTTGGTTGCTACATTTTTATTTCGGTTCAAAAATGACTCACGTGATTTGCGATTGACTCTGGAACGCCGCCTCTCACGAGGTTGCGTCCTCGGTCCCGGCCCCTGAGTGGCTGAGCGTACGATCCGGTCCATGATCTCGTCGGCCGTGTCATCTGTGCAGTTGATGGTGTCGTCGTTGGCGATGCACCACGGCGGCACTTGAGCTGAAAACACAAGAAGTTGGAGCAGATGATGACAATATTGATTTTTTTTTGTGGGGTTTATGGATTGTTTTGTGACACTCGATAGTGAATAAAATACAAAGTAAAAGACGAAATTGCAATTGGTCACCTCTGGTGCTTCCGACCCGCGTGCGAGTGCGAAGGCCCGGCACCGTGGAGGTCTCGCTGTCTCCACTTCGCACGCTGCCCTTCAGTACGGCCTTCATGTTTTCGTGCTCGGCGGCGTCCTCGGCGTACTGGATGCCATGAGGCTGGCTCTCGGGCGTGTCGGGCTGGGCGCCGCCGAATTTACCGCTCTGCAGGAAATAGGGGGTACAGGCCAAGGTGAGAATCAACAAATCACTGCTATTCTCTGGTCAAACATGTTCTCATCCATTATGACAAAGCACTTTTCAGGCTTGATGAGCCATTTGTTTAGTCAGTTCACAGCAGTCATTCCAAATAACTCTTTTGCAGAAAAATATAAGACAAACTCTTTCGCTAGATAACAGTGGCGACAATTATGCATCACTATTTTAGTCCCCTGCAAAAATTGCTCTACCATGGTTCTATTTCCATTCATATTGTATCTTTGGTTATATATTTGTGGTCCCATCATTGCCATGCAACCTTAAGTTCAAGTCTTGGATGTTAGTCACAGCAAAAATATTTCTCACGCGGCCCGTAGCAGGCAGCAGGGCCCCTACCTCAATGTCACCTTCGTCGTCGCTCTACAAACACGAGAGGGAGGGAGGGAGGGCGGGAGGGGGGGATGGAGGATGCGGTAAAATGTCATGCGGGAACTTCCAATGACAGCATTGCTTATGTAACTAATCTGATATTTGGAATACAAAATAGCTAGAGTCTTCGGAGACTTCACCTCTACATGGAGATAACAATGGCTTACAGCAATAAAAGAACATACAACATACTATACAATTATCTATCTTGTGTTCCTGACAGTGTCAAAAGTGAGCATTTCTATTTTAGGAAAAAAACAAACAAACATGTCCACACAATGGATGTTCACTTTTTGCTATGACTGCTCTTGGTAATTGTCTTTTTCAAATAAGTTCAAAATAAAGATATTTCAAACATGAAATCATTATTGTGTGGTCCATCATAATTACTCTCTACCAAAATGACAATAATGGCATTAAAAACACATTGATTCGAATATGGGTTATTTTTGACCCACTGGTGGAAAAGTGTAGGTTAAGTCACTTGTGCATCTAAGAGATTCTAATCATAACGCGAGGTGTTTGCTCTGGCCTTTTACAAAAGTCGACCGAAGCGACCACATCAGAGGAGACTGACGTCAACACACTGATTGTTGTTACAGTAACGTATACATGTGGAGGGCCTTGCTGATGTAATCACAAATGTATGTAGCGGTGGTGGGAGGTCAGAACCAGCAAAGCCTTTATCTGCTGGCCTAAACGCTGTCAGAAGCACTGACTGACATTTTTCAAATTTAATATCTTCCATGACATTGTTATTCTTGTAACTTAAACGACTAGCTATGTATCGGATTTGAAATTTGACCACAAAGGTCTAGCGGAGGCTTGTGAGCTGGTCTTTGATGACATCAGCATTTTTTTTTTCTCATTATATGATTGGTTCGTTATCCACTTACATCTGTAATCAATTTCCCTCTGGTTTTGTTCCTCTCACGATGGTTGGCCCTTTTCTGCTTCTGCTGGAGCACCCGCTCCCTGGTTGTGCGGTACTCCAGCGCAAATTCACTCAGGATCTTACTGAAGCGATGAATGCTGACATCACGGACGCCGTATATTGGATGGCCAAGGAACAACAGGAAAGCATGAAACCTGTAGGAAAATAAAGATAAATATTAAACAAACATGTAAAGTGGCAAGAGATAAGGAGAAATACAGAAAAACACCTACATACCTGTTAATGATCCTCCGGTGTACGATTTTCAGAATGATAATCCTCTCCGCACAGTCTTTGAGGAAGTCAGACATTTTTTGCTTCAACGCTGGTTTCATCTCATGTTTGGCAATGACCTTGAGGTGATCCCATGATGCTTTGCACCTTCGCTCCATCTGAGTCAGATTGTCTTGAAGTTGGTCAAAGTCCACCTAACCAAAAAAAAAAAAAAGCAATCGATAAACAAGCAGCCAGCTGGATGGTAAATTCAGTCTCTATCAAATGTTTTTAGTATCAATTATTCTATTGATTATTCCATCGAGTAATTAGATACAATTGTATTTGCGTTGAAATGTGTTGAAAAATTTCCCAATTACTGTTTATTAAACAATAAGTTTTGTTTAAGTGGTATTATATAATGATTAAAAACAACAACAACTAAACAACAGTTATGCAATATAACACAACATTGATCTCCATGCTTTCCCAAAGTAAAAGCAGATGTTTGCAAATGTCTAAAGAAAAATCAGTTGTTTTCACAAAGGACTAGAGAAATCAGAATTAGTACTTTTGAGAGGCTAAAATCAGAAATTTTGGACGCCCTTTAGTTAAAAATATGATTTGAAATACGAGGCGATTCATTTCTTAATCCGTTAGTTGTTGATTAATCGATTAATTTTAATACCGCTAGTTAAACCGTTCCCACCTTGGTCAACCGAGTGATGGCCCCAATCTCCGAGTAGAGATCGGAGCTATCCGGAAACTTCTCCACCACGATGGCGCAGGTGTGGTGCAGCAGGGACTGCTTATGAACCGTGTCCTTCACCTCGGGGACTTTCTCGAGGTAACTCAGCTCAAAGCCTTTGGCCTGGACAAGCAAGTAAACAAGAATCCTCAAGAGAGTAGAAAAAGAAGGATGAGGGGCGGGGTGGCAATCAAAAGGCCCAAATTGCAGCGCATTTCCTCTCTGGCAAAGACACAAAAAGACTCTCAAAGCGTGCCAAGATGATCTGTAGCTTCATTAGGTTGTGATTATCAGGAACCACAATCTACTTCCAGGCCGGCAGATTGCTGTGCTGGTTGCAGCGGAGAGCTCAAGCCAGCACATAGCATGAAAGACGCAAACACTCTCTCCTTTGTTCCCTTTCCAACTTTAAATGTCAAACTAAAAACAAAAATTCCAGACATTATTTATGAGCGCTGGCTTTTTTTTTTTGATGTCCATGACTTGTACTTTCCCCTCGCGTGTTTGCCGCTCATTCATAGAAGAACATAACAGAGATTCAGATATATACTCCTCATACGCCCCAAACGTTCAGAAAATACACAATCGCTCCAATATTTATTTCTTCTCAGTGAAAAGTCGACCGAGCTTTCCCACACGTTGTCCGGCATTGCTCTGACAAATAAAAAAAAAATTAAAAAAAAGAACAGTGCAGATACTTAAAAAGTTGATTCATGTCAACATCCTCTTCAGGGACCTACTAAAGTCTTTTAAATATTGACGGAAATTTTTCTGCATTCTTCCATTGCACTCCACTTAAGACTTTTCCTCTTGTATAGTCTGAAGAAATATTGATTATGAATCTTGATTATTATTTCTAATAACCTCTCTTCCTTTGTGGCACCTGCTTCATCCTGGTTGACAATCACTCCATGTTTTTGTGGTTCAAAATCACAATAAGCACATTGACGTTTACTCACATTAGTGCCATTAAGGAAGTTGCCGATGGCTAAGAGCGTGGTCAAAATGTAGCGGAGAGTTGTGTTCTTCTCCAATTGGTCCATTCCTTCTTTAAGATCCTGCAGTGGCTCCGCAACTTCCTACAAAACACAAGAGCCTGATATTTTCCAATTCGTTGTCATTCATTTTTACATGAACAGGAACACAGAGGGAACATGCAAACTCCGCGCAGGTTGGCTCGAGATCTGAACCCAGAAGTTCTCTATTGTGCTAAGCGTATCTCCGAGATGCACGTGACACGTGAAATCTAATTAGAAACAAGAGCTATAGCAACAAATCTGCCTTTACAAAAATAATAATGCTCACTTTTGATTGACACTTTCAAAGGGGTATTCATTTCACCAGTGAGTCCCAACCAAGTTTGAAAAAGTTTCAGATGTATTTTTAGTTATCTATCTATCTATCTATGCCAACAACATATCGTGACAGGTTGATTCTCCTCAGGGCTAAATATGTGCCTGGACTCAATAAAATAAAAATACTTTGTTACACTGCTCAAGAAATAAAAACTTAATTCGAATTGATGAATTGAAACGTGTGCATGTGATCAAAGCTAGCGCAGACACCGACCTTCTCCGTAAGCTCATAGTCCATCTTGAAGGCCCACAGCTGCAGGCGGGCCGACAGCTCGGTGATGGAGGAGAGGATGAGGAGAAACTGCTCAGCGCTGCCCAGGGGAATTTCGGGATTCAGCAGCTGAGCCTCTTGGATCTTCTGCTTCTCTTCCTCCGTGGGGATCATGGTCAGGATTTTCTGAGAGCAGATGAGATGACAGAGAGGGGGACGGAGAGTTCCAGGGGGGATCGTTTATCAAGTCCTCATCGCTTTGTTTTTGCATAACACGTCTGGAAGTAAATCGTAGAACGGCAGAGGAGACAAATTGATCCTGACATTTTCCACCACTGTTTATTTAAGATGTTTCCAGAGTTCCAAGAAATATGTGTGACGTGTGAACTTTCAACCTTTTTATCTGGCTTGGGAAAAAAAAAAAATATTTCAAAAGGCAAAAGGTGAACAGGAATTTCTTGTGGAGAGTGCTCATTCTATTGCATAATACTGAAGGGATACAAAATTCATCGTTCTCCACTGATGTCTCATCATTTTCAAGTGCTGGTGGACATTTTAATATACAAAGTGATTAATTACCCGCCGCGAGAAAGACAAAGGACAGGCAACACTAGGTGAATGAATTCTCTTTTTATGAAAGATCCAATTGTGAATTTTTGTTGCGTTGGCGCAGCATCAGTTCAGCGCACTTATTTTGCAGCCATTTGAACTTGACAGACAGTTCACATTTTCACGCGAGTTTGTCATCCTTACCTCGATGCCTTCTTTGTTCAGCGCATACTCATCAAAGTTGAGGATGGCCGTTTTGATGGTGCGAGGAGGCGGTAAGACCGTCAAACCGATGTTTATGGCGTTGCTGCGTTTGGAGTCCAGGACGATGATTTCTTGCCGTTTGCCATCAACTGCTGCTTTCTATGAGACACGGCACAAGTCGGTGATCGCGCTCAACATATTAAACCACATATAGAAGGTTTACAATTTATATAATATGAAAAGTAGAAAAAATATATAAAAAGTCAAAATTATCCATCCATCCATCCATCCATCCATCCATCCATCCATCCATCCATCCATCCATCCATCCATCCATCCATCCATCCATCCATCCATCCCAACTCACTCACTCACTCACTCACTCACTCACTCACTCACTCACTCACTCACTCACTCACTCACTCACTCACTCACTCACTCACTCACTCACTCACTCACTCACTCACTCACAAAAAAGATCCGAAATATATTTTCCGGCTTATTCTATGTACCTTGGTAACAGGCAGCTCCTTGGATTTGGACTCAAAGAGCTGCTCCAGCTTAGATGTGTCCAGTTTAAGTGGCTCTAATTTGGACCACAGGGATTCTTTACAGAATTTATGGTTCTTGCACTGCCACTCCATGGGGCGCACCTCTTTCCAGAAGAGTCGAATTGTCTTCTTTTTCTTGAGGAACAGAGGAAGGTCGCCCCGATTTAGCTGAGGGGATGGCGGTGGCATGAAGGGGGGAGGTGGGAGCACCATTTTGCCAAGGATGGGAGGAGGCGGGGGGCATCCAAAAAGTGGCGGGGGTGGCGGTAGGACAGCACTGCGCAGCAGAGGAGGCGGCGGCGGCGGTGGGATGTGATCACCAGACCCCATCACGCTTTCCATAACTAAAATATCCAAGTCATCCTCATCCCGCAAGTCGGTGAAATCCATTTCCTTGATGCGCAGCTCCCTGGGTGCGGCCATGAGCTGGTCCCAAATTTGGTCCGATTCCTTCTTCTGGGCCGCCGGGATGCCGCCAGAGTTGTCAGTCTGAGCGTGCTGCGGCTCCTTTGACGCCTCCGCTTCAGTCAGAGACGTCAGACCTTTGACCAAATCACCAAATTTTCCCGCCACGGCCCGTACAGTGCTTTGCTTGTCTACAATGTCCACCTCCATTTTCTTCACATTTTCTTCATTGGCCTGCCTGTGAGCCTCCAGTGTGGAGATCCGGCTGGCTAAGCTGGCCACAGAGGGGTCAGCCACCTCTGGGTCCTTTTCACATTTACATTCCGTTTCTTTCTCGGCCTCTCCTCCTCCGTTGTCATCCTTCTTGTTGGATGTGTGAGCGTAGAGCATGTCCAGCATGAAGCGCTTGTTGTTGAGGATGTCGTTCTCTTCCGAGACTTCAATGCACTGGCTCCACTGGCCTGGTGGGAGGAAAAGATCAAAATGGACACATAATCTCTGACTTGCTCTACATCAGGCTGTCCTTTAATCACTGAGTATTTACATTATGAAGAGTCTTGTAATATTTGTTGCATTCATTTAGCTGCTTTCACCCTTAAAATACGTTTTTTAAAAACTGACTTGTAAAAACTGCAATTTATATTTATTTATTTCATTATTTATTTGTTTATTTATTTATATTTAATTTATAATACTTGAATCTTGCCATTAAATACATGTATTGTAAATAATCAAATAGCATATCAAATCAAAATACAATTTTACATGAATACTAATATACATTTAATTATAAGTATTTTACACTTACATTTTGAAACATTTTTTTATTTTAAACTTTCGCTTACAAACGACCCGTCTCAAAGTTGGTCCTTGATCGCACATCTCTGCTCTACATGGATTATTCAAAGACTCTCGCTGCAAGAAATACCTGCTTCGATGTCATTTTTGACTTTCTCCTCACGTTCCTCCCTCTCCAGAGTGCTGCTGGTGGATGAGATGCTGGATGCCGAGCAATTGTCCTTCTCGTTCACTTCCTCATTCTGTCTCTCCTTCTCGCTCAACACTATACTTTCTTCCACATCCCTCTCTATGGTCGGAACCCTCTCACAATCTTCCTCTAATTCAACATCTTCTACATCCACTTCCACGTCAATACTAGCTGTCTGTGCTTCCTCAGCGACTTCCACTTCATCAGCCACGTCCACCTGCTCGTCGACTTCTCTTCCGATCTCACACTCCTGTTCCATCTCCTCAAGCTTGCCTTCATTTCCCACTCCTCCCTCTTTACACTCCTCTGGCTCTTCCACCACATTCTGAACTGGTCGAGTGTCAGAAACATCCTTCTTGCCTGCCGGCGGCTCTTTTGCAGCCATATTTGGTTGTGAGGGAGGTGAAAGACAAAGTTCTGATCCTGTTAATGCTGGACTTTTTGTTCTTGTTGGGGAGTCATGTTTTGACGCCGGGATGGATTCAGTTCCTGCAAGAAAGTTTAGAAACCATTCAGAAGAGTGCAGATAATTGCACCTCTGATGCTATTGATCAATTATTTTAGCAAGCTTCAGACTAGATTTCTCTCTCTGGATTAATAAATATCAGTGCATCTATTCATCCATCCTAACATTAATCAGGACATCTGAATCTATTTCCTTCATGCCAATGATAATAGTAGCGCTAAATCTAAAGCTTTTACCTAACGTCTGCTGAGCATCGGGTGTTTTGTCTTGCTGTGAGGCGATAGAGGAAGTAGTGACACAGCGAGATGCCGAGCGGACGGCGGGGTTGGAACTCAAACACAGTGTGATCTCCGTACGGCCTCTTACGGGCATCCGAGGACGCTCTCGCTCGTACTCCTCGGCCGCCAGCCTCTCCACGGCCTTGTACCTGCCACAGCGAAGGATAACGTTCAATTATTAAGATCACGATGTTTCTGCAATCTGAATTAGTAAGCACACATAAATACAGCGGATATGAATAAATATTACAACGCTGACATAAGCGATATACTGATTTCTATTCTTGCAGCTGCTAATCAAACTCTTTCCATATGATCTGAAGATGATTTTTTTTTTTTTTAAGAAATCAATGATTACAACTGTAACAATATTGTCAGTTCATGTGCACCATGTAAAACCCACCTTTCCTCTCTGGCTTGTCTCGCCTCTTCCCTTTTTTCAACATAGTCTCGACTGAGATGGATAAAGAAAAAAAACAATGACGGTTTGGATTGACGCTATAACAACACTTGTGTTTTGCAAGTTGAGACTGACTTGAAGCGCTCCCTCTCCTCCCTTTCGATCCTCTGCAGACGCTCCTCTCGTTCCATGCGCCTCCTTTCCCTCTCTGCAGCCAAAGATTCCTGATGCTGCCTGTACGAGGAGCTCAGCAGGCCTCCTAAAGCAGGTCTGCATGGATGAAGAAACAATATTCATATGTTGGAGTGTTGATAAGTTTAGAGAATGTCATCCAGGCCAACCTTTCAGTTTTAGACTCCGGTGTGCAGGTTGCCGTACTAGTGAAGCGATTGCTGGCTGCTTCTGGACTTTGCTGCTTGCCTGGCTGTGCTGCTTCATTGGAAGTAACCCTGTAAATGGATCAACACAACAAGCTCGATCACAGATAGCAAAAAATATATATATATATTGACAGGTTGAACCTCTAGCCAAAAGCTTAAAGATGCCACAAGCCAACTTCTCAATTCATTGAAAACAGGATGCCACGGGATGGCGGCAAAGCACTACTTTTATCATGTTCTACAGCAATCCCAGCAGGTCTTTTTGAGAGTGTTGGATGTTTTACTCAAACTGAAGGTGGGAGAAAGCGTGAGACAAAGAAGTTGAAACAAGACAAGTTGTCAGTGTTACACATAAAAGAAGTAGATGGAGACAGACAGACTGCAGGGAATAAAAGAAAAAAAAACTTGACTGCAACTTTGTTATCATCCATTTTTAAACAATGATGTTTTACCTCATAAAATCACGACTTTCTTGTTGTAAAGCTATTTTTGTCCCATAAAATAAATTATATTTTTACAAATTCATCTTTGTACCATTTTTACTTTCATCCTGTCGCCAATACTTTATTCACCCAATTCCCACGGTAATATTCTTTTAGTACCCCTTTGTAACCAGCAAAATGTGACTTGATCCCATTTCATTGATGAGAGACAGTGACTCACACTAAAAATCTCTATGGTCTTAAAATATAGTTATTGACTCGTCTTGTGTTAACGATGGTTCGGATGAAAAACAAAAGCCCGATGAGTGATAAAAATCTCAAAATAACTTTCCAGGAAATTGCAAAAAGAACTTTGTTTTTTTTTCTTCCTTTCCCTTTAACCACAGGTCTTTAAGGAAGTCAGACAGATTGTGGTGGGAAAGGAGGTGTTTTAGTAAGAGTGGTGGAAAAAAAACACTACCAATACAGGAAGGAGGCAGGAAGAAATAAAAAAAAAAAAAAAAAAAAAGGAGCACATTTATCATGGATTCAATCAACAAGAAACCATGAGGACAGGATTTGGGATGGTTATGTGCTTATTTGGGACAAACTTCACACTAAAATCTTTGCGATGATTTGCAACAGACACAAGAGAGGATGTCGTGGTCCTTAAGCTGATCAACTTCCTGTCTTTTAGGATTCAAAGCACAAAAACAACAACACCGAGCCCAATTTCATTGAGCCAAACCAAAAGAATTACTTATCGAGAATTTTCCATTGAACCGATTATGACGGCTTGACGCTAATCCGAGCTAAGCGGGGTAAACTCCAACCAAAGCACTTTTCAAGTGCCAAGAAAAAGTAGCATTGTAAACGAAATACCAGGAATTACAATTAGAGGTTGATCGCAGCGAGCTAGTTTGATGTATTGCGGTAACAATGAGCTCACAGAATCTGCTTATTCGCAGAATCCGGGTTCCCACTGCTTTACGGTCAGTTCTAGTCTGGGTATTTTTTGGGAGGAGGGAGGGTGGTGGATAAAGGACATAATGGGGTTGGTTGTATCCCATCCAGGACAGTTAGCCTACAATACCTGTGATCGTCCTGTCTAAAGGACTCAGTGACTGGATGACATTCATCATCTGTCTCTTCCTCTTCCTCCTCCTCCTCCTCCTCCTCCTCCTCCTCTCCTTCATCCTCCTCCTCCTCCTCATCTCTGCGGTAGGGGACGGTTTGAGGTTTCAAAGGAGTGAAGTGAGAGCGCAAGAACGAGAAGTGCGACAGAGGCAAAGTGAAAAGATAGAAGCAAAAATGACTTTGGAAAAAGACAACACAAACATGCTGACAAATCTCAGTGTTTCCCCATGTACGATATTTCTCAATGGACTCACTTTTTCCATTTCTGGAAGTCATTACACATAAAAGTAGAGTTTATCATGTGATATTGCGTCCCTGGTGTTTGTATTCATTCAGTTCAGCGAAGGCTAAAAGTAAACGAGAAATCACAGTGCTTTGATTTACGCTTTATTCCGGTTATAATTTTGAGGGAAACACTGAACACACACATAGAGCAAGCAAGTGAGTCACAAGATGTTCAAGACAGAGAAACAGGTGCAAGAATGTTTGTTAGCTGGTTTTTATTGTGATCTGATATCAGTGATGAAGTTATTAAGATTAAAATAAAAGTGAGACTGTTTGTGTTAAGCTACTTCTTGTTTGGTCCTTCGACAAACTCCAATTTATGTTTTACTTATCAGATTTATAATCAGAAACAAATTTTGCAAGTCAAATTGACTTCTATAGTCTTTATAAAAACAACGTTATAGTGGTGACCTATCGCATTGTGCACATTACGAAAACGCCTCAACACTGCATGTTAAATATTTCCTTGATAAAATTAGAGCCTGCATACACACAGGTATAAATGGATGAATTTATGAAAAAAATGAGGTCCCTAAATGTCACTAAAATTAAATTGCCAATCATCATAAATTCTCATTGAAATAGCAAAAGACTTGAACGTGATGAAAAAAAACAGAATGGCACGCAGTAGGCCAAATGTGTCCTCTAAGTGGCAGTAATGTTCGATGACTTATATGAATCCGGGTGACAACAAACTAAATACAAAAACATAACCTTCTGCTTTGAGTTTTGAGGTGGTAATAAACACACAAGAGATGGGAACACAGCGACAAAGGCACATTTATCAAATATTATTTTATAAATTGTTAGTGACCGAGAAGGTGATTCCTTTCAGTGAGATATATGCTCAGTGTTATTTCCTGTTCTGCCTCCACACACGTGAGTCTTGTTGCCCGTTTTCTATTTAGATCCATCGCTCGCACGGACCCTTCTGGCTTTCATTAACAAAATGGAAAAACGTTGATCTTCAAAGGCCGCTAGAATTTCCTGTAGTGGGCCGGTATCGCATGACCGGCCAGACCTGGGAGCTACCAGAAGGTTTAATTGGTATGCTATTTTAAAACCTGGCTGGGATGTGATGCATTAAGAGTGGCAGTGATCAGGTGAGGGGCGAGTACTTTTGTCTGCTGACTGGTACTGATAAAACTCAACTGCAACATCTGAAGTCAAAATGGAAACATTTGGATATCCTCCCTCAGTGGCTTTGTGCACCTCACCTTTCGGCGATGTCTTCAACACGCTGGCCTCCAAAGGGCAGGATGCCGCCAGCATAAGGGCCGCATGGCGACGCCGGCGCCGAGACGGGACCTCGATTGTTTTGGAGAGAATGCCTGCGGCTGCGTCGTCTCTCCAGGCCGCGGCGCTCGCCGGTGCCGCCCATGCTGGCCCGCCGGCGCTCCTTCCTGCCGCTCGGAGGTAACTGCGTCTCATCGTCACCGTCCTCGCGGCGGAGAGTCGTCTTGGGATAAAACCAGAAACAAGTCAACTACAGGATGACATCACAATAGATTTGTTGTAGAAGGAGCTTTCTGACCTCGTAGATGTTCAACTGCTCTACAAGGTCAAGGTCAGAGCCCTTCCTGCTCAGGTGTCTCTGTGCCAAAGCCTCGATGCCCTGCTCTTCCAAACAGTCCACCACGTCGTAGTAAGAGTCTTGATCGGGCAGACCGGCCAGAGTCTAAAACAAACAACACACAAAAAGTGGATGAAAGGAGTCCAACTCAATGAGAAGAACATGACACTGGAAGAAACTCTTGGAAATTAACTTAGTTCTCGTAAACAGTTTATTGAAGTTCTGCTGACCTTGTTGATGAGCGTCATTGCATACACCAGCAATTCAGTATCTACTCCGTCTTTCTCATTCAAGATCTCCATGACGTTGCCCCATATTTTTGTGCCTGAAATAGTCAAATCCAGACAGCAGATGGTGGTCATTGGAGAATCAGTCTTTTGTTTTTTTTTCTTTTTACAACACATGTCCTCATTGGTGTCGCTGTTGAACTGGAGTCTATCCCAGATGACATTTGACCCTGGGCCGGTTGCCAGTCATACACAGAGCACATATGGAAATACATTCCTACATTTGAATTTCGGTGCAGATTCAGAAAAGGTTGATTGATAGCAACATTTCCTATTTCAAGTTTTAGTTATACACTCGACAAGTGGATTTGAATGAGATTATAATTTAACTCAACTAATGCACTGATCTAATTAAGATGCATTCCTCTGCAATTACTTACTTCACTCTACAAAAATGATCCAAATAAGACTAGACTAATTTGTTCTGATTCACTTTATTATTCTGCTTTCTCTAGGTATCGTTTTACCTCTTTTGGCATCCACAGCATTTACGGCATTAATCAATAAGACGGCGTTTGATTCTGCATACTCCACAAACACCAGCAGAAGCTTCAGCGCTGTCTTCACCACCAGACGAAACTGCACAGTGGGAGAAGCACATTTGATCATTTCTAAACACAGTTCCTAAGTACAGTTTTGTCATCATTGTATCCTGTCTTGCGTGACTTGATAAGAGCCTGGCAGGAAATTGTGTTTGTGTGTGATTGTCTAAAACTTAAAACCAAATTATACAGGGTGCTAGTTTAGCAGAAATTTAACACCATTAATAGGGAGCATCTATAAATATAAAAACAATTATTATATGAAAAAGATTATAAAACACAACTGATATAAATATGGTTCAAAAAGGGGTTACACTCACAGCTGAATCTGGCCACTAGGGGGGCTGAGTTGACTACACTAACTTGTAGGTTGAAAGAAGTGAGTGTGTAATTTTAGAATGTATAATCTAGGAAGTGGATCCATGGCATCATACTTGGAAAAAAAATAAAATGTTTTTGTTTTACCTTAGCCCCGACAAGGGTGTAGAGCCATTGGACTATTTCCTTATTTGCAATGAGGCCATTCATGCCATCCACAAATAGCATGATCTGTCCAAGAGCTGGAGAGGGGGAAAAAAAAAAGAGATGGAGGCGAAGGTTTAGTTAATCATCCACCCAGACAAGTCTTGTTATTGTCTTTTCTCTGAGAACTGAGTGTCCTTCTCAAAACAAGTGGAAGAACGACGGAATTTCCAATGTTATTAATTTCAGTGGCAATGCACAGCAGGTCGTCTTGGCCTTTTTTTTCAAAGAATGAACCATGACACACACACACACGCACACGTGCACACACACACAAACCAGCATTTTTGGGAGTGCAAAGTACAGGACGACCTAAATCAGCACCACTAAAAATGTACAACATTAAGAGATCTTAGAATAATTTCTTTTATATTAATTTAGCTTATGAAATATTTGTCTTATTGAAGAAAATTGATCAATCTTTTCCAATTAAATAGGCCTAATTGGTTAATTAAGTATAATCATAACAACAGTTATTTAAAACATTTTATTTATACAAATTTTGAACTTTCTTTAAACTTAATTATTGCCTTTATTGTCATTTCATACTGCTGCCAGGGCCTACTGGGAGCAAAATTGTCCTTGAGCAGGACACTCTGACATGGTCGAAGTGGCTTTAGGATTGAATCCACCACCTTCAAGTTGGGAGACAAACACTCCACCACTGAGCCACATCGCCGCCACTTTCCCAAGAAATGCCGTGAATCATTTCTTTTAAAAATCAAATGTTTTATGCCGCCGTTTTTTGTGTGGAATATGAGCTTGACCCTTTCTCATCTGAAAGGTGAACATCGCAAACAGATGTGCATTGTTATGAAAGGTGTTGATTATATTGCTGTGGACCCCATAGAAACTTGAGCTACTGTCCAGGAGAAACTTGAAAAAACAACTCGGCGCACTCATCCCTCAAGTCAACCGACGTGACTGTAAGGAAAATATTTGAGCAGACCGCCTCGATGGACGCTGACATGACTTCCATGTGTAAGCGGATACATAAATAAGAGGAAAATAAGAGTCAAGGGATCTCAGTGGGGAAGAGCTCGGGTCAGACAAGTGTGGGGCTTCTGTTAAGGAGGGGAATTGGGGGAAGGGGAAGAGTACAGCTGAACTGACAAATGTTTCCCCCCCCCTCTTCAAACAGTAGGTGCTTAGTAGAGCCTCAGTGATCACTGCCGCACACACAACAAGGGGTTAATGCGTTCACACTAACAGGATGAGCCAAGCTTGACCCCACTACCTCCATTAATCAGCTAATGGCAATGAGGAGGGGGCATTGGGGGTAATAAAATATACAAACAAAACTTGGTAACATTGAGAGAACTTCCAATTTACCATTCAGGACATCTTTCAAAATCAATAAGTAACTTATTGATGTTATTAGTTATTAGTGTTAACTAATGGAGCATCAGAAGTCAAACAGAATGTCTCCCAGGAAGCTGTTTGACCATAGATTTATGTGGATTTGAAAATAATCTCATGAGAAATAATGAACATAGATTTCCATCAACTTCCACCACCACAAAAAAAAAATACAATCACAATAATATTCTAAGCAGTATTTCAGCATACTGATGTGAATGCATTACTTTCCTTGTTTTCGATGGATATCACCATAAATACACTCGGGAAGGGCAAAAGTACGATCAAGTGAAACTATCAAATAACTGTTGTCTGATTTTCATTTAAGATTCTCAAGTTTTGGTCAATGTTTTACAGGAAATAAAGTTTTCAGGTTCTTCATCTGCAAAAACCATTGCAGTCCCGAGTGTCTACTAAGGTCCATCAAATGTCATATAAATCATTGGGATTCAAAGGGATTCTTGGTCTGCCTGAAAGTAACAAATAAGAAGTGCTCTTGGCCTTTGAGCTCAGCTGCCCTCTGCCAAAACTCACATCTCTGCTAAGCATATGATAATCTTAACAATTCAACAACGCAAATCATGCACATTCCAATTTGTTCAGATGTGACAAGACAACACTGACAGGATTTCCTAAAAAAAAAATCCCGACAAACATGAGCTTTGAATAAAAAACAATAATAAATATAAAATTAACACAAGGCCCCAATAAAGCAGGTTTTATCCAACCAACTGCTCCATCCAAGACTTAGTGGTTTAACTGAGAGCTCCTCAGTAGTTAGGAACTAATCTTCACTTGTTTATGTTAAACTGCTCATCATGTTATGTTATGAGATGAGATGAGATGAGAGGACTGCACCTTCAGTCACATACTTCTCATCTTTGGAGGAGCTGGAAATTATTCGTATGCCATAGATAAGCCAGAATTCCCAGGTGCAGCGGCTGGATGTTCCTGACCGTGTGTGTGTGTGTGTGTGCGTGCGGAGGCTACAGTTCATCTTTTATCAATCCGAGTTAATTACTCAACATGTCAGGCCCAAGCATTCCTGACAGTCCTCTCATGCGGCCAGGCCCGAGCGTCGGCGTGGACAATGTGGAGTCGAGGTAAACCACATCAAGAGTGTGTTTCTAAAAACATGATTAACCTCCTCAGTCAACATGAATTCAAGTGTCACCCTCTCACCGAACACCCCCGGTTCTGCTTGGCAGCACTGCTGATGGATGGATGACAGGTAGTAATGACATGATGAACAGCTGCTCTATTGACTTCAGCATCCAAACAGCCAACAACTCAAACTAACACACTTTCCAGACTTAAGCTACATTCTTCACTAGCTGACCTACGATATGACCACTGGGCCAGTTCATGTCTTGGCTTCACCTGACTATTGAAAATACCCATAGCTGAAAAGATTTTGAAGGGTAAAAGAACATAATGATGGGTGTGGCATCACAGAACATCAACGCTCACCTGCTGACAGACGACGCATTTGCGCTTCCAAGTCGACCGTTAAATGAGACGACGACACGTGAGGATTTTGTGTGGCCAATGTATCAGATTGAGAACTTAAATGCGTTAACATTTATCCACGCTAGTAAAAACCGCACGACGGTGATCCTGCCCTAAGAGTCGTTTAAAACTGCTTCGTCATGGAATTAGTTCATGCCAGCGAAGGTTTAAGAACATTCAAAGGTAAACAGACATGAAACCACATGGAGAGCAGTTATCCTGTTAAAGCAAAACGATACTGCAACTTGTTTTCGAAAACTAAAATTACCGTTCATTATGGAAAACGCAATCATGGGAAACGTCTACTTAGTGACAGAGAGGCCACCTCTGTGAGAAGCAAACTCATTTCCCCCTATTGATGATTACATGACGACTCAATGATTGGCAATAATAAGTGCAACATGAAAGGCCTTTTTTTTTCCTCTTTGTATTTCCACATATTTCAATAATAATGCAAAGACAAACAAACTGAACTCTCTACTGGATCGTCACGTAATAACACGGATGATAGCAAATAGACCGAGACCAATATTATTTTTTTTTTTTACTGTTTAACAGACAACATCAATATATTCTTGGGAGAATTAATAAGAAGAGCATGTGAGCGCTGAGGCTGTGCAGGACAGCGTCCACTTCAGGCACTGATCTGAGGCCAAAAATGTGGGCCTCCATTTGGGTTAATCATGAGCAGCTCGAAAATACCTCACACAAAGTACAACAATAACAGCGCTTTGCCCCTTTTTGCATGGATGTCACGTAATGAGATGCTGGCAGACGGTGAGCTGCCTTCAAAGCTCAATGATTGGAATTTAAATGTATCCACGATGGGAAAGAATAGCCTGGGAAGAAAACACATGGCCGTAAGGACAACAAGCAAAGAGACCTTCTGTATGAAGGACCCAAAGCCAGCGTCTGAGCTCCAGCGCTGGTTCTGAAAGTGTTTCTTAAAGACCTCTCTCTCGTAAACCGCAGCAATTATGCTGCAAATCCACAGGAATGTGAAGGGAAGGCTGCTCCCTGACCGCTGCCAAGGTGAGAAAAATCTGAGGTTTGGGTGGCAGCGCAAACATGAGTCAGCTGGCCCCGACGGAGCGACCTTATCTGGAAAGATGCGTGAAGTCAACACAAAAGCCTCCTTTCCCAAACTCATTCATCACTTTGCCCCTTTGGTTTTTAATTTTGAAATGTATACAAAAGTGGGTCAGTTGGACCATCCGTCATCGAGGAGAATTTATTTTATCAGCACTTTGGGAGAGGAGCCAAATCTCCGTCGCGTTCAGGCTGTTATCTTGCTGTGCTGTGCATTAGCAAGCAGCTGCACTCACAGGTCAGAGACGCGCATGCACGGCAACTGGACACGCTTCAATCAAAGTTTAGAAACTGTTTAACGGCCATTCTTTTTCTCAAAAAATTGCCGCCAATGTCAACATCTCAACATCCTATGCAATAACATTGACATCCATTTAAAGGCATGATAAAAAAAGTTCACTGGAAACAACAGATGAGAACCACAAAGTGAAAAAAAATTGAAGTAATCAAACCAAACCAACAAGCTCAAACATCCTAAAAGCTTGTGTAATCTGGTTTTTGATTCATTAGAACCCATTAAGATTTCCTATTTCAAAAGACAAATGAAAATCTGATAGCCTGTTTTGAGAAAATCACAGAGCATGACCAAAATTTAGAAGCCCATATCAAATATTATTGGACTCTATGAAGTTAGATTTCGTATTGGCTTTTATCACACTTGCTCCTTTCCTTTTAACTCGAGTCTGAAATGTTCATGAAGAGCATACTCACGGGACCTGACATTAGAGCAAGACAACTTGCCCCCGCCAAAACATCCCCAGTCAACAAGGCGACTGCCAGACATACACAAAAGTCCCAGCACTATATAAGGACGATGCTTCCAATTTGATGTGAAGCGCACGTCTGCAGGCATTTGACAACTGACTGTGGGCCAAAACCCAAATAGATTTTCTAATGACATACAAACAAGCTTATGAAGCCTTGTGAAGAACTCCAAGTACAGAGTCCTGGATTGACATTAAATCTCTTATAAGTAAAATTTACTCTATATCCTGTTGACTTTGATATCCTCCCAAATAAAATGACCATCTGTTAATAGTGCACAGTTTATAGGCATGATTCTCATGTGGTGGGAAAATGAAGCTTCACATTTGCTTCATGAACCAGTTCTATTTTTTATACTGTTCTAGCACTCTGTTCAACATTTGGCTCAGAGTACACTGACTTGACATGTAAATGTCTTTAATCCCAAAGTGTGACAAAATACACTGACTTGACATTTTTAAATGTCTTTAATCCAAATGTGTGATCTAGAGGAGCCAAAAAATACAACAACTAGTTCATGAAGAAAATTTGAAGCTTCGGTTTTCACATTACTACTGCTCTCTCAGCACAACTGAGGCTTTGGTGCTTTTAGTGATGATGAAGGGTCTCTTCTGAGGAAAGGCCAAAGAAGTGCTCTATTGAGGATGTGTCATTTCTCTTCCAGTAAATGTTTAATTGTAAATGTGAACCCAAGAAAAACATTTGTACTCGTAGACAAAGTAAAATGCTCAAATTCTTGTTCCGTAATACACTTGCAGTTATAAAGGGAGAAGAAAAGTAGTATGAAGGTCATGCAGGTGGAGCTAAATTGCCTTACCATATAAGGAGGAACCGAAGGGGCTCTGTTAGCTTTCACCTGAGGTGAGCTGGGGGTAACTGGTATGATCTAACCAAAAACAATGTCAGCAGGTCAAGGTTTCCTTTCATGTAAAGGTTGCTGAGTCAAAAGCTTTTGAGACTTGAACATGTTAATTGAGTTGCCAGAGAGCGGCGCAAGGAGTCATTTGGAGAGAAACCATGCCGGAGGCTAAATGTCACCGGCGGAGTTGAGGACTTGCAGGATAAAAACACGTGTGCCACTCATTTGCTCAAAAGTGCAATTTCTGAAGTAGCAAGTCAATCAGAATTTGCAACAATGGAATACAAATAGAAATGAACCCATCTCCAATAAACACATTCAAATTGTTTTTGGTTGAATCTGTCCACTTCCAACTGTCTACTTCTAAAATCATAGCTCCCGTTAAAAAGCAGCATGCATATGTTTATGCAGACGAAGGGGCGATAGTAAGTGTCTGGCCCCTCTGGTGGCGCCAAGCAGTAACACAGCCAGACAACACAACTTGGATAGCTTCAGTCACTTATTTCTCAGCAAATTGTCAAAACAGAAAGGTCATGAATCTGTTGACACCTTGCACAACATTGTTCCTTTGTCAACTTGTGGATAAGACAAGGTTAAAAAATAATGATGTCACAAAAATATAATTCAAATCCAAACAAAAAAACTACAAGAGTTTCCCTTGAAAGTAATCTCCTGGAGTCTGAAGTGCTTTCCCAGCCTTCTTTGCCATGCCTTTATGCACTTCTGGAAGGATTCATCCGCCATCCTCTGCAGCTGTCATCATGGCCATATTGATGTCATCTACATCTTCAAAAAGAGCTGCCTTGATGCCCCCCTTGAGTTTGGGGGGGGGGGGGGGGGGGGGGGGGGGGGGGGGGGGCTGCACCGCTAGGTCAAGTACAGAGATTGCTCAATAGACCAATGCTCTTCTTGACCAGGAACTGTCAGATGCTCAAGGCATTATGAACAGTCATGTTCCCATGGTCAAGCTTATCTTGTGCATAGAACAAAACAACTACACGTGTCGTTGGTTGTCTGGCCCACACCGAAGTAAAAAAAAAGTGGTAGTCTGTCTAGACCCCAGTCATGAAACCTTTCCGACACTCATTGTACATCCAAATGATTGTGTTGGTACAAAAGCTATTAAACTCCAAACAAAAAAAGTATTGTGTCTTTCAGTTACTCTGGTAGACCATTGTAGAGGTCACCAAAAAGTTTAATAGGCCATTCAAGAAGCTTCAATTTACAGCCTTGTAACCGCCACATCATTTAAAACTCTTAACTGTAATGCCAAAGAGACAAAATCAAGAGTAAAAAAGATGTGCAAAGAGCACAAAAAGAAACATGAGCATGACTTATCTATTACAACTGGACTGCCAACTCTATAGCATGTAATCCACTATACAACATAATACGCCATGTAATGACTTATGTTCCTGGGAGGGAGCTGCGCAAGCGTTACATGCTGCATGATCCCTTACGCTCGTCGACTTTAAAAGGGAGAAAGGAACGTTTGTTCTCATTCCTGTAGATTCAAAATGTCAACTTTAGTGTGTTTCATTATAAAAACAACAGACAGTGCAGGGGCAGAAATAGTAGAGTTGGTGTCAGTAAAAAAAACATAGATCACGCTGAAGACTGTCCACAAAGACCGTTTCAGAGAAAAAGATAATTGCTTCAAGTTGGCTGTAATTGGTTTGTCTGTCTGATGCTGCTCCCACATCTTTTTTTTTTCTTTACTTTGACCAACTTAAAGGAGCATTGTGCTTAAAGCAAATGCTGAAAATCAAATGTAATATCACTATTTGTAGTAGGGGATCCAAGTTTATTTTACTTTTTAAACATCTTAAACTTTTTGGAAATACTTTTGTTGACTCACGTGTACCATGTACAGTAAATTAAAATTGTATGATCACAGGTTCACATATTTATTATTTTCTATGGCACCATTTGTTTTGATGACTCAATTTGTTTTGATCAGCGTCGCCTATAATCGTTCAATCTTAGAGGTTCCCATTCGGCGTAAGTATACAGGATTGTTTTTTTTTTTTTTTTTGAGTAAATCACCCATGGATGGAAGAATGACCAAATCTAATGAGGCTTTAATTACTCCCTTGTATTAGTGACCTTGCAGCATGGCTGACCATAAAGTAGCTAGACTAGATGACAAAAAAACACCTCCGAAAGAGTGACCTCATCCCCATTTGCACTGATGGGGTGATGAAGGCATACAAGGTCCCCTCTGGTCTAAAACTGCAGGCCTCCAGCAAGTTAAATCCAAGGAGGGAAGCCCTGTGAGCCAGGTGCGAGGGGCCCTAAGAAGGGACCGGACCCTGAAATAACCCACATCATAGCACGAACTGGGCACAGACACCTTCAGGGCAATAAGTGAGAAATGGAAAAAGCAAGATGTGAGTGTAGATGGCAATATTCCAAGGAGTGAAGTCTGGGAACCTGCTCTTATAAAATATATGCTCACTAGATGCAGGTGTGAATACTTTTTCCATTTTCCAAGATAGTTTTATTGATTCATGAGAGAGCTTTCAAAGGCACTCCAGACAGAAAAGTTTAAGGCTGTCTTTCTTACCTTTTCAAACTGGCTTCAACTTGAAACACATCGCATTAAAAAAAAACATACAAAGCAAAACAAAAACACAACCTTAGGGGCCTTAAGTTATTTATATATATATATATATATATATATATATATATATATATATATATATATATATATATATATATATATATATATATATATATATATACACACACACAAACTACATACAAAGATTAATCTAAAAAGTAGATCAAGTTGTTTTGATCGTTCCCTGACAAAATAAGATATTTTTATGATTATATAAATTCATCAATTTAATTAATACATTTTTAAAATTGATTTGTTTGTTTATTTATTGTTATTTCTTTCAAAAGCACACAGAAAAAGTTTCCATGCATTTTTTGTCTGTGTGCATGTAGGAAAATCTCAAGCCTGTGCTCCTTCCCTACCCCAACTAAATCCCCTCTTCTGTGGGATAGTTCCATATTTCATTCAGTCATCAAATTTAAAGCTGCACACATCTACAAACTAGGCGTGTGTACCCCTGCTCATGTTCTACGAGAGGGAGGCACGGACCTACTACATTCTCAGTATTCCGTGGTTAAGTCAAGAGAAACAAGATGAGGAATTAACATGGGTTAAAGGCTCTTGTGGGAGTGTGGTCGTGTTTAAATTTCTCATAGTGATTTTGAAACCTGAAAAGGAGCAAATAAAAGATAAGCGTGTTTTGATCAGATAGGAACATAAAATAATATGAGAAGTGGTCTCATCATTCAGCACTGAGCAACACTAACATCTCCCCCAATGCTTGAGGCTCCAAATAAAACCACCTCCTACTCATGTGCAATTCGTGAATAAGAAAAAAAAAAGTGCTAACAGAATGCAAGCAGGGGTCGTGTTCAATTTTATAGGTGGGGGATGGAGGGGGGGGGGCAGAAGTAACTTGTCACTGACATCCAGACAAGGTCAACTCTTTGAAAGGTTGCACAAGGGGGCAATGACTCATTTAAGGGAATAAATAAATAAATAAAATGGCACAGGAAGGTCAACTAAAAGGAGACCGGTTGAAGTGATGCTCATTAGAAGCATAAAAGTGCAGTCGTAGCCACTTGGGAAGCATTTTGCTCAAATGTCAAAGCTCAACTTGCAAAGTTCTTGTCATTTTTCAGCGTTGCACTTTCCATGGAGTTACCACCAGTCAAGAAAGTAGAAATAGAAAATCTACTTAAACTGTAATAACTATTAACATTTATGCAAACATGATTCAACTTTAACAAAGAAGATTTTTTGTGTGCGCGTCACTCTATATTTATTGTTCGATTTATTGTCTAATTCTAATTAAGAACATTACCGAGTTCCAGTTGGAGTATAATTCTCGTATACTACCCTCATGGAAAGTTTCCATCTTCGTAAATTCCTGTAATCTTGCAACCCTTTAGTGGATCACATAAAAATCAAAGCAAAACTGATACTTTTGGCTCAGGCTTGTAAAACAAATACAAGAGATGTTAAAAAAACATGAGCTAAGGAAAAGATAAACACAATATAAAAGGGGGGTAAATTTAATGATCTTAACAGCTTTTTATCAGCTACTTAAGCACGTGTGACCCTGATACAGGCGGTTCGATGTCAGTGACCTTGCAGTTGGTGAGTGAGGCTTCCACTATCTGGACTGAAAGCATGTGGTCTCTCGCCTTCACTACCAGGGGACTGATAAATTAACCAGCCATCAAATTTAGCCTCAACATTGCTTCATATGCTTTTTGTTTTTTTTCATCTGAGAAGGTCATACAGCCCAGGTATCAATTTACATTGTAAACACATGCTTCGGGACAGGTTTATTATGGAAAGACAAGTGTTTGGGGATTGATTGGTCTAAGTCCTCCTTCAGACCCAAAGTGAAAGTGTGATCATGTAATCAAACACCATGCGGTTAATGTACCTCTGAGGATGTAATTCTGGTAGTTCTGGTCAGCTTCAGCACCCACTTTGATCAGACAAGTCAGTCCCTCGGCCACCACAAACTCATGCACCAGATCTTTGTCATCCTAAAGAGGAGAGGGGAGAATGCATCGTAAAATAAAATCTTTTTTTTTTTTTTTTTGTAGCTCATCCAAACGGCCTTGGAACGGAAAATGAAACTTCAACACGACAACAATCATAGTCCATAATGGAGTTTCAACTTAATGCAATCATTAACTGGTTGTTGCAGTACTAGTTGCGTCTCGTGCTTGTCTCCCAACTCATTCACCACAACACAGCAGAATTTGCAATTGCAATGTAAAAATAACACTCTTCTATTTCAAAATTGACTCATTCTTTGTATTTTCTTTTAGCTTTGTAGATAGATACCCTTTGGCATGATGCTTTCTCTCACACATCAGGTATTATGGTTAACCACATACACACTAATAAAAACAATGCATAGTGAAACTTTCATCCGAGAATGTTATTCGACATAAAAAGCATACCGTCACTGTCGAGTGAAATCCTCACGAGAGCAAAGTCACTACTTCTTAGTAAATTAAAAAAGAAAAGGTCATGTTGCTTGCATTACCAAACATCAATAAAGTTGTTTTGTTGCTACAATACATTATATTGCTATCGTATAACTTTGCACAGCAAAAACAACATAACACTAGCTCAAAATCATCTGCAATCAGATAAATATGCTTTAAAAAAAAGAATTTCTTTTACAACACTGTTATTGATTGAATTGGTAGGACTGACAAGCCCCTGATGAGACAACAAGGCTTTAGTACCTCATAAAGGAAATGACAGTGATTACATCATTTTGCCAAACTCTTTTTAAAGGTTTTAGAGGCATGAGTGATGCTATACATAAAACAATGACCTGCTAAGCAATGTGATAGGCAGAAAACGATATGGTTGATAAACTTCTTTCACCATTGAAGTATTATACTGTCAAACTCATCTTTTGTTGCTGGCCCCATCGTAGTTTCCTTCGGACAGCCATTATGGATGTCAATAGCTATGCAACAAACTGATGAATAATGCTTTGAATTCTGAGACGAGTAAAAACTGCTCAAATATTCTAAAAAGATGAATGCTCATAAAAATTACTAGCAGTGTCTCAATTTGTCTTCGGGGGCCACATGAAATGACATGGCGGACCGTATCTGGCCCACGGGCCTTCAGTTTGACAAAGAAAGCAACTAAAGCTGTAATTATATTATCAACTATTTTAAGTCTTCTTTTCAGCACAAGGAAAGTGTTCCCTTACATCTTATTTGTTGTTCAGACAATTCTATCTGCAACGACAAAACCACCTGCAAGTCTCACCTGTCAGTAACATAGTTATTTAAAGCCCAACTGGAGTATGTTCTGATAAAGGCCAACATTCAGATGGGAGCATGCAAGACAGCAGCCCAACACTATGGGGCCATCAAGGCTCCTTCTCTCCCCCTGTGGGGGTTCAACTGCTTCCATAAGAGCTTTACCATAGCTGCATGATTGTTACTACCATTGTGGAAGTGGAAGAAAGCAGCTGGGGAGAAGGACGACTTACCTGAAAGATTTGCTTGAGGGAAAAGAGGGCTCTCCTCAGCTCTCTTCCAGTGGAGTTGTAGAGTTTTTCTGCATGAAGAGCAAAGGAGATAAATCAGTCACACATGTGGAATCCTCCCTTCTATAATGTTGTCTCAAAGCAAATGATGAATAAATATGACAAATTTGTTTTATCCTACCCTAAATGAACCGCCTATGAATTGTGGTTTAAGTGTACTCACTTTGCCATGAAGAAGAAATAACTCTTTTTTTTTTTTTTTTTCAATACCAGCAATTATTCCCGACGAGCGAAATGTGAAAAATATGCTGTGAGACAAAAACTCGGCGCAAAAAGAAGAGCAGACGCCACATCTGTGCAGAATTAGCCGGCAGTTTCCTGCTGACAGTGCTGAATCTGCAGCTTGCCATTATGCAAATTCATGGCAGAAACACCACAATGGCGAAGGAACAATCATGTCCTTAATCAGTTATGGAAACATGTTGAAAACTATGTGGGTCCTTCTCATGCTCGTGAACATTTCCTGCAACAACTTTTGGTCATCTGTCACCCTGCAAGCAGCTTGCACAGCTGCCAGAGAGTGGCAGTGTTGAGCATGTCGTCCCATCAATGCTCTTGAACGCTCTCTGACTCAGCAGAAATGCTGCTGCAGATGCAGCAACTGTCTAATTTACCGTCTGCTCTCCGTCTTCTTGATTATTTGCTGTTTTCATTCATAATGGATGCACATTTTAGGTATTGGATAGGTGCACTTTAAAAACATGACTTTGACGCCAAGGATTGATTGATCAGGCTCTCATTCTCTGACACATGATTGATGCTGCATTGCAGAAACACACATATACACACAAATATACGCATATGAGCGACTTCTTTACAAACAGCTGCTGCTAATCCCATTCTAAAGTGTGAGAAACACACCGATGGATGCATACACTTTGGATGTTGAGCAAAAGGTTCCCATTCATTATTGTTGCAGGCCATTTCAGCAAACGAGTAAATCCCTTTAGCGGATGAACAGAGGGAGAAAGAGACAGGATGTATGTTGGTTGCCAGTTCTGTAGGCACACACAGCCTACTTCCAGACACGGGAGCAGACAAAATAAGCGGGCAGAGTCTTAAGGTGCCTTTCCAGTATTTTCCCACAGCATGCAACTATCTTGCAACATACCACTACATACAAGATGACTCGATGTAAAAACGAACATCTTTCAAATGGACGTACATCCTTAGTGTATACAGCCGTTTTATCTTGGTTTGTTAATAAATATTAAAATTTCAATGAAAAATCAATGAACAATCACTGAATATCGGAGAGTATGGATATTTTCACTCTACTACGAACAAAAAAAAAAAAAACATTTAAAACTTTTACCTTATGTGTTTTGTGGAGATCATGTGATCCACAAGGTTCATTTTAAAGTCAAATGATATTTCAAAAGGTAAAATTCCTGGAATATGAAACAACCTTCTAAATGATGGCAGATTTGGAATACCTATTGAATTCCTTTTCCAACAATACCCAATTTGTAAAGGGTTCAAAGGAAATAGCCACGCCCCTTATTGCAGAGAATATAAAAATTTGAGGGCTCATACCTCCCAAACCCCTGTTCTGATCAATCTCAAATTTGAAAATAAACAAGTAGAGAAAGTTTCATAAACATCCAAGTCAGTTTGGTTAAACCCACTGGATGTTCGTGGAATGACCTATTTAGTTTTTTTTAAATAAGACAATATTGGATCCTTGTGTCCATTGAATTTCATTCAACAAGTAAAATCTGAAAAAAAATAATGTCCTGTCAATTATCTAATAGTTTAGACTTTGTAGGCTTAAGAGGTGGTTTAAGTCGCTTTTGGGTGTGATGTTGCGTGAGAAGCAGTAAATCATCTTATAAGCATCTTATAAGGATTAACTACAAACTGTCAAGTCTGCTGTCTCAGCACGCTGAGGTCCATATTGTGTATGCCATTGAGGCCTTTCAGGTGTAGTGCACCAAAGTCACTCAGCAGCCGTTGTCCAATCTTAATCATCTTAAAAAAATGAAATGACGGCACGATTGTCAAGTGTGAGCTGAAATCAGACCACATGCGGTTGCTGAAATGCAACACCTCAAACTGTTCTCGTCCACTTAACAATCTTTCCCTGATTCTGATTTATGACAGCATGCTATTATGTGTTAGTGAATCAGAGCTGAGAATGTTTTACACATTCAGTGCCGTACATGGTTGAAATGGCTAATGAGGAAGGCCGGTCTTTTTATGGAAAATGTCACAGTCAGGCAACGGCATCCACAAACAATAAATCTGGAAGTTGATAAATAAGCATAGAAATAACAGAACATGTCTGAACATATTTTTGGTTTTGCCTGCTACATTGTGTTAGTCACAAGGCTAAGCTTTCCAAAGGTGGCATATATGATCAATATAACTAATGATTTTTAAAGACTTATCTTAAGACTGATCTTTCAATGTTTATCACCGATTTCAATATCTCAAAAGTGAATTAATTGTGATCCCTGAGGTGAAAATACAAAGGAAAATTACTTCCAATGGAACATCTTCCCTTTCATTCTTGATTTTAAATCTGGAATATTTGACTGCTCTTCCTCAAATACACTAAATGTAAATCATCCAACAAATACCTGACACCCAGCCCTTGCTTAACAAGTGACTGTGACCAGATCACAGGAAGACAGTGATGCATCAGCACCTGGCTTGACATTGACTAGGCTCCAGTAAATCCAGAAGCATGCGTTGTTCCATCTTCTCTTAGCCATACATTCAAGACTTATTCTCTCCCTCTTAGCCCTTTATTCCGGACTGTAATAAAAGTGTCAGAAAGTTATTCCTTCCCGACACTAAATAAGGCACATCTGCAAGAACAGACAGATCTTTTCCCTGTCCCTGTCCACCATCTACCTTCTGATGAAGGGCTCAGAGGCCCATCTCTAATGAGAAATAGCTCAGTGGAGATTAGTTCCATACCGTTTGGCACTGATATACACCGAAGAGCTGGCGTTTTCCGAGCCGGGGACGAAACCACGGAGCTTATTCTTTCAGAGACCTCAACACTAGCAGCCATGTTTACCTGGAACCAGCTGAGACTTCCAACTAAATAGCTTTCTGCATTGTCAGGATTTTGTTTTTATATTTTATTGTACCGATGCAAATCTCAGAATAAGAGCCCAAATAAATCTAAAGTGATAGCATATGTTCTGGGCAGACAATATCTTTTGTATGACTGCTTAAAACCATAATTGAGCTGCATAACAAGCCTGAATCATTTACAGCTTTATGATTTATTCAATACATATTTTGATTTAATTGTAGGTTGAGGGTAATTATATGCTGGAAGTAAATCCACATACCACAAAGAAAGATGCAGCCAAAAGAGAAAATAAGCTGTTCTTTTTTTTTTTTTTTAACTGAAATTGAAAGTATTTTACTTCATGCTGATGCCCCAGCTGTTTTCTTCTCTTCAACTGCATCTGAGATGCAACATCTCCTTATAAGTAAAGGTAACATAATTATAACCTGCAATACAAAGTATTGTAAGGACCGTGCAATTGTAGCAACCTTCATTCAAGATTAAAAATACTATAGCATATACTAGTTGAATAATTCCAGTTAAATTATAGTTGGCGATTTATCACGCCGGCCTTACCATCCCCCATTTCGCCATTTTGTCCTTGAGGGCTGTGCTGCTTTTTCTGCTAACTGACTAACATAACATGCAAGCACTGAGAGTTGGGTTGTTTTTGGAGTAGTCAGGGGAAATAAAATCCTCCATCCGTGTGATTATTTCTCAGAAGTTTTATTCCAGCCACGGTAACATCAATAAACCTTTGTCTGTCCTCGTCGTTCATCTAAAGCAAAGACGAATCGCCAACAATCGTCAATGGATGACGATATTTACCTTTGTGGGGGAGGTTGCCTACTGATTAAAATTAAGAAAAGTAAATCAGTATCTCTTATTAGAAAATCTCCACCAAATACCCAGTGCTTTAGTTTTAAAAAAGAAAACAAGATTCAGACATTTTGAATTTGTTATTTGCCTGTCTAGATGAGCAACTGCATTGCATGCTAAACCACAGAATCAACAAGACAAACAAAAACATTGCCACATTTCTGCTGGTTTGAAGCGCTGGTAAAAATTCCGTTTTCCAGACTTCAGAAAGAAAAAAAAAAAAAAACTCAATACAATCAGTTTTTATGACTTTCCGACATTGACGTTCAGCACGCTATTAGCCAAGAATCACCCCCTTCAGCTTGACTTAAGGTGAATAAAGGGTCAATGAAAGCAGATTATAGCACTCAGGTGGAAATTATTTGGCAACAATGCAGGTAAAACTGATCTCACATTCCGTGTTTGATTTTGGACGTTAGAGAATACTTGGATTAAGAAAACGCCTGCACGAATATGCACTTTCACTCTCACACATTGACAGGATGCTGAAAATGGGCACAAAGGAATAAAGACATTCATCAATTTGTTCCTGTTGCTTGGAAATGCTTTGGATGTTATGATGAAAGCCATGTGGTGATGATGGTTTAGATTAGAGAAAACTGAGCGGGGGCCACACAGACTGAAGAAGCCTCTGTCACTGGAAGCCATAGGAAGGCCTCCCAGGACACACAGGGCGTGAAAGTCCAAGCACAGTAAAAGCAGAGACATGGGGGAAGAGATGAAAAGACCAAACAAGTCATAAACCGCAACATAATCTGATCATCAGCACAGTGCTAGCAGACCTTGCAAATATCGCTGTTCAAGAGACATTCTTGCCGAGATGCAAATAAACCACCATCGTTTCTTTTAAATTTGACTTCCCTCACAGGTGTGCTATCGGTGGATTTCCTTAACACATCACCGTGTCCAAAATCTCAAGGGAGCGGGGTACCCGAGGTTGCCTTACCGGGGCTGCGACATCTGATCCCGCCTGGGCCATTTGATGCAAAGACATACCACAGCCAAGTTCATATAAACATATAACTTGCTCAACAGCACCCATTGTGCCCAAGTGGAAATTGGATTGTGGTGTTTATTGACGTGTTTACATCCGACATATGGTCAAAGTTTAGTTTTGTGTCAGTCACGTTAATTCGGCAGCAGTGACATTTGTCTTAGAGTATCTTCAACGTCTGCTGTGTTTCTTCAAAGAATCCTTATTAGGAGGTTGTTGGTGCTCGACGGGCACGGCAGACTGAAGCTCTATTGCTTTGCCTGTGTAATATGTACGTTAACCGCCCGTCAAGATGTTATCTGATGCCTGACTTGGTTGTGCGCAGAGATGCGTGACAACAAAGCTAATACGAGGACGGACAAAAGTTTCATTATGATCTGCCTGGCAAATGAATCATTACCCCTCCCCCTTTTCTTTCCTCTGTTTTGATTTGATGTAGCCCACTGCCCTCCATTCACGTCCTCAGCAGGGTTTCCCCACACTAAGCACCACTGACACAGATACTGACTAAAGCATTCAGCGCATCAGACAAAAGCCTGACACACATAAAAAAAAAAAAAAAATAGCGGATCAACGTTCGCGGCCGGTCCGATTGGGGGTGGTGGCCGTCTGTCAGGTCCAGCTGTACCACAGCTAAATCAAATCAACTAATGCGTTCAAAAAGTTGTGGTAACCTAACCACCTCCAGATGATAGTCGTGAACTTTATTTCTGTAACTGTGTCGGTTAAACTACAAGTTCATTGGAGCCAACTGGTTCTCGTATTGTGCAGAAATATCCGATTTATACAGTCTGCACTATTCTGCATTTTGCCAATAAAAGAGGCTGACAAAAATCAAGTGATTTACAGGAATTTCAAATTAAGATCACCAATTAAAACGGTTTTGTTACATATGATCAAATTTAATTTCAAGTCATTTTGTTGGGGAAGAAAAAAAAACATATTTACTTTCTCTTCTTGGCTGCCTCGCTGACTGTCTTGGCTCACTTCAAATGTCAACCACCTGACACGTGGGGGGAAGCACCACTGCGTAGCATCTAATGGACACTCACATTTCATATTTATAGCGGCACTTGCAATATCTTCTGTACCTTAACGCCTATGGAAAATTAAATACAACCTGTGCCAAAGCGAAGAACACCCAAGTTTTAAGTGTCGCAGGTCAGTGCACAATTACGCACCAGATACGTAGCAGACGTCAACATCGATATGTTCTCAGGTGCGAGGTAATATCTTTTTTCTTGGCTCTGTGCAGTTAAAGCCATTAGCTTTGATCCAGCCACCACTGACAACAGTCACCCAACAAGCCGACTCATGACTTTGTTTTCATAGTGTGTAAACCTCCCCCTCTGCAAGTCTTTACGGTGAAAGCTTTTGAAAAATATTCTTCACAAGACATTCGGTGATAAATGAGCTTCATTAGAAATTCTCTGACGGTTAACCGCAGATGTAAAACGAGGTATTTGAGTTATTCCGAGCGCATAATATGCCATCTTGAGCTATCACTACAATCTTGGCCTTGCACGGATGCGTTGTCATGTCGCATTCCTTGGCCTTGGCACCGGCTTGGCTATGCTAAGCTGGTGTGAAGTGCTGTGTGACTGCTGACAGGTGGCAGAGTCTAAGAAAGGGTCAGCTTAGCAGCTACCAGAGACACCTTAAGAGAAAAGGCTTGCGAGAATATCTTAACGCAATTACACAGACAGGAAAGCCTTGCTTGGATTGACCTGCATTGTAAGTATTCTTCATCTCAATGAACACAGAACAAGTAGAACCAAATCAACATTTCCAACGACCAGTTTTTGCCCGTTATTTTGTTTTGATAAGCTCTCCTCCAATCAGAGCAACAGGGGAACTTTTGTGTCAACCTGTTCACCAAACTGGAACCATCAGGTTCCATCAGCAAGTTTTTTTGCCTGCTGTCTTCAAATGTCGATATCTGATGCCATAAAAAAAAACATTGAAAAGTAGCAATCGAATCCTTTGGAAAGATTTCTGTGCATATTAGAGAGCAAATCAGAGCTTACATACTTTTCTAGGTGTGGTGACATACCTGCATCCTAACAAACATGTCTAAGCATTAAAAAGTAAAAAAATGGCAATATTTTGGACAACCCCCATTAAGAGCCAGTCATGCATCCAAAGAGCGTGACATTGTCAAGGTGGGGAGGGACTGATCATAATGCCTACAGCACCTGTGGTTTGTGATAAAAAAATAAATAAAAATAAAAGGTATACTGACTCACAGCACTGCAGATTCCATCGTCTAGGCAAAATGTCGTGATTTCACCACTTATTTCGCCAAAGTCAGTCACGGTATTCACATTTGCAAAGATTATGGTCCAAAAGTATGTCAACAAAATCGACTCCAGTGCAAGATATTCATGGAATGAAGATGACAAATGGTGTACACACCCCCTTTTTAATTTGTGTTTTTTTTCGTGTCTCTAACAGAGATAAGAAATTCCTGGCAACAGAGGTGAGGGCATAAGGGACTAACAACCTTGCATTAAAGTAGATATGATTCATTAGTATTATCATTGCAAAGGTGATCTGGGATTTTCTTTAAATATTTCTTTTGTACAATCAGTCTCTAGATGACAATCTCACAAACGAAGAGAGGAGTTAACAGGCTTAAGGATCCCTCCAAGGGGAAAGGGAAAAAACATCCAGACTTTGATCTCTACTCAGCAGGGGGTAAGCTTTACGCATGGCTGCAACAATGGGTACATATACCGGAAAGAAATAGCAATCTTGGGATCTTGTATAACGTCGGTGAATGAAGCAAATTAGGTTGGATTATAGAAAAGCATCAATGTGTCAGAAATGATTACAAAAATGAATGTTGAATGCTTCGGACATCCATAAAAATACCAAAGCCAAACCAATCAACACTGACAGGCATATTCATCATATTTCATCATTGGCTTTGACACCCAAAATCTGCTTTACCCCATATAGAGAAAACGACATACGACCCATCCTAAACCCTAACCCAAACCTAAACCCTAAACCCAATCCAAAACATCTTTTGTTAATCATTACCCATTTCAGCACTTTACTACCTGCTGTACTTACGTCAACGTTATGCCCTTTCGGGTCACACTTGGGTTTCTGACAGCTGGAGCAAATAAAGGTTGGCTGGCTTCCTCACCCCAAATGAATAGGCCCCAAATTTGTTTGGAACCAAACCAAGACCACCGAGAAAACTTGGTTCGGTTGGAAACTGGTGCCCGAGTTTGATTAGTGTGTCGACACCTGACCATATCAACCAACAGAAAAAACAAGCAAATGTTCGATTTAAACGGTAAGCCCTCAGTTTCATGAATTATTCACCAGGAATTTCAGGAAAATGAGAAAAAGAATGTTTATGTGAGCGCACGCAGCTGCCCTGCATAATTACAGCATAACAAGTTTAGACAACGAGGGCCGAGCACACTGGCACCACATTTTGACTGGTCCATGTTTTTGCATTTAGGTAACTTCATTTTTCCAGTACTCCCCCTTCCTCTATTCTGTCTTGACCCTTTGCCAATTTTACCAAAATTGTCAGGCACAGCTGGTGGTGGTTGTGAGGAATACCAGTGCGATCCTTCCAAGTGTTTTTGCAACAACAACAAAAACGTCGTAAAAGCACATAAGTCTTTTTTGTGACACTGCCATGAGATTTATATTTCAATATTAATAAGAAAAATTATTCATGGTTTTCTAGCTCCTCTCATATCTGCTTTGAAAAGAAATCTGGTTTGGTACACAGCCCCGAATCCGCAAATGGAATACAAAATAGCTCAAACCACAAAAATGATTCCTGGCGATCAGCAGCAGGGGGTATTAGTGCTAGTGCTCTTGATTGTATCGCTCGCTTGCCCACTTCCATGTCCTCACCAGACCTTCACCAAGAAACTAAGGAAATATTCGCTTGCCAATTCTTTGCAAAACATTTCCCTTGCTGTGGCTCGCCTCATTTTCAAATTAAATGTCTTTGAACATGTAGATTGAACATGGCAGATCTCTTTCCAAAAAGTTCAAGAAAAAAAAAAGTTTACAATTCCAGATTTTCATTCAACTGCTTGTACTCAACTGTATTGTTTATTCTATAAAATAAACACTATATATTATTTTTTTTGGTCTTATGTTTCCTTGTCAATGAGTGAATTGGAAATGATTTACGAGTGAGTTTGAAATGAGTAAAATCATCATATTTAAATATCTTCAAGTTGTTGAAAAGTGTGTCAGAATCACTTGATTCTGACCCATCCCAGATAAATGGAACTCTGGAAACTTTTGACCAAGGCAGCTGGCTTCCATAAAGGCCTCAAAGCTGCCATTGCACTCTTTGTAGAAGCCGCAGGATTTAGCAGACAACACAACTGTCCATATTCTAAATATTACATGATTGGAGCAAGAAAGTTAGATAGGCAGCACAGACTTCAACAAAACCATTACGGATTTACAAACACAAGCTACGTTTGGACTGAGAACAACAATGAACAGTGAGATTTGCATAATGCATGATGTGCACAATAGAGGAAATTTTGCTCATTGACTTAAACAAACATTGAAAGTTTGTTAATGGGAACCAGAAGTGGATACGGACATGTTTGTTTACATGTCAGGGTCATGGACCTGCTATTTTATTTGTTCTCATGTCAATGTTTCTGTTATGTTTGATCACGAGATCTGAGGATTTAATTGCCAAATCTATCAGTGCTTTTGTACTTTTTCCATGATTGACTAGCTAAGAAGTCAAAGAAAGCAAGTTAAAAATGAAAGGCTAAGATACTTTGGACCAATTTTTAGATGACTGAATGGTTTTAAAAGATTATGTTTTATGAACGAGAAAATCCAATTCTATCTTTGGTAGAAATTGCATGATGTGGTTTGTTTTAGCCGTTTCCAAGTTTGTTTGCGGCATATTGTCGTTTCTAACTGTAGTACTATTTTTGACCTTACATGAACACTTGGATGACAGTTAAGAATGCAAAAATAAACCTTTACTCTGACACATTTATTTTCTCCATTATTTCTTATGAGAACATTTATTTCGGACTTCCACTGAGATTGAACAAACGTCATGATGCTTACTCGTTCTTTTTTTTATCTGTTTTTATTCGTGTACTAAAAACAGCCTTTTCAAACATGAAAATGAAAGGGGCCCTACACGTGGCGGCCTGTGTAATATTACCTGTAAAAATAATGAGTATGCGCAGCGCTGCTCCTGAATTTAATGGTTTCCTCCATGCTTGACCGGATCCACTCCTCCACCTTGTTTCATTAAAACTGCCCTGGTTCTTTTAGAAGAAATAACACCCTGATAGATATACTACCCCTTTAAAAATAATTTGTGAAGAAGTGAAGTGGGTTGGCTAAAGGGAAAATGGACTACAAATCTATTGGCAATTATTAAGTTCGCAATGACGAGACCTAGAAATCCCTGGTGTGGTTTTCCCACTTGAGGAGGAGGTTTCTGCCACTGGATACTTTCCACTTCAGAAAATGACCTTTGACCCCCCCGATATCAACAACGCCTAGAGCCTGACTGCTTCATCAAGTGCTAATTGCCCCTTTAGAAAAATACACCACGTTTTGGGATCTGTAGGGGGCAAGTCTCTCGATTGCTTGTCATTTGTAACTGATGGGTTCAAGCTTTGTGAAGATGCTGCATTGTGTGAAATTGTAGACTGACCTGGCCAGATGGACTGTAAGACAGATAGTAAAATTAAATAGCTTTGTTAAAATAACTGGTATTGATGGTGGCCATAGTGTTTTGCAAAATAGTCTACTTTGAAATGCATATTTGTCAGGGCTTAGTTAACAAGCAATATAAGGTGACTCTTACTTTGGTTACTTTTTTTTTAGCAGCATCTTCTGATCACTGCAAATATTAGATTTTGACATTGTGATGTATCTTCTGGAATGAGACAGCCAAGGAATTTCCTGAAAGGCATCACACCAAAAGTTGGATCCAGAGAATGCCGGGATTGTACTTTTTCCACATTTATATCTTGATTTGGTGCTTCCACACTGGGTGGATTATATAAAATGGGTAGACCGTGCTGGCCAGACATCTTCAGAAATAAATCCTGGTAACTGACTGGGCGCTTTGATTTATTTGTGCTTTATTTAGAAAAGTCTCTCTTAATAATATAGCCTGAATTTGCAAACGAGTGAATATTCCTCAGACCGTTGGTTTTTGATTTGAGATACATTGTTGGTGTTTTGCGTGTACTTTTGAAGTGTCAAAACAATCAGCTGAAGGAAGCATGGTGTATTATTCACAACCTCCCATACAGTATTTCCTTGGTTAACCACTGACCTCAATCTTGTTTTCTTTTTTTTCTTTTTACCCTCTCAGCTAATGTTAACACAACCACAAAGCATCTCTTTATAAATGGGCTTCCCCGAAATAAACATTTACACAAATATAAAGACAACTGTCTCCCATGCTGTTTATGTCAAATGTCAATGACTGCAGTATTTGTGCAAGCTTTGTGGGAGTTTGTACTTAAAGCATGTTGTTTTGTTGTTCAATAGGAAGGCTGGGGGCAGGGGGGGGGGGGGTTGTGACAGCCACAGATCCGGTTGGAAGGTCCAACTGTGGTCCATTCTCACACTGGCCAACGAACCATCAACTGACACATTTTTTAGTGACCCGCTCAAAACACAGAGTACATTTATCTTCTCTTTGTTTCGATGACATGTGCAAGACCAAAACAAGCTGGCGAGATGTCCTTGTTTCATTTTAGAACATCCCCAGAAAAAGAAGATCTCTTCCTGCTCACCCTCAAGGGGATAGAAACGGACTAAAATAAAACCAGATCATTTGTCTGGCTAATCACGAGGATTTATTTGACCACTGTGGCTAAAGGTTGAAATTAGACAATGCATGGCAACAGTCATAACTAAAGAATAACAATACGTATTTGTTAAGATTATACGCTTTACAAGTCTCACAAGACTATTCTACTTGGAGGAGGAAAAAAATGAAAGTCTTGTGAATCCCTGTTGTGGACAGAAACCATAATAATGTGTGTGCATCCCAGCAATTTGAAACCGCAAAGGCAGAACAAACAAGAGAGTAGGAAATATACTGGCATCATATCCAATTGCAGCTCTCCAACACATTTAGACCACACAATTTTTTAACTGAATTTGAAGGACCACTTTAAGCGTCAAGTCTAATCTCCCATGCATACCACTATTAACTATTCCGCAAACCATGTCACATGATATAAAAACATTAAAATATATTTTCTGATTGCATTTTATGATTTTTATTGGTATACATGGGGTAAAAAATAATAATTAGTTGTTTTCAGGTTAATTTGTTTCTAGCTGGCACGCCTTCAAAACAATTCTCAACCTGCACATTGATTTAAAGCTGTACACAAAAGTGCAAGCAATTTGAAATAATATCTGTCAATGTCAAAACATTTTGGATCAGAACCTTGGAAAACCAACAGCTTACTTGGTCTTACATCCTGATAGCTTTAGTCTTGTTAACTTTGTGAGATTTGTACAGTTCGTGTTTGTGTACAATATGTTAATGTTACTGGTCGGGAGACATGGAAGGCCAAAAAGGCACGACAGAAATGAATTGACGCTTCTTACCTGAAGACTTTAAAGTTTGTCAGCTTATGGACAATCAAATCTGAGAACAAAACCATACGTATAAAAACATACTCATCATTTGCGTACGTTTGATTTGAATACGACTCTGGGTCGTCCATGTCTGCTATTGACGTTAACATAAGAGCACATTTCTAGACGGACATCTGGCGTTTGCCGTCCGCATATGTTCACAAAGTGAAAGCTGTCTATCCCCAGAACACATGTGGGTTAGATCAGAAAATAAATGAACACCACTGCGACACGGCCACCAGCTGACCAGTTTAGGGGTTAGGCTAAATATACATTCAAGCACATGTAAAACCGTGAGATCAAAATATAGTATGTAACATTTGAAATGTGAGGCCCCCGGGCTAAAGTCTCTTAACAGAAATTTAGCTTGCTAATATCTTCTTTAAATAGAAATAAATGACAATGTTTTCTTAATCATATTCATGTCACTGGGTATCACGCTTTATATAGCCGAGATTATCGACAAATGAGAGTGATTATTTTAAGGATGAGGGAAGATCAAGTAACAAACCGAAGTAGTCATGTGATGACAGTAAGAATAATCTGTCAGACTTTGGTGTTGGTCAAAATAAATTAGTCGAGTCAGGAAAAAGTGACTTGGTATTTTGGTCTGCTGAAACCAAAATTGTTTATATATAGGAAAGAAATTGTGTATAAGGTGTTTATTTGTGTATGGCATGATGATAACATACCCCCTTCGGTTGAACGTATCCAATTATAGTTCATGTCCGACAGAACCGGTGTCATAATAATCCAAAGATGATGTTATAATAACACCTTCAATTTCAAATGGGTTTTTATCTGGTAGCAAAAAGATTGTTTGTTGAAAAAGTTTGAAATCCTATTCCAATACAGGCTGCCTAAAAGCTTTTTGTTTCTGTTAATGCTACATTAGACCAGAACCTTCCATTTGCCAAGTCAGGAAGTGAGCATGTTCCTTTGGTCGAGACAAACATCCGCAGAGATTCAAAACTTCGGCGGGGTGCTAATTTGTCACGCTCTGCGCAACATGTTCGATGTATATGAGACTATTCAATCTCCTGCTGGCTCTCTGAGCTAATCATGAAGAGCGATGTCGATGGATGGAATGAAATGGATTCCTGCATTAAGTGGATGAGGCCCTCCTCACTATGGGACTTGAGTAGCAATATACTTCACATATGGAGCTCTTTCTTCCCACATCCCTCAGAAACCCCCCGAACACGAGTGTGCCTCAAGCAAGGCCCGATCGTGGACTGTCACCGGACCAATCAAAACCCTCCTCGTGTCCCTTCACGGAGTCTATTCACACAGAATAACAACTAACGCTTTCTTCGGCTCGTCTCAATCGGCTGCACTACACTCTCTTTGTCATTCAATGCAATACCGAGCCCAGGATGTGTTAGCTGACACTGGACTCCTCGCTCCGGCTTTCTGTGGACTCGACACTTTCCAAAGATAACACTAGCCAAAGATTTCCACTCGCGAGCAGGCCGAGGCACTGCTGAGGCAGCCTTCCTGATGGGGAACAGACCAAAAACAGCTCAAGACATGTCCCGCAGACCCAAATCCAGCCACATGATATTCTTAAATTATCCGGGTCAAAATCGGGCACTGTCAGGTACCACTAGTAACACATACGATAACATTTGTGTTTTTTTGTTGGAGTGCCTTAGCGCAAGATGCGAACGAATTACACTTCACAGTCTCCTGTCTTTTTTTTTTTGGATAAAACCTTCATTAATCAAAGCGGCCAACAGAAACATGTCCAGAAGCAAATCAAAGAGGACCTCATTCTCCTTGATCATGCCTCAACAGCATACGAGCATCAGTGAAAAACAAAAAAGATGGGAGGCAAGGGTCTAAGGCAAATACATGTGCTCATTGTATTGCAGGTCCTCACATAATACCTGTTGCAGGCAGACATATGTGGATGATATTTTCTATCAAGCAAGAAGTAAAATGAGAATTCCGGCTGGTGTCTGCAGCAGGAGCGAGCCAGCGTGGCCTGGCCGTGTGCAGAGTCACGCACCGCATGACATCTTAGAGGGGGGAACATTCCAACGTGTGTTTCACACTGCTTTGGAAAACCACCTTTCCCAATTTAGAAACAGGGGGCACCAAAAAAAAAAAGCGGTTTGGTTTAAAATATTAATGCGGCAAATTAATATAAAAGTGAACCATAAAAGACAATATATGAGACATTTCCCAGACACATCATGGAACGAGATTCTTTCATTTAAGAACTTTCCACAGGAAGGTAAGACTGAATTCCACTTGACGTTAATCTTGGAGCTGTTCAAAGAGGCTCGGTTCATGTTTTAAAAGACACACCGCAGGGTTACTAAAATATTTCCTTTCCGACAATGCTCTTAAATTCAACATCAAGCGGCAAGGGGCATACGGGATTTAAATTCAATTGCAGTTTACAGGAATTGTCATTGTGTCCATAAATTACTCCATGACAGGACGTGGTCACTTCTAGTCTGTACAGAAACGTTTAGTTTCCAACAAATTCACGGTCACTTATTCAGAGGATGCCCAGCCGACAGAGTCAGGCAGAGAGTGCGTGCGAATGTGAGAAAGTGTTAAACAAAACCTTTATGACCCCTACTTGGGCAACCCATGTGTAGGAGGGGATAGTATTATCCTGGTGAGCTTTGCAGGGGGTCCTCCAGGTGGCTCACAGGTTTAGCTGAGGTTAAGCCCGGTTGACCTTGTCTCTCGGCTGTCTGAGAGACCAAAGATACAAAGCCTGTCAAAGAATTGATGGCAGCTGACGTTTAAATGTCGTGCTCTCTGGAATAATACAATCACATTCAAGTCAATCCTATTTCTATATCCCTTAACTCATTTCGTAGTCATAGTTTCCTTCGGAGGGGCATTATGACCGTCAACGCTTAATAAGATCAAAACTGTTCACTATATTTTTTTTAAAATGAATGCTAAAAAAAATTGCGAGCATTTTTCTATTTTTCTACTAGTGCAGACTATTTGTAGTTTTACTATTGACACATGAATTCGATGCACAATTTGGCTTTGCGGGCCACATAAAATGATATGGTGGGCCGTATCTGGCCCCCGAGCCTTGAGTTTGACACAGATGCCTTATCCTGTTCAAGGTAGCTCGAAGCAGGAGTCTATCCCAGCTGAGAGAGAGCCACAGGCAGACTACACCCTGGAATGGTTGCCAGTCAATCACTGGGCCAAAGAAAAAGAAGCAATTCATAAAAACACTACAATGTGACCAACCATTATGAGACAAGCCATGCTTTCAAAGGAAGAGTTGTAATGTTTGTCATTTTCCAAGCAGAAATCTAAAACTGTGACTCTGTATATTATATTCTCAGCAAAACAATATGTTTAGACTTGAATCTGTAAAATTCTTAGTTTAATAGTGCAGTGGCATTTATTAAAACAAATTTGATCAGCTCTATTTTCACTTTAGGAGTACACACAGGCAAGTGACAATGTGCAAACGAAATTGCATTGCTGACCAAATAAACATAAACAATGAAGTTTGAGTGCAGACAATTGCAACTGCTTCTTCAATAAAGGAAAAAAAAACTGTGTGTCTAAGCATGTCACATTGGCTCGGAAGGACTGGGGGAGGAGGCAGCCGGTGTCATGTTCAATACTTTATAAGCTTAAGTAGCTGACTGCTGCAAACTGTAGACTGTTACTAATAACGTCAAGTCAGGAAAAAGACTTGGCGTTATCGAGCCATGTAAGATTTCCAGTTGATGACAAGCAAAATAATCTTCTGTGGGTTTATTAACAAATTAAACAAAAGATTCCTGCTGCAACACGCTCCACAAAAAGTCAGTCAAATGTTAAAAATGTGCTATTGGTTACCATAAAAATAATACATTGTGTCATTAGTCCTATACCACAATGTTAAAAGGTTTAATTTTAGGACAGTGGCTGGCAAACCTTTTACAAACAGCTTTCTCAGCATTGTCATAATGACAACATTAAATATGTGTGTTCGTTAACTCTTTTTTTTTTTTGGAGGGGAGCCATTCCACGTGCACATGCAGCCCGCGGCCCACCAGTTGCCGACGCTTGAACTAAAAGATATAATTACGACCAGACAACACATACTTTTTCCATGCAAGATACTCTTCCAGCACAGCTGCTCCTGCCTCAACTGCATTGAGCTGCATAAATGGAAAGTTGGCCCAAGTACGGTACTGATCCATAGTTCATGATGACACTACTAAATATTTGAGTCTATAGAAGTGTGATCCATGATTTCTTTTTTTAGTAAATTCAGTCCTATTTTGGATAATCTATTTTTTTTAAAAAGTCAATTTTGGGATGTTTTTTAAGAAAAAGTCAATTTTGGAGAAAATTGTAATATCAAGAAAATGAAAAAGGAAAATTTAAAAAGATGGGAAATTTCAGAAAAACGTCCTATTTTTGATGGGAAAAAAATGCCAGAATGTCTAGAAAGAAACAAACTCAGCAATATAGTTGTAATAATGAATGACATATCTGTGTGGCAACTAGTTCCAAGTGAAACTTCATCTGAGCTCTCACGGTTGAACACGAGGGATTCACCGCAGAAGAGAAAGAGCAATGAGTTCAATTGAACGTAGACTTGCGGAGACAGGAAGACAAAAATGTTCACATTTCCAAGCAAAGAGATTAAAAGCTTTTATTCAGGCTTGTATACAAAAGATCTACACAAAATAGTTTACCGCATCATTTATTGCATATAATGATGCTTAAGTGAGCACAGAGCATCCCACCATATGCAAATGAAGTATCTTTTCTCTTCCACCACGCTCATACCCATTAAATTGAAGTATTCCTTTGAACTACCCTCCCACGTCTACTTGGGCAGCATGCGTAGTCTACATTTTTCTAACCAGCAGTTGAGACATTGCCATCGCTGCTTGCCCAGCAATGCTGACCAGCAGATTAAGTGTGCTCTTGGCTGATGCTCCCTCAAATCATGCCGCCTCCTCTCTTTCCTTCTATCTATGGCCCTTTTCATTTGCTTTTGGGCAAGATACAAAACTTCTCTAATCGTGTCTTGCTAAGGCCGCTTCAAGTAGTCCACTGAAGACCCACGGACTGGTGCTTGAGTTCCTTATTGAAGCTTCTCATCCTCCCGTGGTGTTGGAAAGAAGACAAGTGGAATGTGTTTCAGTTTAAGACTAACCATTTTGATGCAGGTCTGGATCTTAATTGCTTTGTCTTCTTTGACATTGAGATTTTTTTTCAAAGAAAATGTGAATCTTAAAAAAAGAATTCATGTGCCGTTTACAATTTACCACTGGTGATGCCATTGCCCCGTCTCGATGGAGATCATCTCGCTATTGTTTGACATTCTAGTTGTAGACATCTTTGTACTACGTAGGCATGATACACTTTTATATATTTTATTCTCCAGCAACCTCATTCACCTCATGTTCTTTATCCTGGGAAAAGAATGACAGCCCTGGCAAAGAGCTGAGCGAATAACACCAAAAAGGATATTATGTTTCATTATAGGCTCTGCAATATAAATATTATTTATCCCACTCCTGGCTTGCACTTGAAGCTTACATCACCTCTAAAAATAACAGTTATAGTTCTGTCTTGGCCTTGGACATATTTGCTGTTAATAAATTGAAACGAATACTCGGCATACCCACGATTGTTTTTTTGTAAGTGGTGCTCGAGGTTTTGTAGAAAATAATCGACAAGTATAGACCAGAACTTCTAGCGAGAGGCGATAAAACGATTGTGCCTACAAAACCAAAGACCTTAAAAGTTATAAAGCCGTAACAGACGGCAGACTCCGGCATGGGTGGCAGTAATGCACACCAAAAGTTACTTGCCAGCTGCTTATAACAACAGAAGAAGAAAACTTGCCGTCTGGTTTTATGGAGTATCGCTGAGTATTTCAGTGCTATGCCAGCTAAATAAAATGCGACACCGAGTCATGAGTTGACCAGCAATCGCTCCAGAGATGATTAAGCATAGTCAAGACTGTGCCATTGAATAGTTTGAGAAGCCAGTACATGTTAACGGTATTGTTGACGTTATCAAACAACTAAGTTAATTTCACAGCTCAGTGACGTAATGAGGAGAAGAAAAATAGAATAAATAGTCCACCCCATTAAATCCCTTCTTCCAAGAAGTGTGAATGGTCTTAAAGAAGCACAGTTCATTTCCACCTCATGGGTCTTCGGGGGCATTCCTGGGTTTTAAGGCATCCATGTTGGACTTGTGACAAGCCGTGTGGATAAGATTGCCACATCCTTAAACCTGTGGCAATTTTTCCAGATGATGTCAGGCTCAACACAGGATCAATCTTAGCACGTAAATGTGACAAAAATCTAATAAATCCCCCTTTGGAAGCCAAACAGCAATGTAAATGATTCAAAGCTAGCCAGCTGAGGCAACATCACTTGATCCACAGTCAGAGAAGAAATAACAACGGCGCTTCACAAAAGACTGCATGAATGACAGTGGTGTTACGACAAACAGAAAATATGTTTTGGGGTCTTATTAGGCTTATTGTTTTGACCGATGCAGAACGGGAAATTGACATTTCCTTACAACGTGGCCACCATTAAAGCTGAAGGAAAGAAATGTGAGGTAGGATATGGAATGGAATTCAATGTCACACTGGGATTTGGCTGAAGGCCAATTGCGCACTGAACCACCAGTCATGGTTTTTACTGTACTGACACTTTTTTTCAGTTCGTATTGTAACGCCAACCATAAATCTTAGTGTAAAACTCAGGCATGACGAATAGTAAATCTTTTCAATCTATATTTTTTTCTGTGGCCTACCATCATGGATACCATAAATGCAGTTCTTTACCAGAAATGGTCAGCTAAAGAAGAAAGATACTGACAATTAGAAAAAAGTATTTCTTTATCAGCAACGCAGCCCAAAAAGGCAGTGACATAAAATTATATCCATTTTCTATTGTGACAGTTTTGCAGAAGCCACATTAAAAGCTTGTTTGCATAGTCGACTTAATGTTTAAAAATCATTATTTGTCCAGCGCTACTACTTTTCATCCTGGCATGATGGATGCAGCGAGTGGGTGGACACTGGTCGTTTACAGAAGCACTCAAGCCTTCGCTCACTAGCACCACAAAGCCTGACATTAAAATCCGATCAACTATATTTTGCAGAATTAAAATATACGTTGGTTGAAGCAAAACAAACCACTCTGATGTTTTTTCCAGTGAGCGGACAGTTGTTTAAAGTGTGCGGCCGCTGAGGTTACACACCTGTCCACTTCAACACGGAATGGGCCAGTCTGGCAGCTGGAACATGCTCTGCTTCACATGGTCTGTGCCATCCCACCCATATGTCATGATCGAGGGTTATTTTAACCAGCTATAGTCAGGTTTATGCTCAGTTTCACGTGATTGGCAGCTTTGGCTTAATGTAGGTTATTCTAAGGGAATTTAAGGCAAGTTGGAGTTAGAACAGAGCGGAATTGGTTCCAAACGGTCGCCGGACGTTCAGCAGCCATTCGCCTGTACTTATCTTGTCACAAGGGACTTTTGAATATGATTATAATTCTCTTTACTTAAACTGCTAGAGAATGTCTGCCGAATGTTGTGCGAACATCTGCGAAATTGAACAACGTCTGATGTGAATGCAACATTCGCTGCCTTTGGAAACACTCGCAATTGTTTGCCGCTCATTCTGATAGAGGCTCAAGTGTCACTGACTAGTTACAAAACAAATGAAAAATTTACAATGCATCTCCATTTTGTCTACAAGCCACATGGAGACACAAGCCAGATCAAGATTCAACGCCAACCGATCCGAACCACATGGTAGTAAACAGAACCAAACTTCTAGCTTAAGATGTCCAAAATATTGACAACCTTGTCTCTGGGTCAGTCTTACTTGTTCACCCCCTCCTCTCCACAGCCCAAAAACCAAAATCTCTCTTTGGAGTGAAATGCAGACAGCTCTCTTCCCTTTGGATGGGTGAGGAACAGTGCTGAGGGGCCTTTCAACTGGAACCAGATGGTTTCTTAAAAGCCGCATGCCTTTGTATGAGTGTGTGAGAACATGAGCATGTGATTGTCCTCAGACAAATCACTCTTGTAGTTCTCCTGGCCTTGTGCTGGATGCAAAATTGCAAAAGTCTGAAAATTAATTTTTCCCCTAAAGAGAAAATGTTTTGGTTCCAAGGGCACTCAGACAAGAGGGACAAAAAAAAATTCCCAGCCTAAAAAAGAAGCACACACCAAGGCTGTGGTGTTATCGCACAGCACGGGGCCAAACAGACAGAATACAAAAACAGTCGAGGGAAAAAGTGTGAAGTGAGTGATACGAGCGATCCCTCCACTGATTTGAGGAGCAAAACTTGGTCGCTCTGAGACATTGGCTGCCTCACATTTCCCCTCTCTGGCACTAAGCTGTTTGGGTTGGCCTCCCAGGGTGTCTGTAATCCCATTTTGGGTCTCTTAGAGCAAAGTTGAAGAGATAGACCATTTCATCTTCCATTGATTCCCCAAGGTGTCATGTGATATGCGTGTTTTGAAACTATAGTGTGCCTGCTCGCTTGCGTGCCTCCGGTCGCAGAAACAAGGAGAGAAATTCGATTCGACTACCTGATAAAGACTACACCAAAAAAAAAATGTTATGCAATATCAACCTCACCTTGCTGAAAACATGTATATGAAGAACACAGCAGAGATGTCATCAATTCTTGCACTTATTAAATTGTTAACTCAGTCTTGGTCCCTGATCAAAACAATGTCAAGTTTTTCATATCAATCTTGTTTTTTATGGGCATCATAGCTGGTGCTGTCTTTTTAAGTGCCCACAAAATCAACAAACTTAGCACCGGTCTGGCACCGTTTGTGGAAAACACTGGATCTTCGCCTCCATAGTCAATTCCCCGACATTATCCTAAGCTGGACTTTAAAACAAATCTTCACCCTCAAAGTCCTTTGAAGCATCACTGTTGACGTCATCTAAAATGACTCCAAATGTCCTCACCAAAATGGTTCGGAACTTAAATTGGTTACATATAATCATGCGCATAAACAAACCATTAAAAAGTATGAAAAAGGCCACATTTCACAATATGCAAAGATTCTCTGCCCGCATGGTTTGCTGGGGAATAATAAAAGAAAATGCCCAGTTCGTTGAATTCCATTTTAACGTCATTGTCAGCTGGAGTTTCTAGTTGACAACATGAAGATCAAAACGATCTATTTGACCAAATTATAGTCTGAAGAGCAACACGAGTCATCAGTGAATCATGTCTTGAGCTGGGATTTTGAGAGGTTGTAAAGAACAAGGCAGATAATCCACTTCGAATATCTGTGTCGCTCTTCGGTCGGGATCAGCATGTTGACAGATAAACTGCACTTAAAGAGAGAATGCCAACACATTTAGCTTTTTTTTTTTTTCCATTTTTTACATGTGAGTAAAACCATCATTGAAATTGCGGGTGGGCAAACATTTCTTCTCAAGGGCGGCATTCGATTTTTAAAAACGGAAAGACGGACCAGCTCGTTCACACACAAAGAAGTTAAAATGTAAAACAGGTTGTCTTAATTGTGAAATAATGATGTCACTGGTGGTGAAGTAGTACATGCAAGCAACCTGGGCTGAGTTCCCATTCAGAAACAGCGTGAAAGGTAGTCCCTCTCTCTACGCTCCTATTTTGGTGCTTAGTGTAAGTCTAGCGCAAAGCACATGGGTGGAGTTTTCTTTCTATACGTCCTGAATCCTAAATGATCTCACTGATGACTCTTCATCAAACCATGTGAGATATTTGTTATGGAGTTTTAATTTATTAGACATAAAACTGCACAACTGAACAGTCGTATTAATTCCAAACATTCAGTGATTTACTGAATATATGGATAGAGTATAAAAAAAAAAGAAGTGAGAATATCCCTTGCAAAATGTCCTTTTTTAGGATTTTTGACTGACAGCAAGGATACGCTCAAAGGCTTAATAATCAACATGAGCAGTTTGATTATTCGCCTCTAGCGAACCAACTGCGTTTGTCTTATGAAAACTAAAAGAACTAAAGAATGATCTCCTGTGTTGAGGCGGAAAATCACCTCGTAATGCAGCACTCATGGGGCTTCAGGGTAAACCCTCCAGTCAGATAAAATCAGGCTCAAATGTCTGGACAAGTTACAGCAACAGTGGCCACCTTGGCTGGAAGAAATAAATCAGCTGGCCTCACGGGTAGTCTCAGGGCAGGACCGGGGAAGGGCAACAGGTGGTTGTCAACTTAAAGAGAAAGACGGCCATCATCCACTTAGGGAAGAGCAGCAAGTCTGTCTGCCTCTCTGCGGGCTGCGCTAAGCTCAGCCAAGCAGCAGCAGGAGGACAGAATAAGGCTCTGTGGAGCAACTTCACGGGAGAAAACACCAACGGTATCCATGGCAATATGTCAATTAATAAAATAAAATAATGAAAAAAATATATAAAAATAAATGAAACACGAGCACATAAAGAATTGTGAGAATATATTAAAACCTATACATATAAAGGTTGAGAGCACCAGCGGAGTTGGGGGGGCGTAGGGGTAATGACAGATCCTGAAGTAAGGTGCAATGCCAGATAATTGGCTTTTGGGTAGTCCAGATTTTTCTGGAATGTTTTTTTTAAACATTCCCACATTTTTGGGAGATTCGTTTGTGGTTTGTGTGTTTGTTTTGCACACAGTTTGTTTTGTATGTTTTTCTGTCCAATCCTCAAACCAATCAGCTGGCGAAAACCAATCTGGTCAAAATCTCCACCTACCCAGCAAATGTATTTGTAAAACCAACCTACATTTTTCTAATGTGAAGGATCCATTTGAGTTCCGTCTCTATTAAAGGTCATGTCCAAGTAAGGAGAACATATCACCAGAATACTTTGACACAGTAACAACTAGTTCCCAGACCACAGCCACTTTGTTTACTTAAATCCATGCAGCCATCCAGTTTCTGTACCACTTTTCCTCATTAGAATCGTCAGTAAGCTGATTCTGCCTGGTCAACAGTCAGTTGTGGGCCACATACAGTATAGATACATGAACACACCCGTAATTAGGCCTATGGGTAATTTTTGAGCTTTCACTGAACCTAACATGTATGTTTCTGGAAAATGGAAAGACTTACTGACCTACTTCGGTTCATTTCCCTGTGCAATAAATAAACAAATAAATAAATAAATAAATTTGATGTGCTCTTTTATGAGTTCCTTCATAAAAATAATTATGTATGTAAAATAAAAAATAAGCGCTAAATGAGAAAAATCTATGAAACAGGAGCATGTCCCAAAACATGTCTGACTTTATTCATATGATTAAAAACTTGAGCAGCTGCAAATATGTTCATTGCGTGTGTGTCTGTGTGTGTGTCATAAGCAGGCAAGTCTGCATGTGTTTTCACTCAGCTATTTCAGCAAGGTCCCTCCCATTATTCTGACACCAGGAGAGCCAATAAAACAAAGTGACAGAACATAGTAACTTTAAATACATGAAATGTTTTCAATCTGTGCCCTGCACCAGTGCGTATATTTGCAGAGTGTGTCTGAAATGCTGGTAATTTGCACTCAAATTAAGATTCAAGCTGCTTCCCAAAAGCTGCCACTGTGCATTGTATGCAGCAGCAATAAAACAAGCTGCGGGTAATGGAGGCGGTAATGGGAACTCATACCACACTTGTGATGCAGCACAAATTTCACCATTATAAAAGTTATAAATGTACAGTTTAAATTGGCAGTGCGGGTTTAAGTACTCACCGATGCAAGCGTGAACTCTGACTGACAGCTGCGTCCGAAGTATAAGGTTGTGTTTTCTGCCTCTTCTGAAAAGGAAAAAAATATATACAATCAGTTCAAACAAATAATGAATAAATGAAAACATGCTTCTATTATAATAACTGTACTGGAAAGCACAAAGAGTAGAGAGCCACTTAAATTGGGAATGGGCAACCCAAAACCAAAGCTGCTATTTAAACCTGTTATTTTTTCAGCTGTTAGAAAACAAAAAGAAACAGGGCAAGCAGCACAACAAGGAAAAGGTCTCCATGGGTGAAAATGAAGGATGGGAGCAGCACACGGGTCAACTCCGCCCACAGTGTTAATGGAGACATGCAAAGACTCGATCACCGTCCTGTCAACAGCTTACAATGTCTGAGTGACAATCAAAGAGAAAGATGCCAGCAGTTCACCACAATGCTATTCAGGTCTCCACTCAAAAGCCTACTCTGAGATTTATGTCTGATGCTTCCTGTTAGTTGGTGTTGTAGAAAAGCCTGCTGTGTCGACACATTAAAAAAATCGGAGTAAAACATAGATCAGTATGTTACTACCATCAACATGTCCGCCGACCAATGACATAAATGATTTAAGCCTATTCTTACTTACCTGGAAATGCTTTCTGAATTTTTAGTACAGAGTTTATGAGTTTCAGTGCTGTTTTGTTTTGCAACAAAGTTAGCCAAATAGTTTAATTGACTGAGCAGTAATGTGATTTGATGATTTATTTGTTTTATTTGTTTATTTGGTGATTAATTGAGCCACTGACTGTGATTCTTAGCCACTGTTAAATAATCACATTTTACCCAATTGGTAGACTTTACCACTGATCAGATGGGCAGATATTTTGCAATTTTTATGCAAATAAGTGATCGGTTGTTCTCGGTTGAGGGTCCAGGTGGGGGGGGGGGGTAAGTGGCCGCCAGTCTCCCCCTCTACCTCTGCCAGTGGCGCGAGCAGGACTAGTTAATGAAATGTTTCAATAGTTTGCTGCAATCCTAACTCAAAACCTGCTTGACTGTATTCCACAAAACTCTACATAGCATAGGACTAGCAAGGCAACTTTTTTTTTATTACTTTTTTATTCATACAGTGAACCTTCATTAAAAAAAAGTCATTTGAATGACAATTTGAGACTTTCTCACTATTATCTAAAAACAAATCACACAAACAAGCTCAGTAAACACAACTTTGGTAAAGAGCGTAGAAGATACAGTTACCCTCACAATTCAGCTTTGACAAATAGTCTTTCATGCTTTCTGCTCAAAGGCAGTGAGAAACTTCTGACTGGCACCGCATTAAAAGTCTGTTAGTGACACTCAAACAGCAGTTGGCCTGACAGTAGAAAAAGACTCAGCTCAGAGGGCAAATCACAGTACTGCCTCGCTCTAAACAAGCATTAATACTTCTCAGCGCATCCAAGCTGACATCTTTCCTACTCCAGTCAGTGGGAGACTGGACCCAGCGTGCGTACAAGCGGATTACGCAGCGGGGGACGTTCACACACTGCCGCCGTTTTGCAAATATAATAGCAAGCAACAAGGCAGATGTGAGACGGGAGCAACATCTGTCAACACGGCTGGCGAGATGAGACGGCAAAGAGGAACGTAATCCAAAAGGGTAACCAGAACCCTTTAGTAGTCACAAACGTCTGCTTTCTGTCGGCTTCACTGCAACGGTATCCCTTTACCGCACCTGAGGCTATACAGGCCGGCGTGCTCATTATCAAATTAAACAAACACGCATGGAATATAAGAGAGGCCCACCCCTTCCCCAATTAAATATAAAAACCGGGCACTCCAACAAAGAAATCGACATGCGAGTAGAGGTGAAGCCCAAAACTGCAGAAGTAATCCTTGCAATGAACTTCACGTGGTACCTAATAAACTTTATATTTGTTTCTTGATCCAACATTTTTCTATGCATACCCAGGTGATGGTTGACCGTGCTGAGCCAAAGTCCAATTAAATATAATTGTCGATTCTAGTTTTGAAAAATTGTTATTGACTCGGAATTTTTAATACTGACATAAGGGACTCGTTAAAGTAACGTTTGCATTGTGAAAACTAAGTTACACTGGTGCTAATTATAATTCTGGTAGCTGACATCTCTACAAATGATTTACCAGGAATCCAGAGTGTGAAGAATCAGGTTTGAGGGACAGTTTACACTTTGGGGAAGATGCCTCTTGAAACAATGACCAGGCATGCATATTTGTGAACACACACACACACGCACAACACACAAATCAATGACTACACTGCACTACGTTGTTAATGATACCCTTAAACAGCCCCGCACACAAAACAGCCAAGTGGTATTTTATTTCCCCTCTTGATGTTTAAGTTTCACAAGAATACATTCATTCTCCCTCTTCAAATGAAATCCAATGCGCACTTGAGTCCATCTATAATATCCAAGTGGGTCAAGAGAAAATGAAAAACATTGAAAAGTGAGCTGTCTTAAGAGAGTTCAAAGAACGTGACAAGAAACTTGTGGTCTTTGCTGGATTTTAATATGCTTTATAAAAGCTTGTCCAAAATAGAAAGGCTAGCAAAAACCTTGTCTTAGATACATTTTAAATTGTACATGTTCAGTATGTGGTCTTAGTATGACCTGCTAAACGTAACTTCCGAGCTTAGCAGTGTTGAGCGCCATCATTTATTTTTTATTTTTATTTTTTTTATTTTATTTTTTTGCGTGGGAACACGTAATATAATATTGTTTCACAAACATGAATTCCACATTATGACCTAACGCAAGTTTCAGTGTAGTTTATCTTCTCGAGACATAACAACTGGTCCAAATGTCCACCGTTAAACTTCAGAGGAGACTTTTATAGATGACTTGATGATAAGGTACAAGTGTCACGCACTGTCATGGCTCAGTCTAAAAAACAACAAGCGCTTTGAATGTGACTCAATTAAACCGTATGCCACTTTGACTAGCTAAAGCTGTGCACATACGCTTCATTTATAACTTAAAGAGGCAGCGTATCGGCGACGGGATGGAGGATTTACGAGACCCGATCTTCACCGGCCGGTGGGGTGGAAGTGATTATGGCCTGTTAAGCTCTTGTGATATGGATATCTCCTGGACCATACTTTAATCTGATTGTGAACACCCAAGGTATGACACAGGCACCCCTGGAATGTAACCTGTCATTAATATCAATTACAATTGCATTTAATGGTCAAAGGGAAAATGGCGAGACTTTAAAAAAAAAAAAAAAAACGTCTGCTAGTTCCCGTTGCTTATTAGTGCAATTGTGGTGCTATACCAAGGTCAACGTGTATGACTTGGCATAAACATAACATGTGATCTTGAGTACTTTGGAGTCCTTTAGTTAGTTTGTATAAACGAGACTTGTAAAAAGCAAAAGGCCTCATCAGATGTAATAATCATCAAATCAACAACAGAACCCTGGAGGGCGGCCGGGTGTACTCTTGCACATATCATTGCCATAAAAAGCCAGGAGGTCTACTGCCCTATTTTTACAAAATAATTGGCTCACCACCTTCACCCCCACCACCACCGGCCTTCTCAGACAACACAGTGTGGATTTAATGACACACATCCATGCCATCGTGAGCCAGCTGGCAAGACGTACACCTTGGCAGGCTGGATCAGTGAGGAGGGACGACGCCGAGCATTTTAACCTCACAGCTCTCACCGGCTTCCCATAAGCTCCAAACCATTTCACTTGACTTGGAATTGGGAAGAGAGAGTCGTCTGGAGAGAAGCATGTGAATTCCACGTTAGATAAATAAATCCCATACATGTTTGTGGTCCGGCCGACCAAGGAAGCGCGTGCCAACCTTTGGATTGTGATCCTGTATATGAGTGGATACGTCGACACAATCCACGGTGCATAAAACATATGGAGTTCATAAAGAACCAGGCCGAAAAAAAAAAACACAAACACAATTTTCAACCTTTCTCTTCTTCGTCCAGGTTTGAAAAGTATGTCAAGACAAAACATATTAGATGCCGTGAGTTGTACGGTGGAGTCACATCTAATGAGAACGCTGAGGTAACTCAATTGTGATGAGGGCAATTACTCATGAAACATGTCTACACCTCTTAAGTGGTTGCAATGACATCATTGTTGACCTGCGGCCAAGCATTTTATTGGACGTGAACTCAAGGGGGTCCTGGAAACTCTTAACTGTCTTCTTTCTTTAACCCTGATAAAGAAGTAGCATGCAACTTAGTTTTCATACCAAGTACTCTGTTTATGATGTCCTGACATGCAATATTTCCAAGTAATCATTAAGAATACCCGCCATGCAACATTTTAAGAAAGTAAGTTCGGTGAACACCATACTTAGAGTTTTTTATAGGATTGTTTTATTTTTATTTGATATTTACTGTATGTCCAAGCTGTGATGTTACTGTACTACAATAGTTGTTTCAAAGGCACAAACAGCACACAATGAATTTGTTTCCACTGCAACGTAAGAAAATGTGGGCACAAGATAATAAAACAATTAAATTAGATCCTAAATGTTAAAAAAAATGTAAATCAGGGAGCGGGCACATCTTTTTTTGCATCGCTTCAGGCATTGTCCTCATTACGTAATCCATTGTATGACGACTCAATGAAGATTTTATGATGAAGACAGTTCGATCAACTTTTTAAGAGCAAAAATGTTTCTTAGGTCGAAGTTTCAGGTTGATGAGCAATGATTGCGTTTTGCCAAACGAGATTAATTGCATGTAAAAAAATAATTTGTTGATCCAATGCTGAAAAGGAAACACAGTACAAAAAAATGGCTTGATGGTTGATGATTTAAGAACAAATTTTGGTTTGAGGAGAATGTATTTTTCCACAAGAAACGTGCGGAAAGACTTTTGGAAGAGCAAAAGCAAACCCTTCAACTCTCTGACACTCAGTTAGCTCCCTAAAGCCAAGTTTGGGGAGGCGAGATCATTGAACTGAGTCTCACGAGAAGGGTAATTTTACTACTTTGAACAAACGTGTGTAATACTGTGAAAATGTCACCACAATAGGGACAACGGAAATGATCTTACCCTCCTTCCTCTTGAAATCCCTCCAGCTCGTCTTTTTGTTCTGCCAGCGTCGACTCCAAGTCCAGATAGCTTCCATTATGAGACAACTGGAGTGCACAGTCATCAGGCTGCAGGGGAGAGAGAAACACAATAAAAATCAATACAATTCAACTTATTTCAACTTATTTATTTTTTTAGAGAGATTTCATTGTCTTTAAAAGCTTACCTGCAACCACATATGCATTAATGTAAACCAATCAAATGAAAAGCAATTTCTGATTTCTAATTCTTAAATGTGCAATTCATCATGTGGCATCTATTTTAAACATGTTTTTTTTTTTTTTTAAATGACAGCAACCTAACGCTTCAATTGCAAAGCACATCCAAGTGGAGTGTCTGCTGTCTCCATTGAGGCTGCTAATGACATTTTCAAATGTTTTCCTTCCCCTGTCTTGCTCTCTCTCTCTCTCTCTCTGCTGAATTATGTCATTGACCTGTTCCTGTCACCAGTGTAGCGTCTGCCCTCTAGGTGCACCTATCATGCATGCACCGTGTAATATTTGCTATGTCTAGGCTCCCCTGGATGTCCAGATGGGTCGCTTATCATCTCCTGTCAGCACTTAACAATGACAAATTTGAAAGCAGCTTCACAGTGTGATGTCTCTTATCTTTGGTCTCTCTTTGTTTGATCAACTGTCACATAAAAGAAGAGATGTGGTTTGTCAGGTCTTTTGGAGGTTGATTACAGACTCCAAAAATCAATGTAAAGGTGACAATCAGGGAATGAGAGGAATCATTTTCCATGACTGAAGTTAGTGAGCACTCCCACAGCATGGCAGACTTCCCTCTCTCATATCCACCGGTCGGTCTGCTCTTGTCTTTAAAATGATCACCAGCGGAACTAATTTGCCTTCAAACAGATTTACACCATGTTTACACATTCACGGTAAAAGAGTCAATGATATGCAAAAGTCTATCTGTTAACATCAATCTAAAAGTGAGACCAAATTTCTGGAGAAGGTCACAAAAAAAACTCCAAAAGTGTTTTTTTTTTCTGTGCTTGACTTGCTGCGCTACCACAAAAGGGTACCAGTGAGAACAGCAGTGTGATGATAACCATAGAACCAAAGATTGCCACAAAGGAAAAGCAGTTAGCTGCTCAGTGCAATATGAGGAATATGATCCATTATATATGAATTACATCCATACTATTACTTCTGCCGGGATGACAATGGTGTTTTGATTTCTTTTCTTATACCCCAAAGTCAAGTGGACAAGCGAAAAAGAGGCAGACAGAAAGAAGGCAAGTGAGGCCAGCTACCCCGACCGAGCAAAGACAGATGAGGCCTGAGAGCGCTTCTCCAGACTGCAAATTACAGACTAGCATATCCAGACATACACACACACAAAGTTAGGCTGACCATTTATTTATGCCAAGAGACTAACTTTCCTTCAACACAATTGTGAGTGACATGAAACGTGTCATAAAGAAGACACAATATGAGAGACAGACAACAAAAAAAGAGGAAACAACTTTTAATTAACAGCTTACTCCTTCATTCCGCCAAGCCCTTACAAAAGCGGCTGGCAAAAAACTTCTGTACATTTTCCTTAACCGAACTCATTTCAAAGTGTTTCCCTGGCACTACATGATGCCAAAGCACTACTTTTTTTCTATGACCCTAGCAAAAAAAAGTTACCATCTAGGCATTTTTTCAACAAATACCCAATTTTTTTTTTGTCCAAACTCTTGCTTGGATGGGCTCCAGTTCACCTGCTTCTGTCAATATTGTAACTTTGTTTGTCTATCTATGCCGACATATAATGACTGCAAACGTCTGCTAAACAAAACATAATTCAAAGTGTTCCGTTCTTAAAAATGGGCACATAATACCTTTAGCAGAAATGTTAGTATGAGCTACACATTGTTGCTTCTACTTAAGTAATCAGCCTTTGTGTCAGATTCTATGCATTTTGCCTTATGTCGACAAATGTAAATAAATCCAAGACCAACGTTGTCACATCAACGGAGCTTTTTCTTAGCTGTCCCCCACCCAGGATTTGAACCCACGGTGGCCTTGTGTTGTGACCAAGTCCAGAGAAAGAACCACAAGTTGTGTGCTCTCACACTCAGCCTTAGCCTCTCCCTTCAACCACCATACTGTGGTCGACTGACCAGGCAGGCGGTTAAGGCAGAAAGACTAAAAATAAACACTATACAATTTTCAATTGAACTGTGCTATCTCTCTCCAATGCATGGTGCATCTGCACAATGCACACACACTTTCGAAGCATTTTCATTTGCACAAAGCTACATAGAAAAAAAAAAAAAAAAACTGCAGCATTGACTCTCCATTGATTTATGACATTGCAGCCGGGTAAAGGCTCAGGGCTATTGCACGTGTGAGCAATTTCAACTTCCTTGGCATCAAGTCTTCAAAGTGTGCTATTTATAAACAAGGAGAATTAAAAGAGCTTTCTCTCTCAAAGGTTTGGATAGTCTCTTTGAGACTTCTCCAAATCTTGAGAATGTCAGCTGGCTTCTGAAAAGATCACAAGCTCAACACTATGTACACTTTGCACAGGTGAATGGGACTGACTTCAATAACCATCCCGACAATTCTGCCTTTTTAAAAACATCCAGATTTTCTTTTCCACATTTGCATGAATTTTCATTTTAATTAAGAATTCTCTGATATTGTCAAAGAAAATGAACAAATAATTTATTTAATTAATATTTAATAAGATATTAAATGTTTCACAATGGCGTTGTATGTTTAAGTTGATCAGTTTTCTGCATGTGGGGACCTAACGGCCTTTTAGAACACTGCTGCACTTATTGTTAAGTGCCCAAATATAAACAGTAGCTACATTGCAACCCAGCCCTCTCCAGCTGATTTTGGGTGAGAGCCTTAACTGCTCACTATAGTCAATCACAGGGTGCATATTAACAAACACCCAGTCACACAAATATGGACATCA